>NC_136490.1:157178917-157501417 GCF_053919585.1 Euprymna scolopes | reverse complement strand
CAATAATTTTTAACCTTTGAAATCCAATTGAATTTACGATTACCTAAAAGTAATTGCTCTGTTTGCACATGTTATTGTCGTTTTTTGAAAACTAAAATATAAAATACAAATTTTTTTTATCATAGTTTAATTTTATTGTAAGCAGAGAAGTATCATCGTAAAACCTTCCCACTGCCGATCAGATCCAACAAAAATATATTTTCTACACAAAAGGTCAACATGTGTATATATTGTTTATTAGAGGTGCAAGTAGGTTTCTTCAATGAAATATCCGAAGTTAGCTGATCTCGAATCGCCGTCAGTGGGTACTTCGATGAATAATCTCATTACATCTAGACTAGGTTGGATTGAATGAGAACATTGTTTATTATTTCGACAAAGTAAGCTTTTAGCCTTTTACTTATATATTTTTTGATATTAATTTTAATAAAAATTAAATATGTATATTAAATAAAACTTGCGTTGAATAATGACAGGGGAGCCGAGGAAGAGAAGCATTCAGCGGGTTGCACAGAGGCAGATATATTCCACGTGAGGAATGAGAGACTTTCTATCATTGTACCATATGATAACTTGGAAGTGTTGAACTTACCGAGTCTACGTCAGGTGGGACGTAAAACTCTTCTATCTATGAACAACATTAGACCGTTTTTCTGTTACTCAAATGAGGGTGCCCAGATTTGACATATTATTTAGACACTCTCAAGTCTCGTCAAATGGTACTGCTAATGATTAAAACACCAAACAATAGGAAATATTAAAGATTCTAATGGAAAAAGTATATTTATATAAATCGTCACGGCGAAACAGTGGCGCATTCGGCCAGAAAGAAAGAAAGAAAGAGAGAGAGAGAGAGAGAAAGAACGAGAGTTCTACCCCCTGACTACGGAAGCGGTGGCCGCAACTAATCTGTCCGAATGTCTATTTAAATAAACATCCGTCCGCCACTCGTAAAGTGCTCAAACGTTTGTTTGTAAACAAACCGCGAGCTTCGCATTTTTTCAGCTAAATTAAGTAGCGAGTGAGATTATTTACGATAGTGCTCAACCCAAGAGGGGGGCTTTATAATATATATATATATATATATATATATATATATAAATTATATATATATATATATATATATATATATATATATATATACAGGTTGTCCCAATAAAATGCATAATGACCATAAAACCAACATTTATTGAGGAAAGAAAGGTTTCATACATCAGAATATTCTGAACAAATAAATAAAACCAGCTAATTATAGAAGGTGTTAAAATTGCATTGTTGTCCATTAACAGTTGACAACGCTCACTGATTGAATCGAAAACGTTCCTAATCAGTTCAATTGGTATGTTGACACATTTTTTTTCAATGGTTGCTTTCAACTTATTCGTTGTAGCTCGTTTTGTACTGTGAACCCTGTGTTTAACATGCCCCGCTCACCATACTCCGCCTCCACAAAAGAGAAAATCTATAGGGGGTCAAATTCGGTAAGAGTGAACAGTACTCGATACTTTCTCTTCGTCCTTACTATCTGTTTCGCAGGTGACTATAAGATATGTAGTTACGTCATGATGATAGTGGGGAAGTGCTCCATCCTGCTGGAAGTGCCATGCTTTATTTGTAAACATCTCTTGGGAACGTAGTATAGCGTATTCATATAGCAAGTTAAGGTAATTTAAAGAGTGTATACATTTTATTGGGACACTGTATATATATATATATATATATATATATATATATATATATATATGTCTTGGTTCTATGTTTTTTTAGATGAGGATTAATTCCTCGGATTATATTGATTTTTGGAACTTTTGTTCTCATCTCATGTATAATTTGCCCAGCGTTTCGGCCGATATAACCCAAGACTTTCTTAAGGTGTAATCGTCACACATTCTGTTGAACACTCTATCGAACTTGGAACTCTTTACTTTTATTTCTCTTGGGGTAGCATGCTATCGTTTCGTCAGCCATCACTAGTAAGTAAGTAATTCGCAGCTGGATAGAACTTTGCACACACAGAACAGTGTAACTTTTACAACTTAATATCACTAAGTACCATATCCATTGCACCACAGGTACCAATAGATTTTCTCTTTTGTGGAGGCGGAGTATGGTGAGCGGGGGCATGTTAAACACAGGTTGAATAAGTTGAAAGCAACCATTGAAAAAAATGTGTCAACATACCCATTGCACTGATTATGAAAGTTTTCGATTCAATCAGTGAGCGTTGTCAGCTGTTAATGGACAACAATGGCAATTTTAACACCTTCTGTAATTAGCTGGTTTTATTTATTTGTTCAGAATATTCTGATGTATGAAACCTTTCTTTCCTCAATAAATGTTGGTTTTATGGTCATTATACATTTTATTGGGACAGCCTGTATATATGTATATATAATTTTAGTAACAATTTTAGGAACCTTAATCATTATTTGTTTCCAGGAACACAAATTGCTGTTTATTACTACATATTTTGGAAGATGACGGTAGTCTAGTTGCTAAGGACACGAATTGACGTCATAGTTATTCCAAGTTCGAATCCAGTAAGCTTCATAAAATAATTTTCACTGAGAATGTTTACATCCTTCACATTGTTCTCGTATATATCCGATGTCTTTGAAAGAGTGAAAATTCTTTCTGTCTTCAAAGTATTCCAACAAGTAAAATTTCGAGGAAACCAATGCCGAACGTAAAATCCTTGGACTCATGTGATGAAAAGTACTACATATTATAATTATATGTGTTTATATATATATATTTATAAATATATATACATTATCTATCTATCTATCTATCTATCTATGTATATAATATATATATATATATATATATATATATATATATATATATATATACATTTCTGTAGAAATATATTTTCTTATTATATATCAAACCTTATATAAGAAGTTCAATGTGATTATAGAGCAATAAATAGAATAAATTACAAAAATGTATATTCCAAAATTTTTGTCATTTGTTCTCTCTCTCTCTCTCTGTCTGTCTGTCTGTCTGTCTCTCTCTCTCTCTCTCTATATATATATATATATATATATATATATATATATATATATAAATGGTGTTAAATTCGATATTGCGTGTGATCAATAGTCAATCATGGACTGTCATATGTCCTGCTTCGATTTGTTTTACTCTCTACGGTTCTTCTCGATTTATAATTTTCATTCGCTCCAGAAGGGCAGATGATTTGTTTCATCCTTCAGTATGTGATCAACTATACCTGACATTCCAATCTTTCCACGTATTGCAGTATTTTGCTGTTTTCTAAACAAACTTTCAATTTGCATGTCTTACTTATATATAGTTTTCCACATTTACATGGTATCGCATTCATACAGGTATTAGTGAAGATTCTTTTCACATAGAGCTTGATCCGCATGAGATGAGAGTCGAGTCGCTCCTGAATACTGCATAATGTGATGCGGATTAAATATGCTCTATATATTTTCTCTTTGTGTATGTTTTAAAAACTGTGGCGTCTTGTGGTATTTGGTCCAGTTTTCTTGGTGTTGAAGTCATGTTCTATAAATAGTCGTTTTTTGTAACTGTCTATGTCCTGTCGATATGTGTTGCTGTACATAGATATTGCTTTTGCCTGGTGTTATTCACAGTAGACAACGTATTTTTTAAAGATTATATGAATGAAGAATTATATCAATGAGGCTGCAATTAAGATATTAGTCAGTAACAGTTGGCTTTTGATATAAAGATGATTTAAACCCTGTACCAATGCAAGTTTCGAACACATCTAGGAAAGAAAATATGTTATTTAATCATGATCTTTATGGATACACGCATATATTTCACATTGTCTAATAATGTTTTGACATCTTTCAAGCGAGGTTAAAGTATGAATGTGTCATCCACATACAGCAGTTTCGACGAGCCTGCTCAGAAGTTCTCAAGAATTGTATGCCAACATCAAAGTCGGGCCTACCTACGGTAAAAATTAGTTCGTCCAAAGGCTATACAAAAAGCCGATAATAGTCATTCGACGAGCGACTTGATGATTGGTCTGGTAAGGTGTCATGTTAAGTCATTGCGGTCGGCATCGTATCGAATCGTCAGTGGTGTTCGGTTCTAATCAAGGGAGTTGTTCGGTGTCGTGTAGTGTCGAATTGTCGTAGGTGTTAGGGTCAGAATCAACGAAGTTCTTCAAGATCGTGTCATGTCGAATTTTCAGGAGTGTTTGGGTTCGAATCAACGTAATTTATCGGGATATTGTGCCAAATTGTCAGTAATGTTTCAGTTTGAAAGACAGTGATGTTCGGGACCGTGTCGGGTCGCGGTCAGGACTGTGCTGCCGCGCGTGATAATAAATTTTCTCTCTGTCCTTGTTAAGCAACAACGGTCACATTGATGACTTTAGCATCGTTGATCTTAACGCTATTTCCGTTACGTAGTCCATGGATATATTGGCCAGTAGTAACAGAAAATTCATTTCACCGTCAAAACTTTTCCTGGTGATATATATCAGGTATCATTACGAAGTATGTAGAGTTGGCCACTAGTTTCTTAGTGGTATAAGGCATTCAAAGAAAGACAAAGAGTCTGTAAAAGATAATGAGAAATGTAGGAGGAGTAAGGAAGTCATAACACCAGAGTTGATCGGCCAAATAAAGAATTTCATGGATAAAAACCGTCGTGTGTTTATAGAGAAATTAAGTTCACAGTTTAGTGTCAGTGTGGGAACTGTACACACAATTATTTGCGAGGAATTGAAAATGCAGAACCTTTTTGCCTTTGTCCTAAGGGTGATTATAGAAAATCAGAAAGAAAGAAGAGATATGGGGATTAAAACAGATCCTCACACTTCCCAGATCTTGCTCTCTGGTATTTTCGTTATTCCCGAAGCTCAAGGAAAACCTTAGAGGCTGTCGCTGTGAGAAAATTGAGTATATGAAAGAGGCTGTGACGGGGGTCATTTACACACTCACACAAGAGGACTTCCGGTGGCCCTTCTAGAAGTTATTAGAACGGAAGAACAAGTGCGCTACATCCGGAAAGGATTACTTCGAAGGTGTAGAGTTTCATGTATTTATTACTAATAAAAATGCTTTCCAAAAAAGTTGCGAATACAGCAGTAATATCATTTTAACTAGAAAAGTTTTCACCCCAGATTATTATTTTGTACATAGTCACAAGCACTTTCATTGCACTTTTGATGAGGAACGATGGATATGCATGGGCGCCGGGACCGCGCTTTGTCACACGAGAGAAAATCCAAACGTAAAACCTTCAATTGCTTTTTTAACTAAAAAACTTGAAAAGCTTCGAATGAGTAGGTTGTACTATTTCAAAAAGCTACTTTTGTGCATGGTTTATATTATTATACAACATCATGTTTCATAATATCATGTCTCCTTAATCTTAGAAGAAGAACTGTAGCTTCCTACTGAAATCTATTTGCGTGATTGGTTTAAGAAGCAATTCGGCGAAAAAGTTTCTTATGTGGAGGCATCAAAAATCCTTCATGGAAATACAAATAGCCGAACATGTCATTCTACATAGTCACTATTTTTCCTAATGCATCTTTCTAGGAATTCAATAAGGTGTCTCCACTGTTAACGCACGTCTATTTCTTAAGGTCTAACACCGTTAATATCTTCAGCAGAGACGTGAAACCTTATAACACAAGAATTCGCAATCCCCCTAATTTATAAGCTGGGATAATAAATACCAAGCATAACTTTTAGTACGACTCGCATATAAATGCACGCTTGGTTTGGTATGTTTACTTTCGATATATATATATATATATATATATATATATATATATATATATAATATAATATAGATCGGCGAGTAATCTTTGAAGATCGTTCAGTCTAAATAAACGGACGTAGAGTTACTTTCATTCACATTCTCCGTCTTTTTCAAACTCTAGCTTTCTTTCAGTCGACGTCTCCAACTATTTATTGTTAGAGGAGTGCTAGTTGTTTCTCTTATAAAACACGCATACACCCACACGCGCGCACACACACACACACACACACATATATATATATATATATTCAATGCAAACGTCTTCAAAGCGAATCCTCTATTATAAAACACAAACGCACACACACACACACATATGTATATATATATATATATATTCAATGCAAAGCGAATCCTAACTTAAATACAATACGCTAAATATCAAAGAAACAATGAAAAGAAAGATAAACGTCCAAATACATCGCTTTCTATGTGAACTTTATTTACACTTAAAATAATATTTCAAATCCAAAAGAGATTTTTTATTTTCTTTACATTTTCGTTATTTTTTTGTGATATTATTTGTATTTTCTATTAACTATTATCGAAAAAAGCAAAGAAAGTTGTTGCTTTGTTAAAACAAAATACAATAGTTCATTGCCGCTGATTAAAACTCTAGAGCTACCATTACTAGAAAAATATGAATTGGAATACATATATACACTACTTTGCAAAGACTTCCACAAAACTAGGTTCTCACTATAGGACTGAAACTTATCTCATACCTGAATACCTATTCTATCTCATAAAGTCACTCTTCACAATTCATGGAGTACTGTGCATCAGATACCAACCTATATCTTTTGTACAAAGTGCAACAATTAAATTAATAACTCAGTAGGACTTGTAGTAGTAATTTGTCAGAGAGTCTGTTCTGTTTGTTATTATCACACAGGGGCTGGGAGAAGAAGAGGAAGAAGAAGAAGAAGAAGAAGCGGTAGGCTGGTTGGTTTTATGGGAAAGAGGGCGAGACTAATCGCGAGAATTCCCGAGATTTGAGAGGAATAAAAGACCGAGCTCGGAGGGATAGACGACTGTGCCTTTGCCCAAGCAGAGAAATGCGACGAGAGGAGAGAAAAGTCCCTTCCTAACCAAAGTTCTACCCATATGAGAGAGGGGGTCTCAGAATGGAGATAGAAGGAGCTCACCAAGCCAAATGACGTCGATCACTCCATTCTTCTATAAAGAATACTTTGGAGTGAATAAAATACATAAAATCTTACATCGTCTTGAATTGCTTCTTTAAATAGATTCGATCTCCCCCAAGGACGGTTGACGAACTTCCCAGAAGAAACTATAGCAGAAACAGGTATGTCGTCATGTCATATTATATGTATACAATATATGCTCTGACACGCATGCACCAACACCTAGACGAATCACGCGCCGTAAAATAGACATTAACGATCTGAGTATAATCGCCCGTTACACAACAAACACAACGTACAGATACATACATATGGTCCGTTTTGATAAAAACACGACACACATTTATTAGTGCCACGTATACAATAGCAGACTACGTACGTAAGATACAAACAGTATACACATATATAGAACCCCTTCCCGAAACAAATACGCTAAAACCGCACATTAATACAACATATTGAGCTTTTATTTTTTTTACATGGAGGTCACCACTTATAAAGGTCCAGAAGCCACCCGGGGATAAGGGTTATTGTGTGTGCAGTAATCAATGGGGTTGTGTTGTAGTGTTCGTTAGTATTGGAGATTTGATAAAGTGTCATTACCTAAGGGGGCGGTTAATCAGGAATTTGTTTATGTTGGACTTGAAGACATCCAAGTTGAAGTCAGGAGGGAAACAGGCAAGCGGTAGAGAGTTCTACAGGCGTGCAGTTCTAGGAGAGAAGCTTTGTTCATGGAATCTACGTTTTGATTTAGGCACAGATAAAGAGTGGGGAAAATTATTGACAGTGGTTTCAGCTAGACAGGTGTTTATTGTGAAAGCTAGAAGACTACTAACACCTGAGAGTATCCTGTACCTCTATAAGGTCATCGTTCGCTATTGCATATAGTATTGTTGCCATATCTGGCCTGGTGCATCTACTGTTATCTTCTTTCCCTATGGATAGAACTTAGAACAGAGTTTTCCAGCTAAGAGGTCCCACTTTGTCAACAAAGATTCATCCTCTGCCCCATCATTGCAATGTTGCATTTCTGTGACTGTTTTACAAATATTTGAATGGAATGTGCTCTGATGAACTTGATGCACTTGTGTTTTATAGACGTACATATCCCCGAAAAAAAACGCTTAGCAACAAAATCTCACCCCTTCAATCTTGAGGTCCCTAAATACTAAAAAGCTTTTTATTCTAATAGTTTTTTTCTCTCGAACAGATGGACTTTGGCATTTCCTTCCTGCTACCTGCTTCCAGTAATATACTTTTATGCAGAAGTTAAAATGTAACGTGACCAAACATTGTTATTCTTTTCTAGGCATGGTTACAAATAATAGCCGCTTATGCCCAAGTCGTGATATGCTTCCTTAGGGGGCATGTGCGTAAAAATAGTAATAAGTTTAACATTTTTGAACATGATTCAATAAGTACATGTGTTTTCTCTATACGAAGCTATTCCATTTCATTCTATGTTAATAAATGGTTCTATTCATTCGAAATATATATATATATAAAATAGACGTTATAGATTATTATGATCATCTATCCCTACTTCCAGTACCATCAAAACACTTGCAATTAAACAGACTAAAACCCATATCCTTATATAATTGGAAGTGATTTACATCGCATTTCATCATCCGACGAAATTGACACCTTTGCAAATGCTAATGCTGTTATCAATTTCTTCGTGAAGAAAAAGGCCTTAATAGATATGTTATATTTTAACGTTTCATGTTATGAGAAAAGTAAGAGTCTTAGAGTGATAGACAGTCTTAGGAGAGTTCTTGTGTCTTAAGTGTTCATGTTGTAAGGTATGATGGGGGATATAGAGACATTAACACATTAATGAAATATATATAAATAGAGAGAGAGTTTATAATTGAGCGAGATTGCATATAAATACATTTTGAGAAAGTATTTTCATATCTAGATAGACAGACCGATAATTTAGCATTTATGCCGATAGATTGACAGGTTGGCATTTATGCTTTGACAGTGCGTATAAACAGGAGTGTTTGTATAACATAAATAGACACATTTACTTTCTAACACATATATTTTTTAGATGATGAATTTCAAATAGTTTGTACACATAAATAGACAATACCTTTTTCATGTAATGATGGACACAGGAGACCGAGTTATAAAAACACGTTAAACATTTATTCTTCCACTTGAACCGGTTGGTCTCAAACTCCCTCTGAGTTTCCCACTGACTTACTCTCCAACTAACTAACTCTCACTTCCTATATTGAAAAATCCATGTATGTCCGGCCACGTGACCAAACTCACGTGCCACCAACATGCGCGAGTCGCACGTTTCCCGAACATTCTGATTTTCCAATAACCTATTTTTTCTTTATTTTCACAAAGGAATTCAACCTACATATCTAATTTATTTAACCCATATTTTATTATCCACATTCTTTCTAACAATTGAATAGTTTATTTATTATTTATTTCATAAGAATTTACAATTTACTGGACATTCCATTTAAACCTATTGTTTTTTTAAAACTTATATCCAAGGTTCGATTTCTGCTTTCTTTCATTTTATTTTCATTTTAAGTAATCTCTCTATTTTTATACTTACATGAAAAGGGGACAGCCCTTATCATGTAACAGATATTCATAAAACTCGCATAACCATTTAAAATACACACGTATACAATATATATATATATATATATATATATATATATATATATAGATACATATATATATATTTATATATATATGCGTGTGTATTATTAAAATATGTATATTAAATTATTAGAATTAAAAAATTAAATTTAAATTAAAATTAAATTCATTTTTCAAATTGAATTAAATGTAAAATAAAACATATATTCTGTATCAGAAGTCTTTGTCTAACGCAAAGCAACAACACTTTTCGTTTAAAACGTCAAGCAGAGGTTCGCTAGTCACAAGTTGAGTCGAGTAGAGTTCGTTGTTCACAACACGAGATACACGTTGACGTTCTCTATTCGCATATATTAAACGCTACTCCCACTCCTCACAGCGCCTCGCCTTTTATAGTTTCGGGCACGCTCAATTTGCATATACCACACGAGACTGCGCGAGATCTACGCGTGAGCGCAGGCTTTAAAAGACAACAGCCGCCATGTTGCCCTCTTTTTTCCTTTTTCTGTCTTTCAGCCTGCTGCCGAGACAGATTCTTGCCCGTTTCTAAGGTAGGTCCTATCTATATCCATCACCCTCCCTCCTGATCTCATGATCACAGAAATTGCAATGGGGTGGTGATCGCCATCGCCGGGTGCTTCTCCGAAGGAGAACGATGCATGCATCTTCTTCGCTTAAGCTTAAGCGAACTGGGGGTTGAAGAATTTCGCTTCCGCTGGGAGGCTACTGATATCAGAGTAACCTTCTGGGGGAGCTGCTGTGAACCAGAGCGATGTCTCACTGGTCTCTGACTCGGAGTCAGACTCGCTCCCGTTGTTCGGGGTAGCCGCGATTGTGCTGTCGGCCGTAAGTCCTTAATGTGACGGGGCACACCGTCGACACACTCTGCTTGCTTGCTGATCACTTTAATGCTGCGTCCAAGCCCCTAATGAGTCGTACATTTGCCGCGCGGGTTCTTGACCCAGACAATATCCCCCTTTTCCAGCTTTCCACCAGTTACTTTCGTCTCAGGTACTAGGTTTGTTTCTATGCTCTTCACCCTAAAGTGATACCTGTACAATGTGTCGGTCGGCGCTGTAGAGGGTGATATAGCATCTTTTGGGGTCACGTTGAATAAATAAAACTGCTTCAGACACCGCACAACCCGTTCTGGCGGCGATAGTTTAGACAGTCCTATGGTTCCGCTCAATAATCCAATTCCCGCTCGATATGTAGACACCAGAGTTCTCGTCGTTTTCCAAGTGTCGCAACGTCTTTGCGCACTAGTGTCTGGGCTCAACCCGTGTCCACAAGCGCGTGGCACTCACGCCCGTTAACGCGTACGCTCACTGCAGGTAGCGCCTTGTTTAATGACGATATGAGAAGAAGGCTGGCTCTATAACTTCCTCCCCTAGCCCGTTTCCCGGACAGGCGCGAGCCAGGTGTCCCCGGTTTTCCATTTGTGACACCACAGTCTGCTAGGCTTGTGACACTGTGGTCTGCTAGATAGATGTGACACTGGTGCAGTCCTGTCAGAATAGCGCGGATCGCCTGACCAGAGTGCCACGCCATTGGCACGACCTGCCAAAAGAAGTGGACAGACCGGCACCTGTGAATTGCGCCACGGTGTGGCGTCGGCTTAGCCCGTACCGTGTTGCTGATGTCCATTGCCAAAGCGGGCACCCCGGTGTAAACTGAACTCTTTACTTTGTCAGGCTAGTCGACCCCTATGTGTCAAAAAGGGACGTGAAATGTGTTGTGAGGAGCTGCGAAACCTGTTGGTCGATCGACCCAGGACCCGCTTCATTGTATTAAATTATTTTTTTTAATCGAAACCTTAAATATATTAAAAAATCCCTCATTGCTATTTATTTTTCCAGTAATATTATTTTCATAACTAATATATATATATATATATATATATATATATATATATATATAAAGAGAGAGAGAGAGAGAGGGAGAGAAAAGATGAGAGCGATATAAAAAGAGAGAGACATATATAGTGGGGTAGAGAGAGAGAGAGAGATAGAGAGAGGTAAACATACTTATTTAATATAACATTATATATATGCATATATACGTATACAGTACAAATTTATGCAATATATCTTTAATACTATTTAGAGAATGAGACGCATACATACATATCTTACATAACATGATATATATATATATATATATATATATAAATAATCAACATTAATAGGAAATATCTTTAATGCTTGAAGTGTGAAACTAATACCAAGTCAAACCATTCTACCTGAAATTCAGATAAAACATAACTTTGCAATAATCATAGAGATGAAGCTATCTTTGTCTAAGAAATAAGTTATTGGTTCTGAATATCCCGTATGAAACTGAAACTATGAATGTTGATTCTGATCCGGTCTAGATTTCCCTTGGGTGACATATGTTGTTCCTTCTTCATCAATGCGTTGGAACACGTGATGCATGAACACTCATTTTTGTAATCAAACGGTTTTGCGGGCAATTTGTATGTGGTGTTAATTTCCCCAAGTATAAATCAGAAATACAATCAGACTTCTGCTGAAAATATCGTTTTGTTTTGTTTGTTTTATGAAAAGATGTTTGAAGTCGAGAAATTAGTCTGTTGGGACGCAAACATCATATCGTACATGTTCGCTCAGTTGCATCGAGCAGCAAATGTTGATGGAAATACTCAATTCAAACTTGTTCATTGTTTACTTTGTACATTGACTTTTCGTCATTAACCAACATTAATTGGTGAATTATTTCCATTGACGATTGTCACAATGCATTATTTCGGAATTAGATATAAATTAAACTTATGGTTTATTTAACTTGTATAGATTTGACTAATATTCTCATCTAAATTGTTGCTTGTGCAACGTTTTTGTGAGTTTTGCTTTCGACCGTTTTCAGGCATGTGTATTGTTGTTTGGAAAACGAAGGAGAAAAGTTAGTGGCTCTGTAGATAATTTCGTATGCTTTTAGTTCGTTTCTGTTTTATGACGGTAGTTTTGCATGTGTGGTTGACAAAGAGAAGACAACTTTAATAAAAATCGATAGAGGATTATCTCCTTTCCATCGCATCTCTTTGCCAATCATTTTTCGCACATTCGAAACCACAGCATTTTTTGGCACATTCGAAACCACAGCAATAAAACAGATTAACTCCAAGAATACAAACTACGAAGCCAGTAAATTTTCTCTTTTCTTTTCCAAACAACCAACATGCCTGAAGACGGTCGAGGGCCTAACCATACGAAACATTGTACAAATAATACTCAAGATGATAACAATACAAAAAATAACCCCTCATTTAAAAAACTGAGCACTATAAATATTTGGTTATTTCTTTTTTATATTCTTACAACATTTAAATAATAAATATTTCAAGAGAAATCTCTTGGTTAACAGAAAATTCAAAATTGCGTTTGGGATTTTTGTTTTATTGGATACGTAATATTCAATCAATATTTTTTAAATAGCGACCCTATGTTATATAGTTATACATTTCAATGTGTTCTTATTAGTAAGGATAATGTATGTTCTTTTGTTTACATGTTATAAAGGATAAGTGAGATGAGAGTCTTGTTGTTGTATCTTAGAGAGAGAGTTTTATTAAAAGAGGGATGTTGAAAGAGAGATTGTTCGTTCCGTGTTCGTGTTATGACGATATCGTTGTTTCTGTTATGAAGCGATTCATATATATATTAAATGTTCATTCCTTAGACGTGTAGAAGAAGAAAGCTCTTAGAATGATGAGATAGTGTTCACTGTTCAGACATTGTGTAGACATGAGATGTCGAGACGTGTATGTAATGACATTTTATAACACTGACATATAATAACAATCAATTTACCTTTTTGTAGAATCATAAGACAAGACGACGTTTTATCAAAACACAGATGAGTTTATTCTTCACACGACCGGCCGTGATTTCCATCATCAAGGATTCAAAGCTTCACATTTTAGTTTCAAAGTGATCGTCTCGCTCCTAGACGTTCGAATTCCCAGACCCTCTCTGAGTTTCTCCCTGACTGTCTCTAACTAACTATCACTTCCTATATTGAGAAATCCATGCATCCCGGCCACGTGAGCAAAATTCACGTGTTTCAACATGCGCGACTTTGCACGTTTTTTCGACATTATGATTTCCCAATAACCTATTTTTTCTTTGATGTTTTTACAAAGGAATTTAACCTACATATCTAATTTATTTAACCCATATTTTATTATCCACATTCTTTCTAACAATTGAATAGTTTATTTATTATTTATTTCATCAGAATTAACAATTTACTGGACATTCCATTTAAACCTATTGTTCTTTAAAACTTATGTCCAGGGTTTGATTTCTGCTTTCTTTCATTTTATTTTCATTTTAACTAATCTCTCTATTTTTATACTTACATGAAAAGGGAACAGCCCTTATCATGTAACACCTATATGTATATTTTGGGTATAATATATTGCTTTCAAAATGTCATTATAAATATGAAACAAATATAAATAACACATTCCAATGTGTGCATAAATGTTGTGGTGCGTATGTGTATCAATTATCAATTACTGTATTATGTCTTAATTTATTTTGTTCCAAAAACTATTCAACGAGTGTTTAGTAAACACATGCACACACAAATTTAGAATTTACATTTATAACTACAGCTTTTGATGTGGGTATGATATTAAATGATTAGTTATGATGATGTCCGAACATGTTCTTAGTAGCATTCGTAACTTATGTAACATTTCTAAACGAAAGATTTATTAGTGTATCAATGCTTACAGTATCAAAGAAAGCATTTTTCATACTACACAGAAGACGGTCTAAACATCACCTAGATATTATATTTCGTAGTTAATAATAGTCGACCAGAAGTACTGCAATAACTTTGAATTAATAAGTATATATATATATATATATATATATATATATATACATATTCACACACATACACACACACACACACACATATATATATATATATAGAGAGAGAGAGAGAAAGAGAGAGAGACATAGATAAGTAGATATATTGTGGTGGATGAAATATTGAACGTGATTTCCATAAGCTACAGCGCCTCTTATTTTTTATTTATTGATTGATTTTTCTTGCTCAAGCTATTTCGGCCTGCTACTTATTTTTGTTTTACTTTGTTTTAGAGTGTCTATACATAGCAAAAGTAAAGCTCAGCATTGATATAATACAATTCCTCTACGGCAACTGCTCAAAAAGTTGCGACTTTTTGCAAAATAGGAAATAAATTATGTGGCAGATTTTTGCAAAATAGGAATTAAATTATGTTGACGGTTTTTCCGTTATATTGGAAAGAGATATAATCCAAGTCGTGATGAATGAAGATCATCAGCCGAACATCTATCTGGTTGAAGCTCGCTTAAAAGAAGGCTTTCGAGGGTGGAGCATTATCTGTGCATGCGACGCTTAAATAGATCAACTGGGAAATAGAATGCGCGGACGTTCAAGTCAACAAAATGCCATAACGTGCATGTTCGCTGGGGAAAGACTCTAGATTACAATGAAGCTAGCATTTGTGACAGGGTCCACAACGACATCTCAATAGATTTGCTATAGGCACAATATTTTGCCTCCTTTACCGCGTGTGATTTATTGCCTCGAGCTAAGCTTCCCACACATTATGCAGTTGAGGACACTGTTGAAACAACCGAGCCACTTCGAGATGATGTCAAAGTTTCATGCACAGCGAATCCTCTTACAAGAAGCATCTGCTAAAGATGTAGCATCCAGGATCATATAACTAATGATTGCGCAACTGGACGGCACACGCGTCGGAAAGTCATGACTTAAATTACAATGTTTTTAGTGCAACGAGATTGACCATATTTCTGCAGTATGCCAGGGAAACGATTCTGGGGAAAAAGACTTCATCTCAAGTCTGCTCTCCCATGCAAGTAAAATACAGGCTTTTAAGTTGGTAACTGCAAATAGAATGGTTATGAGATGCTGGGGACGACTAAGTCGAGCTTATTGAGTAGCTTGAGCTCTTTATAACTTGCTAGTCTTAGTTGTCGACGAAAAAATATTACGGCTTTTACCTTTTACTGAGATTTGATGCTCTCAAGAAGTTGAAGAAAGTACATTTGATTGAATCTGGTTAGATTAATTTTCTCATGGAAAACGTATCCAGATGTGCTGCAATCAGAATTCACTGCTGTATTTGACCAACAGAAAAAAGAATTGACTTCCGCATTAAAATAGACAGGGTTTTTTTTACAAGGTGGTCACTCATAGATAGAGGTTATTGTAAGTACAGTACGTTAGTGTGGATCTTTTAGAGTGTCTACTTAAGGGGGCGGTTCATCAGAAATTTGTTTACGTTGGACTTGAAGACATCCAAGTTGTAGTCAGGAGGGAAGCAGGCAGACGGAACAGAGTTCCACAGGCGTGCAATTCTAAGAAAGAAACTTTGTTCATGGAATCTACGTTTTCATTTAGGCATAGATAAAGAGTGGGGAAAGTTTTTGACAGTGGATTCAGCTAGACGGGTGTTTTTTTGTAAAAGATTGGCGAAGGCGGGACCAGAGATTGGATTCAGACGAGCAACTGCCATGGAAATAACGATAAAACAAATATAGGCTTGCAACGTCTCTTCTGTGGGAGAGAGGTTGCAGGGAAGAGAAAAGGGCATCCCCCACTAAGCCACTGGGCAAACACCAGAGCAACTGAAAATATAAAATAGAAAAGTACCCCATGGCTAAGAAAATTAATGCTGAATATGAAAAAGAACTGAGTTTATAACTTAACAATGGATCGTTGGCATCATATACAGAAAAAGGGTTAGGGTTAGCTAGGGTCTTAATTCCGTTAGTGGGGGTAGTGCATGCGAATAAAAACAAAGCCGACCTTCGATTGATTATTTCGTCGACGTATTTACGGCAAATGAAGATGTGTATACACAGAAGTACCGGGAATAGCGGCATGAAATCCATACTGGACCTGAACGAAGCCTTTCGTCAGGTGCACATACACAAATCACTGTGGCTCATACGATGGGTATGTTAGAGAATATTGCATTACACGACTTGGTTTTAGTTTGAACGTTGCGCGGAAAATAATGCGATCTATTATCAACAAAGTAATATCTCAGAATACGTCAATACAACGAGCCAGGTCGTCATAGATCGACGGCATTCGAGTTAATATACGGCCCACATCAGCATTACAAGTGAAGGAACATTTGGTAAAATTCGAACTGGCCGGTAAGTGAGTGGCTAATAGTAGATTTAGCACTAGTTAATCAGGCGATAATAAAATCGATCATCTGACAAGAGTACCACAGCGGTGGCGCAGCAAAAGTAAAAAAAATGAAGTTACACTTGTGAAAATCGAGCACAGCTTTAAAGTAAATACTTGCTAGCCGTAGTCTTATACACAGATTTAAAGTAATCTACAATGAATAGCAAACCTTAATCTCTTTCCCTTTGATAGAATATAGTATTAATACATAAACAAAACTGATTCTCATTGTTACAAAAATACAAACTTCCGGATTTTAAAAGAAAGGTGAAGCTATCTTCCTTCGTAAGCAGTTTGAAGACAACAAAGATACTTAATGTCAGAAATTACATATATTCCTATCTACTTAAACTATGCAACTTATAAATTTAAAATGTTTAGACCTAGCATTGGCTGAGTATTTTGCTAGACACTGGAAAGATCAAATCTTTGGAACTTTGACTCCTTGGTAGCTCAAATTTTCGACACAAACCAATTAAAAAGCTTGCTCTATCTCTGAATACACTTTACGTAAAGTTTTGTTTAGACCAGAAATTTGCTGAGTAATTTGCAAGACCACAGAGTTCAACTTTTTAAAAATTTGACTCTAATTTTGACCTGTTAACATGTATTGTTGGGACTAACATCAAATAAAAAGTTTGTCCCATGTTCAAGTAAGCTAAATTTAAAATTTCAACTGTTTATACACAAAATTGGAGGAGGAGTTTGGTAGAGATTTTACAGGTCAAGTCGTTTAACTTTCACCCCTTGACATCAATATTTTTGGGACGAACACCTTTCCAAAAGATTTTTACAAATCTCAACACTCCTTAAGTCAAATCTCGAGTCTCTAGACCGAAAAGTGACAGAGTTATTTGGGTGTACACAGACACACACACATGTACACATAAATTTTCACTTATATATATATATATATATATATATATATATATATATATATATATATATATATATATATAGTAGAAAGCAGTCAGTTACTTACTACCTAGTCATACCTATGTGTTCAGCACTGTGTAAAGAAATACTGAGAATTTGCACATACAATTATATTTGTATATATTAATTTATGTGGTAAAATTAGGTGTATATATATATATATATATATATATTAATATATATATATATACTTCATATATATATAAATATATATATATATGTAAATATATTGATATATGTATAATTAAGTAGTCATATACATATGTATATATATATTAAAATATATATATTAATATATATATATATAAATATATAATTATATATATAATTAAGTAGTCATATATATATATATATATATATATATATATATATATATATATATATATATATATATATATATATATATATATAGGAAATTTATTGCTGTGAGTCCAGAATGAATTTACATATTCTTTCCGCTAGGAAGATCTCCTCAAAAGATGAGGAAATACCCAACCAGCTTCGGCACAATTCATAGATTGACTGAGTTTTAATACCAAATAAGAATTGAAAAAATCGTAGCAGATGAAGGGGAGTTAGACAAGAAGGGGTATAGTGGAAGGGAGACGACGTTGGAATTTTAAGTAGTAGGAGTGTATGTAATGAGAGGGGGTTTATTATTAAATAGTAATTATGTGTTTATGTTTATAGACGCTGTTGTAATTTATAACGACCTAAGTTTAAGTAGCAGTTAGCAGTTAATTTAAGATATAACCATGATCACTAGTTGCAAAGTCAGTATTGGCTGGCTGAGTGTGGTGGGAGGAGGAAAAACAGGTTGCTGACGAGGTTTAAAGTGATAGTGAGAGTGATAGGGGGAAAATTGAATAATATTTTTTGTTTTTATTTTTTATTTATTATTTTTGGAATTGTCGGACGCTGTGGTTGAAAGAAAGAAAGAGAGAAGGCAAAATAGGAGGGTAAATTAAGGAATTATACTTTACAAGTTTATTTTGAATATATAAAATAAATTCTGACGAAGCTGTTCGGATATTTCCTCATCTTCTGAGATCTTCCTAGCGGAAACAATATGTAAATTTATTCTGGACTCACAGCAATAAATTTCCTATATACTGCTCTGGCTACACATTAAGCACTCTAGTCCTGTTTTTTTTCACCACTGATGAAATAAATGCACACACACACACACAGAGACACACATATGCATATCTTATGTGCATATATTACTTACATGTTTCAAATTCTTGTGCTTCTTCTGGATTAGTTTTCTCAAAATGACTGAAGAAGACATCGCCATAATTTTATAAACATTTTATCAATTCTTTTATTTAAAAAAAGAATTCTTTACCCTCAATGTTTCAAAATAATGTTGCTTCAGCCTGACATTGACTGTTTCATTAAAAATAAAAAGTATTTCTTCAATTTTATTTTTAGACGTCCGTTTTTCCATACAGTTTTTCTTTTGTTTTCTTGCTTTTCCGTTCAATCACTTTATATTCTATTTTTTCATCAACCATGGGTATTTTAAGATGCGTGTATTGATTCTGTACGTTTAACGATGCATGTTTTATTTAAAAATGAAACTTCACAGACAGCATAAAAAAGAAAGTCTTATCACAATACGAAAACACAACTAAATTAAATTAAAAACTTCTCATTGTTCGGCTGTGGTAGTATCGACATTCTATAAAGTGTCAAAAAACTATAATAGAAAAAAGTGGAAATATTTTAAAGTCTATCATCAAATACTAACTGCAAGTAACGTTACTTGCGGTTAGTATTTGATGACGGGTTAGTCATTAAAGCTGGTTGGGTGGCCATGCCAACCAGGGTTGCGATATCGTCAAATCTTGACTTGTTGAGAGTGCAACGAAAAGAGAAAGAGATCTATAAAACAGGAAATGACATAGTTGGGCACTCTCTGGTTACGAGAATTAAAGAGCGATAATCGAGTATCCTAGAAATTTCAATTCTCCCAACTGGAACAAAGGATTTGATATATAGCCATATATTTTAGGTTTGTTTAGGAGATTTTTCTGGGGTAGCAGTGAGTTTTGCGGTAGTTTACGACAATTTGCGGTAGTTTTCAAAGAGGAAGTGTAGCAGAAATGTTGGTTAGGTTCAAGTGCAAAGCTCTCGCTTTAGTAGCTTTTCTAAATCTTTTAGTTAAAAAATAAAAGGTTATCTTTAGTGAATTACTCTCGTATGACCGAGTGCGCTCTAGACGGCTACGCACAGCCAGCGTTACTCACTGCCAAATATGCGTTCAGAATAGTGATTACTATATAAAAACATACATTCAGTAACACGAGAAGGTCGCTCATTTTTATGGTACCACTTCTCCCGTTGTAACTCTTTAACGTTTAGAATTAAAAAAATGTCAGGCTTTACTTTTTTATATATGTATGTATGTATATATATATATATATATATATATATATACATATATATAATATTTGTAGTCATCGACATACAGTCCTGTTTCGTTGTATCAAAACTCATCAGTACCGCTAGACTAGGACCTCTCTCAAGCTGGGAATTGGACCTAGAACCATGACGTTGACAGTCAGCAGTTCTACCGATCGACCTTAAATTATCTCGCCAAATGTTTATTTAAACAAACATTTGTCCACCACATTTACAGTGCTCTAACAGATTGTTTATGAACAAACAAAAAACATATATATACATATATATATATATATATATATATATATATATATATATATATATATTGATACAATGTTTCTTATAGTAAACATAAGAGCCTATCTCGTGATTAGCAAAGGTTGCTATTTAAATTAATCTTATACATTATCTTAGACATTACAGGACAAGAAAAATAAACAACGTCTGGAAGAAGCTGTAAGCAGTTCTAATACGGTATGTATGTTCTGCATTTAGTACCTATTTTAATTTTATATAATTTTACTGTTAGGTAAATGCCAATATATATGATTATAAATAATTAATTTAATATTTTGCTAATTTGAATAAATATTTTTATTTTTATTTTTTTAGTAAGATTCTCACACACTAAAAATAAATTTAGTCTTTAATCTTTTTAAGGCCCACCCTGACATCTATAAAACAAATTATTTATTGTACATAATTATTTCTATTCTAAAATTAGAATTTCTGTAACTGTCGAAATTAATATCAAATAGGTTCAATTTTACAATCACAAATTATTAGATTAAAGTGAAATATCTATAGTTTAAGCACGTACCTTGGGTAACGTTTTTTACGCAGATGGTGATGGGGTATATCTTCAAACTATTTAGAAGTGTGCGGCATTAAAAAACAGACGGACAGAAATGTCTATTTTACATACATATATATATATATATATATATTATTTTTAAAATGTAATTATCCACTGACACGTGTTTCGTCGTCTACGACTCATCAGAGTGGCTGTATCTAGCGAAATAAGCAACTCTGATGAGTCGTAGACGACGAAACATGTGTCAGTGGATAATTACATTTTAAAAATAATATATATATACCGCTCCCCATGTGGGGGTACCAAATTGGTTAAAAGGGAAAATTATTCCCAACTCGCATTAAGGTAAAAATGCACTTTCGTAAATAATTGAATTCATTCAAAACATATCACTAAAAACAAAACAAAACAACATATATATATATATATATATATATATATATATATATATATGTATGTGTGTGTGTGTGTATATATATAATACTAATATATTTATATTTACATTCGTTTTTGTATTTGCTTTGCGAATAGCACGATAAAATAACCCGTGTTATACCTTCAAGGATAAACAATGTTTGTTACAATAGTTTCGTTGTGAAAAAAATATTAATTGTTCAACGACTGAACATTTACAAAGAATAGACTGATGAGATGATTGACTTTTAAATGTAGAATCTTTTTTATTTGCAAGAATAATTGAATTACTAGCGATGACTTGTTTGTTTTGTCATTTCAATCAGGACAAACATTCTCAAACAATTACTGTGGTTTTCCTAGCGTAACATTTATTCATCTCAATAGTTGTATCAAACATTCTTTCTATTAAACTAAGAAGCGTAACATAAGTTGCTGTCTCTGTTGATTTTTGTCTCTTCATCCAGAATCTCTGTAACTCTATTTCTCTTTTTTTAATCAGAAAGCCTCACTAGTTCTCTCTCAACCCATCGTTCCCTCTCTAAATATCTTTCTCGGTACAGATCTTTAATAAAAACTTCATTTCAAAATACACCTCAAAATCTCAGAACTCCTCAGTATTAATCAACTCTAAAATATATTGAACTTAAATAATATATGTGCATAATAAATACGTTCAATAACAAACCATAAGATATCCACTTAGAAACCACACTACTTATTGATATTATATTTTTCGATGCACTACTTCAAATACAATTAGACATATAATAATAACGATGAACTCATTAAAAAGTATTGAACAACAGAAACTTGTATACCAAGGACTTTTACAAAAGCAAGATTATATATCACTTATTTCACAATATATATATATATATGATATTGTATGATATATATATAATATTGTATAATATAAATATTGTATAATATATATCTAATAGTATATATAATATATATATATATATCATATCATATAATATATGCATATATATCGTTACTTATTGAATTTATATTTAATTTTACTTCGCGTTTTTAGATTATTATTCATTGTTTCTACTTAGTAGATTACATCTTAATTTGTTTGATAAATTTATACGACTATTCTTCTTATTCATAGTTGCATCTTACGTATTATAAATCTGTTTATCCTTATAAATGGTATTTCCATTATTTTTATCTTTCTCTTTTATTTTTACCTTAATTAATTTCTTCATTGTCATGTTATATGATATTGTGTTATTAAATTTGCTATTGTTCTTATCATCATCTTTAATGTATTTTATTTTTTACATGGTACCCTGATCGAGTTAAGGCTTCATTACAGTAATCTTTATTTTTATCAAATATATATTCATTTTGTGTGTTTTCTAGATATTCTTTTCGATATATTAGTGATGATTGCGGTTTTCATACCCTTAGGATGATTGGGTTTATAGTCTATATAAAATATTGTTTGGTTTGGTTTATGATAAGGTATGTATTTCTATTTAGATGTAGGATTATATCAAAGGAATGTACTAATTTATAGTTACAGTATATTGATATATCTAATTTAAGTTCATTAATTTTCTTTTTAGTTTTTTTTTCTAATAGTCTGCCCCTAGAATTGACTAAAAATAATGCGTCTCTATAAGCCCCTTAACCCGTTACATCCTGGTATTTTAAATATAATTTTCTTTTAATATGTAGAATCCGGCTAGATTAGTTATCTACGCAGACTCCAAAGAGCCAATTGAAATATTTATCCTTTCTTGCCCGTAATATATTATCGTATTTTATTAAGGTTCTTCTCGCTATTTTTATAATATCTATTTCTAGTTTGGTTATATTTGTTTATTCCCGCTAATTGTTTATCAAGGAGTTCAGAGTGATCATGAAAATCAATATCAAACATGCTGAACATACGGTTTGTGTTTATTGGTATTGGAACCAATCGATGACTTCAACATCTCATATTTGATTTTAAAGTAGGTAAAATTATGTCCCAGATTTTTACTATTATTTCCATATAAGATTTTTACTAATATTTCCATATAAGATTTTTACTATTATTTCCATATAAGATTTTTACTAATATTTCCATATAAGACGCATGAATAGTTATGAAACAATTGTATTACCAAATATATACATTGTATAATAAAACAGATGTTGTGATATATGGCCGTCCTGGTTATTATGGAATTATAGCACACACACACACACACACACACACACACACACACACACACACACACACACACACATATATATATATATATATATATATATATATATATATATATATATATTAGACATGATGAGATGCAGTACATCGAAACCCACTTTTGGGTCTGGCGTTGTCCGTTGTCGATGCAATTGCTCGATTCTATCTAGTTCTGGGTTCTAGCTTTATTCTGAAAGGTGTATGTGAACGGGAATTTATATATATATATATATATATATATATATATATATATATATATATATGTTGCACTGAAAGAAATTAAAGGGTCACTTCGCAAATACATCGGATTTATTCGGAAGTATACGATCCTTCCTGATAATAAAGCGTGACAACCAACCAAGCGATGCTACACAATTAGATAGAAATGAACACCCACAAAACAATGTGAACAATTGATGCAGCAGACTGGTTCATTTTGCTAAAATGGTGAGGTATGGATACAAAATGATTCTCAGTAATTTCTGTGCCTCCCAACATGTGTCGGACAACGCCGATGCATGCTACTTAAGGTACCATGCGGGATTGCAACCCAAATATGAAGCAGTGCATCACTGAGTTCTGGACAGTCTGCGAAGCAACATAGCGACCCAAAACTATTCTATTGGTTGTAGGTCAGAAGAACCTGAGAGTCAATAAATGGTATCACTTCCTTCATTTTTCTGTAACTGCTCGCATACTCAAGTCACTGTTTAGTCAGAAACATTGATACTAGTGCTCTGCTGGATCTCATTTTATGCTAATCTTATTTCTCCTTCCAAAAAGAAACAAAGATCGAACGCGTTGCAGGTTTATTAATCTTCTAAAGATAAGGCCAGCTACTAGAAAGTAACTCCCTGTTTCATGGAATCTCCCCCATGCTCTTAATACTGTACTGGGTGACACAACATTGTTGTAATGACACGTTTTGATGTGTCATCTTGAAGAAGTTGCGCGACTCGTCCAACGTTTGTAGCATATCGGAAGGTTAAAAACAAATGGGTTGACCCAATCCGAATGAAAAACTTAAATAGTTTAAATGTCAGTCAGTAAAAAAGATAAGAACAAAAACAAGTATCAGTGGCTCAACTTTTTCTGTTTTGGGGTTGTAACATTTTTGCTCCTTTGAGGCACGTGTTGTTGATTTTATAAATAACAAACTGATTAATTACTCCCTTTTCTATTTTTATGAACCAGAGAAATATCTTACAAGTTTTTCTGATAAGTCATACTCTTATTAACAAGTGTTCTATTTATGAGCTGTATATATATATATATATATATATATATATATATATATATATATATATATATATATATATATACACAAACACACACATACACACAAACACACACACATACACACACACACACACACATATATATATATATATATATATATAGAGAGAGAGAGATATTGACATATACGTAGAGGTTTTAGTGGGGAGAAATAGGATAAAAAGTGCTCAATATGTTAGTAAAGCTGAATAATTGTTTGCGTATAACCTCAAAATATTAACTTAGTCGATTACAATTGTTTCTACAGACAAGATATACCCTGTCTGTTTCTTCAGATGGTAAAAATCAAAAGAGATAAGAATAGAAAATAAATATCAGGTTAATGGACTAGCTTATACATATATATGTGTATGTGTGTATATTTTCCTTATGTTATAAATTGATATAGACCACAAAACTAATGAGTCAAATGATTTGGAAACAAGAAGTAGGGAACTGATCAGCTACAAGGTGCATCAAATTAGTTTCCAGGCTTATGAATTCAGTATGTTATTGTTATACATCCTATTAGATGACTCATCAATTTTTATGATTTTAAGTTCACAGCAAGAATTGGAATACACCTCACAGCTTGTGAATGTCTTAAATGCAATTTACACATAAAGAAAAACGATATGAAAGAAAATTATGTTTTAAACTGGAAAAAAAAAAAGGCTACAGAAACGTAAGTTGTCGAATATCTTTTATGAATCGAGTATCATTTTTCGAGTGGGCTAAATAATTCAACGACGGCAGGAAGTTTGTGAAGGAAAAACATTCCTTGCACATAGGAAGAGGTTTTCCAGCTCGAACAGTCAAGAGAATGTTATTAGAAACGGGATTAAAAGGATGCAAATCAAGGAAGAAGTCATACTTGTCTCAGCCCAACAAGAAAAACACGATTAGAATTTGACCCCTTCCCCGCCCAAATATAACATGAGAATTGGACGCCTGATGATTGTACCAACATTCTTTGGTTTGATAAAAGTAACTTTATGGTTAATCCACAGCTTCTATTTCCTAAACTTTGACTGAAACAATAGAAATTTTTATGTTTATACACAACCAAAACATCTGTTCAAAAATTTTAGCAAATTCGCATTTTTTTCATTCAGATTTATAGAAGCCATGGATCAGTTTATGTCCGTAGTAAAAAGGAGAATCATTTCAAATAATAATAAATTAAATAAACATGAATATACATAAACGATCACACATATATGTATATATATATATGTGTGCATGTATGTGTGTACACATATGTATATTTATATAAAAAAAAGAAAGGAGGAAAATCGTCTGCCTTAAACAACTAACCTAGTTCTAAAACAGATCCTTTGTTCGATAAAATGCATGCCCATTGGCTGATAGAAAGGGGCGCGGTGGATACTAGAAAGCTGATTGGCTAACTAAAATCCTCAACATATATAAAAACGAGAAACAACCACAGAATTCGCGCATAAGCCTGACGAATCCTATAGTGGATGAAACGCCGAATATTCAGTGTAGCTTAATCGCCATATATATTTCATAAATTACTATATATATATATATATATATATATATAGAGAGAGAGAGAGAGAGAGAGACAGAGACAGAGAGAGAGAGAGAGATAGAGCATATATCTATACCATACGGGTGTTATTTGGCTTGATATCTACACGAAAAATACTTACACTATACGGGTGGTATTTGGTTTGACATAAACAAAATAAAGTATTTGCACCGTACGGGTGCTGTTCTGCATTTATATCTACAAAAAAAAAATAGTTGCACCGCAAGTTGTTATGTGGCATAAGGTCTACAAGAAACACATATATTCACGGTTCAGATTCTTTTTTTGGTTTAATATCAAAAAGGCTATCTACACCTTACACGTTATTGTATACCTCGATATAGAATATTGATATTAAAACAAAAAAAATTTAATCTGAACGATGAACATATATTTTTCTTGTAGATCTTATATATATATATATATATATATATATATAATTATTTTCCACAGCCGAACCAACGTCGCAGCCCATAAGAGCCAAAGTTACTTTATCGGTGTAAGGTAATAGACATTCTCATGTGCGTGGCGTGTTTGTGCGGTTAGTAGATTGATCGCCTAGCATGCAAGAGGTCCCGGTTTAAAATCCTGAGCGCGGATATGTCTAACTGATGAGCCCAAATGAGAGCGAAACTCGAGTCTTGGGTTTCCGGTTTGTTGGCTTTCTTGCCTATTGTGGGCTGCGACGTTGGTTTGACTGTGGAAAATAATTATATATATTCTCTCACAATTTCTGAACAATATATATATATATATACAGTGATGATCATATTTATTGGCACGGTAAAATAAAAGTTAAATTTTGTCTAATAAATTCTAAAAAAGGGATTAAATTAAAGAAAATAACAAAGTATATTATGTATTTTTAACTGGCCTTTCCGATGCAGCAATCGGATTTTAGAAAAAATAAATAACAAAGGAACAACAAACATAATTGCAAAAAACCCTTGTTCAAAATTATTGGCACGATTTATTTAATAATCAATTGTATAGCCTTTGGCCTTGATTACCTTCCTCAGTCGCTTTTCATAGTTTACAACCAAGTTGTTGCACTCTTCAGTAGTAATTTTAGCCCACTCTTCCTGACAATAATCCTCCAATTGAATAAGATTCTTAGGCTTCCTTTGCATTACCCTCAATTTTAATGTTCTCCATAAATTTTCAATTGGATTAAGGTCTGGGCTTTGTGATGGCCACTCCAAAACATTAATATGATTGTCCTCAAGCCATTTCTTAGTCAGTTTAGCCGAATGCTTTGGGTCATTATCTTGCATGAACCACCAACGACGACCAAGTGAGAGCTCTTTAGCAGAGTCTTTCAGGTTTTCATCCAATATTTTAACATAATCCTCCTTTTTTATGCTACCTGTGACCTTAACAAGTCGCCCTGGTCCAGAGGCAGCAAAAGATCCCCAAAACATCAAACTGCCTCCACCGTGCTTCACTGTGGGTATGGTGTTCTTAGGCAGGAAAGCTTCGCCAGATTTTCTGTAAATATAAGACACTTTATTATGGCCAAATAACTCTATTTTCGTTTCGTCAGTCCATAGAACACGTTTCCAGAACGCAACATCTTTATCAATATGACGTTTTGCAAAGGCTAGCCTTGCTTTCAGGTGCATAGGCTTCAATAAGGGAGTCTTTCTCGGACGACATGCTTTTACACCAGCTCTCTTCAAAACTCTACCAACTGTATGTCGAGATACATTCACTCCAGAGGTGCTCTGTTCATCAACAATCTCCCCAACAGAGATCCTTGGGTTTTGTTTTACTTGTCGAACAATTTTCCGTTCATCTCTTGGGGAAAGAATCCTTTTTCTCCCTCTACCCTCTAAACTCATAACGTGGCCTTGCGATTTGAACTTGTTTATTATGGCTCTAACAGTGGATTTGGGAAGGTTTAGCTTCTTTGAAATCTTATCATAGCCCTCCCCATTGGTATGGCATGCTACAACAAGCTTCCTGACGTCTTCGCTGTGTTCCTTAGTTTTAACCATGGCGATTGAAAATTATAATTTAGTCACTTATAATAGTTTAAATAAATCGCTATCTAAAAATTATCTGAAAAAAATTATTCACTGAATTAGCGTTAAACAAGCATAATATGGCTATAAAAAAGTTCAGAAAGCACGTAAACCGGAAATTGATTGATATTATAATGATACTAAAAGAAAAACAAAGCCGTGCCAATAATTTTGAACAAGGGGTTTTTGCAATTATGTTTGTTGTTCCTTTGTTATTTATTTTTTCTAAAATCCGATTGCTGCATCGGAAAGGCCAGTTAAAAATACATAATATACTTTGTTATTTTCTTTAATTTAATCCCTTTTTTAGAATTTATTAGACAAAATTTAACCTTTATTTTACCGTGCCAATAAATATGATCATCACTGTATATATATATTATATCTATGTACACAAGTTTAATCTAAACTAATTGACAAATCACTAAAAATTTAAAGAATTATCTTAAAGTTTTTTTATATACATTTTCATTAATTTTTTCTGCAAAGAACGAAAAAGATCAGATACTGTTCCTAAACATTCAGATACCGCGCAGAATTTTAAAGTTGTAACTATATAGATATCAGACATCATTTTAAAAATGCTTTTGACAATCACATTTAAAATCAATATTTAACAGGACTTCTATAGCAATATAGATGCAACATTGCATTTGAAAAAGGTTCAGATATTCATAGATATCGATCAATTAATCAGCAGCAAAGCAATATTCTTTACTCTAGCTAGATATGCACGCATGTACATTCTGCGTAAACACAGACATTCATACACTAACACATTCTCATTCATATATCCACACGTATACCTGTCTGTAAATGACTAAGGCTTACATTAAATAAGCACGTTTCTATATACAAACATGCGTAATATAATTATATACACACATACGGACACACACACACAAACACACCCCTTTATATATATATATATATATATATATATATATATATATATATATATATATATATAAAGGTGTTTTTAGAGGCGGCGAACGTTAAATTGTTTACTGTATTTTCTTTGATTGCAGATTTGTAAACTATCTTTTACTTTTAGTTCAACTTGCTTGTGGCAATTCATCATGAATCGAGGGCCGCCCGGGTAACGTCTACAAATTTCAAATAATATTAATATACTGAGGGAAACATGATGTACAAATAATTTCACCAAACGGGCCTGCCAACTGACCACTTTGTTTGTGCAATTTAACCCCATAAAATTATTTACTTTGGCGAGATGTAAAACTCAAGTGTAGGCTGATAACCCAGAAATTCAATGTTCTTGCCAAATACAGTCTAATTTAATGATGCGTAAAATTTGAGGAAATCAGACCTCTAGATACCGCCATACACTCGCGAAGCAGCAAAGGAATTTTGTATCCCAGACTCCACATCGGTTGTTTTCAGTTATTAGTCTCTGATGATACCTGCGTGAGAATTCTTAGTGAAGCCACTCGGGGATAAGGGTTATTGCATGTACAGTACGTTAATGTGGAATTTAATAAAAATGTCTACTTAAAGGGGCGGTTCTTCAAGAATTTGTTTACGATGGACTTGAAGACATCCAGGTTGTAGTCAGGTGGGAAGCAGGCAGACGGAACAGAGTTCCACAGGCGTGCAGTTCTAAGAAAGAAGCTTTGTTCATGGCATGTACGTTTTGATTTAAGCACAGATAAAGAGTGGGGAAAATTTTTGACAGTGGTTTCAGCTAGACGGGTGTTTTTCGTAAAAGATTTGCGAGGGGGGACTAGAGATTGGAGCTCAGACGAGCACCTGCGATTACTATTACTTGCACTACTACTACTACTACTACTACTAGCAATAATAATAATAATAATAAAAATAAGAAAAAGAAAAAAGAAGAAGAAGAAGAAAAGAGTACGAAAGAAATGTGTGAGTGGTAGAATATAAAAAATAAACGTAATGCAATTATCATAGAACAAGGGGACGAAATTCTCCCCTCGTGTTTTCTCGCTTATTTATTAAAGAGAACCAGGTTTCAGCATTAATCTAAAAAAAATAAAATAGATAAAATCATCATATTCACAAAAACGGAGGAAAATTACAGTGTATGTATAGAAGCTTCTACGCTAAAAGGAAATATAATGTATTATAATGTAATCGATTGGAATTGTTGTATGTGTAATAAAGAGGCTAGAAAATGTCCATAGTGTACTGGCTTGATACGTGTCCGATGCATTACTATAAAAGTGTGGTTCATAATATTAGAGGGTTGTTTTATACATTATATTTCTGTATGCATAGTAATTTGAAAATATATTTATGTAAAGCAAGTGATATATGAATGTTTATGTTTCGTTTATGAAAACAGTATCATGCTGTCATTTTTAAACACCATCAGAATAAATAACGAATATCAATGCATAATATATTATTTGATAATATCAGTAGATGATGTATATAAATACATAGCTACACCCCCATATATATATATATATATATATATATATATATATATACATACATACTTGTTTATTGTTATATAAACATGCTCACATCCCTCAAAAATGTTCGACTTTTGAAATCATTATTATATATTGGGTAAAATATAAAATTCATGTAATCATTGAACTTTTGAATAGTCAAGTCGCTGTCTGATGATATCTGTTGTTTGATTGAAACAAGTGGCTATTTGTAGCAGCGGGATGTGAGCATGTTTATATAACAATAAACAAGTATTATCAGCTCTTTTTATTAAGCACTATCTAACAACCTCGTTGAATTCATTAGTCCATTACTTTTGAATATAAAAAAACCCGAGTATATATATATATATATATATATATATATATATATATATTGTATTATACATACAAATATATGTGTGTGCACTGTAGACAGTTTTATACGAAAAGTATGTAGGAAAACGAAGCGTTTAAGGAGGTCCAAAATCTCTTTTATCTCTCGGGATCTCCCCCCGTCCGTCTTATTCTGAAAACCTATTTCTTATCTTGTAGAACTCCGACTTTTTTCGCGTATCTTAATTTCCTTTCCCGACTGTCAGCTATCACCGCCTAATAAGTGAAAACAAATTCTACTACGCCTTGATTCTCTTAGCTGTTATTATATTCTCCGTCTTTCCTATAATTTTCATTTTACCATTATTCGATTTGTAATAGCTACTCCATGTGATAAGATTGCTGATAGAAGTTAACCTTCTCTCAGGTTAGGGAACATGAAAAGATTAGAACAAAATTATGCTTATATTATTAAATAATAAATACGTAGACTGAAGAATTCTACCTTAATACCCGCACTCGCACACACAAACACACGCACACACACACGCACACATATGTATATGTTTGTCTAAAAGCTCACAATTGAAAAAAAATGGAATCTAGCATGTATAAGTCGACTAAACATGTTATTACTACGCATGCGCAAATATAGATTTGTATCTTTAACAAGGTTATATTTTGATGTTTTCATATGAGTAAAGAATTGGAGGACTTCTGGTTTAAGTTTCGATTCTGATGTCACCTAATTATGTTCGACTTTTGAAATCATTATTATATATTGGGTAAAATATAAAATTCAAGTAATTGTTTGTTCTATAATAATAAATATAATACATTTATAAATTAAATTGCCCGATTATAAAATACACTTACATATTGTAAGTGTATTTTACAGTCGGACAACGCCAGGCAGACACTACTATATATTAAGTAGAATATTATAATCAATACAGAATTGGCTATTCAATAATAAGCAGGAAAGCTGCATATATATATATATATATATATATATATATATTGTTTTATTTTTTATTTTTATTTTTATTTTCATAATATTATGCACATCACCAATAGAAAACGAATAAAGAAAAGTTATAAGCCTTTATACTTTTCGTATTCTTTTTTTATACATTTTAATATATATATATACACATATATATATACATATATATATATATATATATATATATATATATATATATATATATATATATATATATATATATGTAACCCAATCAGCTATTATGGTCGAAAATTTCCCAAGCAGAAGGTAATAAGAGCTTTTTGTTGTATGTGACAATCCCGGGGTATTTTCGAGTAACCCTGCTAGTAAAAAATAGAAAGAGGATTTTCACATAAGCAATTAATTGGTCTGGCTTCTCTTAGTGTAATCCACGTTTCAGAGTCATTTTGTAGTAACATGGTTTCTCCTTGAGTCATTCGTCCTTGTAATTCTGTTTTGCGGATACACTTCCTCAGACTTTGCACCAGTGTATTATATAGTATTGTGAATGCCTTAGATCATCATCATCATCATCATCATCATCATAATTAAAGGATCTCAAGGAGCTTTCACGCAGATCATCAAAGATCTCTCCTTGAAATCAACCTTCCGGTGAAGCTGAGTGACAACAAGTCTCCCCATATTTTCAGTGCTCTCTACCTCGTTCGAGAATATTTGCAAGTGAATTTGCGTAATCGCAACAGACGCTTCCTATTGATTTTTCACTGGCAGCGGCCATTCCTATCCACTGGAATTTCGGTGGCAATAAGCCTCACCACAAAGTTAGGAAGATACCATGTCCCGTTTCCACAGCAAAAGCCCAGACTGGACGTTCTACATATTGACACTGGAGATAACGTCAACGATTAAAAAAAACTGGCCTACATTTTGGCCTGCTACCCTCTTGTGTCAGTGATGAAAACAATGCTAGATCTATGAATTTCAATACAAACGCAGAACAGAAAGAGAGAGAGAGATAAGAGCGAAGGTCGCTGACATTTCTTGCAGTCTCCTCCATCTCGCGATCACACTCGCATATCGACTGCAATTTTCGTTCCGTCTCCATCCTCATCTGACGGAATTGTAAATAAAGCTGATTGTTCTGGGTATAACGGGCTTGTCGTTGTTAATCTAAAAAAAAAAGAACAAAAAAAAACAAACAAAAATAAATTATAAAAACTAACAACGGAGTGTATCTAAATTCTGCACGCATTAAAAAAAAAGAAAACCAGCAATTTTATATATGTCTGACAATACAACAAAGCAAACGCCAGTTGTTTTATATACAAAGGTTTCTGTGCGTTCAATTGTATGAATCGATCAGATGTTAAACGAGCTCACACCTACGCAAGCTACGTAAGCCATTCTCATAGTACAAATTAGTATTGAGCCCCCCCCAAAAAAAAGAATAAATCAACACTGGAAATCTTAAATGTGCGCAATTTGCCGTTGAGTTTCCATCCGTTAACCGCTTGACCTTCACTACGACTTATTACTACTGTCAAGTTCGGTTGGAATTCGGAGTTTATCATCTCGTAGATAAGTCGCTCTCGCAATGACTACGGGACACCATCTGCCACATACGCTTGCATAACAAATGAGATGCAAATAATTTAATGCTGCAAATGTATTATTCACATGTGGAAATAAATTAGATAGCCATTGACCTTCAGCAAAGGCCATACATTGTTTGTAATAAAGCGCATTGGTGCACCCTCACATACATATTTAGGTGATATGAAACTGATAGCGAATGAAAGTACAATGCTGATCAATATTCCAAGTCAGACGTTTTCGAAATTACTACGTCAGTGTAAACGGTAATTAAATTGGTCCCCCGACAAGAGGAGGGTGGACCTGTAAATTCACCCTTTTCCGTTCGCTCGTTCGTCCGTTCGTCTTTTTGCACTTTTCTCAATAAATACGCCTTGGACTTTTGCACAATCATTAAACATGATATGAATAAAAATGTAACAGAACGAATTATCCGGGAAAACTCCGCTTGACCTCCTAGAGGTTACTTTCAGGTTAAAATGACTGAAAGTGACACTTTTGTGCTTAAAAAAAAAACTTGATGCCTTGGATTCTTATAATAATTTCTGAAAAGTTGTAGCTAACTGATTTCTATATAATTTTGCTTGTCTATACTTCGAGATAATTCTTGGGTGTGGCCAGGGGCTCTTTTAGGGTTAATAAAAACACTCCATTTTTGAACTATTTTCCATATTTATCCAAAGTTTTCTGTGTATGTCTATTTAGCAATTTTTCGATGGTGCTGAACTCAAATTTAAATATGTTAAGGCTTTGATGACTTTTGGGGGTAAATGGGGAGAAGCAAATGAGTCATTTCCCTTTTTTGCATGGTGAAGAATAAAATTTACATATGTTCCGGCCTCAAACTGCACCGTTTGTTCATTTCCACCAGGATTTGACGTCTCATGGGGATATTTGGGGCTAAATGGCGGGGTACATGCTAAACTTAGTCATTTTTTATGCCTCATTCGCTTTGCACTAACGGAGGCCATGTATGCTTCACTTGTTTTATACTATATTTATTAATATGTAAATTCTACTTAAGTTATTTCCTACTCTAAAAATAAAACCGCTATATAGAAAATCATATTTATAGTATGCATATATTTTATTATAAGGAATATTATCTGTGTGTATGTCTGCAACTCAAACTATATCATCGCATTGCTAATACCCTATTAACATTGAACTTAACATAACCTCCACCACCACCACCACCACCACCACCACCACCACCACCACCACCACCACCACCACCACCACCACCAACAACAACAACAACAACAACAACAACAACAAAAACTAAAATTATAATAATTATAATAATATAGTAAACTTAAATTGTTACAAGAAATAATGTCTTATTTCATTTACATCGTTCACATAAATGATCTTATATTTACAAATGTAATTTAACTTTACAACAAAATTGTGGTTAAAAAAGCGTGTATCTATTAAAAATAATACAAATGTAGGTTCAATTTTAAAATTCACATATTTTTTAATGATGGTCATACGGAAATGCAAATTGCATTTCCATAAATACAAAGCTGATGCATGTGATGATGACCTCAAAATTCTATATATCCGTAGCAGATATTTATGGTGTGAGACTATACTAAAACATCCCTGTCATGGACCTGCGTCAAAAACAGTGACAGAAGTGCATTGCAACTGTTGGTGACTGTGTAAAAATATAAATTCTGAAGCATCCAAACTCGTTCGTTTTAATACTACGACACCCGTCCTCGTAGTTTTTTAACATTGTGAGTTAGAAAAACAAGACTAACAGAACCACCTTAGTATTTCGAGTGAAAATTTTATTTTAACAATGAATGAATAAGAATAATTGATTTCAGCTTATTCTGTAATATTTTCATACAGTTCAAAAGGAATTAAACATTAATATAGAATTAATATTGATGTGATTATTTACTTTATTATGTAACTTTTAAAATATTTGAACGTTGGTCTATATGCCAGATGATAAACCAAATTATATTATATGCTATTATTCAGGCATATTGTATTTAAGTTAGTTAAGTATCGTTTGTATTATGTTGGTGCAAAAATAATGTCGTTTTTTACCTTTAATTCATGTAAAAAATGACAATGTTTTTGCACCTACTATTATTTTATTCTTATTTTTGAGTGGTTTATTGGTTATTTATAAATATTTACACAGCTATAATATATAAGCAGTAGCTATTTAAAACGAAATTGTAAACATCAATTCCGTAATCGATAATGTGCTAAGGTAACAATAGAAAAAGAGATGAAAAATAAATTCATTTAAATATTCGATGATAAAATAACAGAATCTTAATTTAGATTACAGAAAGTAAAAAGAACATGAGCCAATTGTGTGGTTTTTAAATACATGAGAATAAGAAAGATACAACGGAGAAATTATATACTAGCAAGAATACATGACGTTGCCTGGGGTTTTATGAATGCGAGCACTTGTAACTTTTTCACTTTACTTATATCATCGTATATTTTCTTCCTTATTCATCTTACACTACTCTTCCCATTTCGTCGCCTAATCCAGTCAAAAGATATTAAAATCATAGAGACCTCTTAGAATAAATGTTTATTCATTTGGATAATGTTTTATAAAAATCGCACATGCGTATTTGAATGTTTAAATAGTTCGTCCCAAATAGATAACTTACAGGTGGGATAGGCCCATATTTGGAACACAAAGGCCAACGTAAGGATTCGGGAAATTATCTGTTGTTTTAGGAATTTAAGGTGGTACATTTAAATTTCATAAAAGTAGAATGTATTTAAAGTTTAAGGAAATCGATTCCTTCGTATTCCCTAAGGTGTGCGCCTAGAGATTTGGTAACATTTCCATTGTCTTCTTCAGTAAATGAAACACTTTCTACAATGTTACTGTGAGATTTTACAACCTTTTTCTCCTTTTTGCCAGAAAATGGTTAACACCATAGAGCATGCGGTTCTTTGATTTAAATTTCCTGAGCTTTTGTTTCAGCTTTGCGTCGTTATTCTATACATTGTTTATTTTTTTGTATTAGTTTGTTAAATGATTTTCCATTATTGTCTTTAACCGACTGTTTTATTTGCCTTTGATTTTGTACTGGTTTACTTAAAAAAACAAAGGTATGTATAGTTATCACGTTCAGCTAAAAATATAGTTTTCATGGTTTCGAGTGTCTGCTGCTTTACCTTGATTATTATTATTATTATTATTATTATTATTATGATGATGATGATCATCATCATCATCACCATCATCATCATAATCATCATCATAATTGCTTCATCATCATTACACATTGCTTTATTTAATATATATTTTTAACATTGGGGTGGGGAATATGAAGTCAGTTCCGGAAATGGCTGCAACGATTTACGTCAAGGACATTACTTTATTTAATGTATATTTTTAGCAGTGGGATGGGAAATAAGAAGTCGGTCCCGGAAATGGTTGAAAATGTTTACGATTTATACATTACTTTATTTCATGTATATTTTTAACAGTGGGGTAGGGATTATAAGTCATTTCCAGAAATAGCTGAAACATTTTACTATTTAGATATTAAATTATTTCATGTATATTTTTAGCAGTTGTTTGGGGTTATAAAGTCAGTCCCGGGAATGGCTGAAACAGTTTACTATCTAGACATTACATTATTTCATGTATATTCTTAGCAGTGGGTTGGGGATATAAAGTCAGTCCCGGAAATAGCTTAAACAGTTTACGATTTAAACATTACTTTATTTCATTTATATTTTTAACAGTGGGTTTGGGATTATAAGTCAGTCCCGGGAATGGCTGAAACAGTTTACTATTTAGACCTTACATTAATTCATGTATATTTTTAGCAATGGGTTTGGGATATAAAGTCGGTCCCGGAAATGGCTGAAACAGTTTACTATTTAGACATTAAATTATTTCATGTATATTTTTAGCAGTGGGTTAGGAATATAATCAACGAATTTCCCATCTATATAATAAACGAATTTTTGATCTATATAATCAACGAATTTCCAATCTATATAACCAACGAATTTCCAATCTATATAACCAACGAATTTCCAATCTATATAACCAACGAATTTCCAATCTATATAATCAACGAATTTCCAATCTATATAACCAACGAATTTCCAATCCATATAATCAACGAATTTCCAATCTATATAACCAACGAATTGCCAATCTATATAACCAACGAATTTCCAATCCATATAATCAACGATTTTCCAATCTATATAACCAATGGATTTCCAATCTATATAACCAACGAATTTCCAATCTATATAACCAACGAATTTCCAATCCATATAATCAACGAATTTCAAATCTACAGACTTGAAATTTCGTATATAGGTTATTCATATATGTGTAAAACTTCTAAACGGGTCAAAATTGAAGAATTGGTACGTGGGTGTCGTCGTATTTTTCTCTGCTTGCTAACTGTATTACGATTGAGCAAGCGTGAATGGTTCACATTCCAGATACCTTATGTTTAATGATTATCGGTTTGAAAGCACTTTTTAAAAATGCTGTCGTGATGGTAGATTAGTTACGGTACTTTATTCGCTATCTTTAGTTTTTTGGTTTTGACTTCAGCTCGAGAACCTTTTTTTTTACTTGCAAGAAGTAAACTGTTTAAAACACACAATACTTGCATTCCGTATGCGCGATGAGATCAGGAAAAATAAAAAGGAAAAACATTATAAAAAATGTTTACGCATCCTACCACGCATGTAAAGAGTGTAACATTACAGTTGTTTTTTTTTTTCAAAATAAAATTTAAATTAACATACAATTACCAACTCGTATGCATAGCAGTTGCACTTTTTTAGGTTAGATTTAAAACACCAAGGTAGTTCGATATTCATAAATACTTACAATGAAGACGTTTTGAAATAAATCGCCATAATAAATACGCCTTTGTATTTGAAGCAGATTTTTCATATAAACTAGTATAAGGAAACCAGATCATAATTCTGAATTTTAAATTAAGCTGTATTGAATCGGTGTTGCCTGAGCGAAGGTGTAAATATGAAGCTATGACTCTAGGAATAACAGTTTTGTAGAGAAAGTTTGCGACGCTAAATACTAAATAAAATACTTGATTTGCAAGAGAAAAAAACGGGTATTCACAGAAAACACACATTAAATATTGTCACAGTATTTCAACAATAAACCTATATGGATCAGTACGTTCTAATCATATATAAGAACACACACACACACACATATATATATATATACATATACATATATACAAATGTATATATATATACAAATGTATATATATATGCATTATATTATTTTCTTCATTTATAAGCATATTGGCTACATATATGCATACAAGTTACAGCTGCGATTATTCTTGGAATTCAGCATCATTATACTACTAATCTCAACTGATTTCCAATGCGAAGGTAATATTATATTTTTCAAACTTTTGTCATTTTTAGAAGGAAGAGTATGGGATAATTTTCTACATAGTTTTATGGCCAATGTTAAAATTGTTAATAAAATATAAAAACAATTGATTCGAAATGGAAAGTCACTTCAAATTTCTCCAAAACACCCTTCCAAACATTTATTAAATAACACCAAACACCTGCAAATGAAACGGTAAAGGCAGTCATGTGCATGCAACCAACACCGCAATTGCTTTCCCTTGTCATTGTTCATTCGATGTTCTCATAGTTTTTGTTTAGAAAGAAAAAGGCATCACAACATTTAAACTGTCAAGAAAATAAAGACTAAAATTAACCAAAAAATGGCGACAGAACGCGCGGCTTTTAATCTACCTCCAGGTCAAAAAGCAGTTCGTGATTTTTTTTATACTTTTAACGTTTCCAAGAAATTTTTGTTTAGACCTCCTCGCAGGTCACAATTATGTAAGACAAACAGAAATTATGTATTAGCAAAAGTATATTTAAGAAGTCTACGTAATTATATATATGATCATAGCTGCTATAAACATAATATGCTTAATTTATTATCTCTAGGCAATCTGCTCTAAATAAATGTATCGGTTTACCCCGAACACTCTTTAAGGGAAATTTATCACAAAGATACCGTTTTTTTAACGCTTAGTTTAAATATTTATCATTTTCGTATTATAATGGAAGGCCATGGTGTTCCAGTTGTTAACGACACGAACTGATGACCTGAATGTTTCAAGCTCGAATTCAATTCCGTTCACAAAATCACTTTCAATTAGAATGTTGGCAACGTTCATGTGGTCGCTGTCGTAAGTAACGGAATTTTTTCCTGAAAATAATTCTGAGTAGAAAAATATCGGGGAAACCAATGGAAACAATAGAATCCTGAGATTGATGCGATTATAATAAGGAGTATAATAATGAGTAATATTATACAAAACAGATGATCACTAAAACTTTTCGCCGATGTGTCTTCCCCGTTATCACATGCTGAAAGATAATCCCCATAGATCGAGAAGAATCATATTTGAGACGTTGAAATTTCCTTTTTGTTTTCATGAAATACATTAGGTGTTGCAAATCGTCTACAAACCATTGCTCATAATTTATGTTTTAAAATCGATTAGAAACGCATAATGCAAAAAGATAAAAAAAAACTGCAGAGACGGAGACCATAGTTTTCAAGTGTAAAAACACTAATCTTTTCGTAAAAATCAACTAATCTTTGCTGATAGAAGAAGTATCCGCCTAGTAACCGAGGTAAAAATAAAAATATATAGTGTAATGCTTTAAGAGAGCTTCCGGTAACGAGATCACGTGAGATATGTGGATCAAAAACAACTTTCTGTTCGAAGTTCCGTGCAAATCTATGAGTTCGACAGAACGATTACCGAATTCGAAATTATACACATGAAGAGGTCGGATGTTCTGTCGGCCAAGACGTTATAAAAATAACACTATAGATGAGACCAATAGTCAAAAAATTCAAAATAATACAAACCGCTCTTTCTGTGGCACACTGGCGTAGCTCCTGTTTTGAGAGAGCTGGGGGCTTCTATATTAATAAATCTTGTGAATAACTGGGTTTGCACTTGTGCGGAGGCAAGCAGACACACTTCAGTGAGGACACATATTTTAAAGGTTAAAACTCTCGGCACACGAAGATTGACAGGTGTTTTTGTATCCAGATAACAATGAAACAAAACTATCTTGACATTATAATTTGAAAAAACAAATATGGGCCATGAAACATTTTTCACTCTCTCTCTCTCTCTCTCTTTCTCTATTTTTATCTTTCACTCCAATTTTTCTCTCTTTCAATGAAGAATGAGAGAATTAAATATGATTGGATTGTTAAAACAGTTGACACTTGCATTCTGGAGTCGGCGGACGCGACATTGCATGCGTGTGATTTCAACTGGTCTTTATAAAAAATATAGTCCTCATTGTTAAATCGTAAATAAATTATATATATATATATATATTTATAGAAATGCATTTGTTAGTTATTTTTCTATAAGCGTTAAATTCTAGAATGCCATTCATGCCAACGATGGACAGATGCCTGTAACGACGCAATGAAGACAAGAAGCGAACCATGCCAGCCAGTTATAGCCGACGACAACTCGACCCGTTGCATTAATGCTTCCATGTGCCTATCGTTATTATCGTTTTTTCCCCGGGAAGCTTGTTGCGTTCCCAGGGCATTACTCAATCAAGTAACTCTCCCCGGGGAAGCGATGGGTCAGGGTCATATTTCATTTTTTTAACCTATGCACACAGATGCCCTTGCACAAACACAATCATACTGACATATTGGTAGACAGACAATGATTTTAATTAAAAATTGTTTAAATTGAATATTTATCTAAATATTCATATCTGACTTATTAGGTTGAGGTTGGTTCGTCGTTTTTTTTTCGGCATATCAACACTTTTCAGGTTATTTAATCTAGTAATTTTGGAGAACATCTTTTAATAGAATATATATTTTTTCAAGTCGGTTTCTATTTAACCTATAGTTGTGACCCTGACCACTCCAGGTCAGAGTTGACATAGCAGCAATGGAAATTAAAGGGTTACCACACACTCCCCAAAGCCCGCAAGCTGGGGTCTCACCATCGGATATAGTTTAACGTCATATACTGGACCTATTAGGTTGAGAAAAAAGTTCTTGCAGGATGTTTAATTTTGATTTCAAATGATGTATTTTCAAATAAGTTTTCGTTATAATACTTTATACATATTTTAATAACGTTCCTCTCTCTATCTCACTGTTTGAATTACAATCATTTATAAAAAAAAATATTTTTTTCAGAATGTTGACTACAAGATGGAAAAAGCAAATACGCACAATTTTCTTATTTAAATTCAAGCTTGGCTGAAAAGCTGCTTAAATAGCTCGGGATATCAACGAAGCGTTTGGCCGATAGCCAATACTGAACGCACAGCACAGTTGTGGTTTAGAAAAGTTCGTGGCGGCGATCTGGAAGATGATGAGCATTGTCGGCCATCGGCTGAAAGCAACGATCAATTAAGAGAGTCAAAGCCACTCCAAGCACGACCATTTAAGAACTTGCTGTTGGATAAGACGTAACGTATACGACAGTTCCCAACCATTTGAGAGAAATTTGAAATAAAAAAACTCGATAAATAGGTGACTCACGAATTGAACGACGACTGAATGTAAGGCTTTTATAAAGTGTTATCCTCCCGTCCTTTACGCAACAAGAGCGACTCGTTCCTTGACCCAGTTGTGACTTTCGATAAAATAAATTTTTACGATAACTGGCGACGCTTAGTTCAGCGGTTAAACGCCGACGAAACTCCACGGCACTTGTTGAAGGCAGGGTTGCACCAAAAGATCATGCTGACTGTCTGGTGGTCTGCGACCGGTGTCATTCATTGCATTTTTTTTTTTAATTCAGGCGAAGCCTTTACTGTGGAGAAGTACTGTCAACAAATAGATGGAATACATCGGAAACATTAACAATTACACGTTGATAATTTCAACAGAAAAGGCATAATTACAAGCGGAAAATCTTTATAAGATCCTAACCGTCCCTTTAAATGCAATTGTTTGAATCTCTCTTGCACTTCGTTCATCGGGTATATTTGGCAGGTATTTTTAATTATTTTTCATGATCCAGTTGCTACTATAATTACTAGGATGATGGGGATCTTCCTAAGATTTCAGTTCTTCCTTCGTTAAAAGTCTGAAGGCATCAAACAAACTTAACATCTAAAATTCCATATATTCGTATCTACTGAAAACTGTCCATTTATACATAATTATACTTACAGAATAGCCATAACTGATATATTTTCCAATTATACCTGTACTGAACTGTACTCCAAATCAAATGTTGTTACTTGTATCTATATTGAGCATACATCTTACCTTTTTGTCGTCTTAAATGCTAAGTTTGGGCACCAAATTTTAATTCTTAATATCAAGTTAATCATACGTTAACATATTAATCATACTCTATAACTAATATATAAACTATATCTAAAGCATACATTAACTCTTTCACTCTCAAACTAATCCTGTTACAAATTTAGTTGCTTCCACTGCATGAATTCATACTTATTTTCTCTTCCATTAACAATGCAAATGAAAAGCATAGCAATGTCCTTTTTAACCACTTCGAGGATTATAACTTTTCAGTGGATATATAACAAACTAAATAACCGATTAACATTAACTACCTGTGCGAGGTTGCAGAAATACCTGGTTTAGGACGAACCCTCTCGGTGCCGATGAACTCGTAGATCTTCCCAGGTCATCTGACTAAGAGAAGGAACACTTTGAAGCTAAATCTAGGAGAGGGAGGCCTCTTCAGTTCCGGACGACAACCTAGCTAAAGCTGGTGACTCAAACAAATTACCGGTTGGCAAACCTAAACTGCTTAAGGAGGAGATAGGCTCTGTCTATCGCACGGCTTTCATACTCCTTCTTTGCCTATTAGCCAGACGTAGAGCTGCTATCATAGGAACTTGTCTGAATCACCCAGTGGTCGACCTTGTTTTCTTACTAAGGCAATGAATGCAGTTTTTCTCCGCCATAATGCGATACCTCTTATCTGAAATTGTGGAGGTGCTTCAGTACCATATATGCTGGTACAGTTGGATTGGGCTGAGTTTTGTCTGATAGGTTGAGGATACCGGATTGGCAGTTCCTGGCTGCTGTTTCTGACTGATAGTAAAGGTTCCCATACTCTTTTGTAGCGCTTAGATCGGCTGCTCCATAAACAGTTGAATAATATCGGGATGTTTTTAGTGCCATTTCGCGCATGGAAAGATACCCTGCTCTCATCCCCGGTGGGGGTTCCTGAAGCCACAAACCTATAGACAGCTGATTGTCTACTTGTATTGCATGTCTGATATTCTGCACAGCCACTTGTCTAGCACCCCTTACTCACCCTAACTAAAACCTTTAAAGCAAATAAAATGAAATGACAGTTCAATCTAAAATTACGCTTAAACCAGGACCAAACTCAAAGAAAATACACCTGCCTCCTCCCTCGAGGCTTGCATTCACGAATATCTACGGGCTTAGAACTAACTTAAATGATGTTGAATCATTTCTCTTAGTAAACACTCCGGATATCTTGGCACTAAGTGAAACTAACCTACACTGCTCCATTCCCTCTAACAACTTTAACATGCCTGGTTATCTTCCTCTCTGTCGTAAGGACTCAGACAGACATATGCCCGAGCTTGGAGTCTATATTCGTAACATCTCCCTCCCGACTAGAGAAACAAACATAGAATCAGACGACCAGGTCTTTATGTGCTTCAAACTAAACATGCAAAATAATATTAGCTACTTGTATTTTCTCTACCACTCCCCCTTAATCTAAGACTGTATTCTAATAAACAAAGTCTCTGACAGCATAGATATAGGACCCTCTCTCGATACTATAGCACAAGTACATGTATTTGGTGACTTTAATGTCAACCACAGTAACTGGCTTGGATTCTCTACTTACACAGACGTAGCTGGTAGCGCAACACATATCTTCTCTATTTCACATTCCCTATCACTAACGGTTATATTTCCGACACTTTCCCAGACTAGCAAGATCATCATGCCCCAGTTCTAGATCTATTTCTGATCACAGTTCCCGATGATTGTATGACGAATGTGCACAGCCCACTCGGGAACGCTGATCACGTTGTGATAATGGTAGAAATCGTTCTTAATTCTAGATCCAACACTGAAGATCCACTGCTCCAAACAAGGAGGTATTACAAAAAGGCTGACTGGGAAGCCATCAGAGATCTCATCAGAGATGGCCTATGGGGTTTTATTTTTTTCTCCCAGCTGAATAGTGCGCAGATGAGACCACTGGATGGTTCAAAACTGCAATTGTAGCAAATGTTCCCACACGGAAATTCTATACCAAGCCCCACTCTCCCCAATGGTTTACTTCTGCTTGTGCAGCTGCCATTGCTCAAAGGCAGCATGCGTACCACAGATTCAACCGACATAAGTCCAGTTGAAACAGACAGAAGTATATAAAAGCTAGAAGTAATTGTAAGAGAGAAATAGTGACAGCTGAGACAGAATACACTGAAACTATCAGAAAACGCATCGAAGCACAGAAATTAGGAACTCGTGATTTTTGGAAAATCTACAACAGTGTAGTAAATGATGGACAATCAACGATTCCCCCACTGTCAATCGATCACGAGGTTGTTGTACGGCAACCGAGAAGGTTAACCTGCTTGCCAGTCGGTTTGCCTCAAACTCTACATTGGACCCGGCACACCATTCCCTCCCTAACTTTACTTTGCGGACAGACGCTACACGAGATGACTTGAACATCACTCCCCTCCCAGATACATGGTATCATAAAAAAATCTAGACACTTCAAAACCATGTGGACCCGATCTCATCCCGGCTGTGCTATTAAAAATGCTCTGCTGAGGTTGCTCCGGTACTCTTCAAACTTTACAACAAATGCCTTAACGAATCTTGCTTTCCTTACTGCTTGAAAACCGCTTCTGTGGTAGGAAGTTTTCAAGAATTCTGGCGAGAGAACTGAACCATTAAATTATCGCCCCATGAGCCTTCTCCCGCTTTTCGCAAAACTATTTGAGTCCTCAATTCATCAAGCTCTAGTAAATCACTTTACAGCTACTAAACGACAATCAGTATGGATTTAGGCACGCCTGAACCACAACAGATAACCTAACATTAATCTCTGAACGTATATACCGTTCACTGGTAAAAATAGTTCTCGATATATCTAAGGCGTATTGCACGACGGTCGTCTAAGGAAAATAAGATCATATGGTATCACTGGAAGAATACATACAGTAATTAATTCCTTTTTAATTAAGAGAAAAATCCAGGCTGTTCTCGACGGTCGTACATCTCAACTATATGATATAAATGCGGGAGTACCTCAGGGGTACATTCTTGGACCTTTATTAGTTTTGATATTCAGCCCACAGCCCACTTGGGAACGCTGATCATGCGGTAATAATGGTTGAAATCGCCCTAAACTCTAGACCCAAAACTGAAGAGCCAGTGCTCAAAACAACCAGATATTATAAAAAGGCTGACTGGGAAGCTATCAGAGATCTTATCAGAGACGCCCCATGGGGAAATATTTTTTCTCTTCCTGCTGAACAGTGTGCAACTGAGACCACTGAATGGTTCAAAACTGCAATCGAAGCGCATGTTCCCATGCGGAAATTCTATAGCAAGCCCCACTCTCCCCAATGGTTTACTTCGACTTGCGCAACTGCCATTGCTCAAAGGCAGCATGCATTCCGAAGGTTTAACAGACATAAGTCCAGTTCAAACAGACAAAAGTACATAGAAGCTAGAAGTAACGTTAAGAAAGAAATAGCGACAGCTAAGAGGGAATTTACGGAAACCACTAAAAAACGCATCGAAGCACAAAAATTAGGAACTCGTGACTTCTGGAAAATCTACAACAGTGTAGTAAATAATGGGCAATCAACGATTCCCCCACTAACCAACAATCACGAGGTTCTTTGCTCAGCAACCGAGAAGGCTAACATGCTTGCCAGTCGGTTTGCCTCCAACTCTACACTGGACCCTTTAAACCACCCCCTACCTGACTTTCCTATGCGGACAGACGCCAAGCTAGACGATCTGGAAATCACCCCTGCTCAGGTGCATGCTATCATAAAAAACCTTGACACTTCCAAAGCATGTGGACCCGACCTCATCCCAGCTGTGCTATTAAAAAAGTGCTCAGCCGAAGTAGCTCCAGTTCTCTCCAAACTCTACAACAAATGCCTTAATGAATCTTGCTTTCCGAGCTGCTGGAAAACTGCTTCTGTGGTACCAGTATTCAAGAATTCTGGCGAAAGAACTGACCCATTAAATTATCGCCCTATTAGCCTCCTCCCACTTTTTGCCAAAATATTTGAGACCTTAATTAACCATGCTCTAGTCCAGCACCTTACAGATGCTAAACTTCTGACCGACCATCAATATGGATTTAGACAAGCCCGTTCCACGGCAGACATCCTCACTGTAATCTCTGAACGCATATACCATTCACTGGATAAAGCGGGAGAGGGCAGAGCGGTAGCTCTAGATATATCTAAGGCTTTTGACAGTGTATGGCATGAGGGTCTCCTCAGGAAGATTAGATCTTACGGTATCACTGGTAGAATACTTAACATAATTAAATCCTTCTTAGATAAGAGAAAAATCCAGGTTGTCCTCGACGGTCGTACGTCTAAACAATATAATATAAATGCCGGAGTGCCCCAGGGATCTATCCTTGGTCCTCTGCTGTTCCTGATATTCATAAATGACCTCCCCGATAAAATTGCCTCTGAGATGGGTATATATGCTGATGACACCACACTCTATAGCAGGCACGACAGGAAAACAAATGAACATATATCTAAAGTAATGGCAGAAACACTGGAGGATGACCTCAAATCAGTAGTGGAATGGGGACAAAAATGGATGGTAACGTTCAATGCCACCAAGACAAAACTGGTTTCATTCAATAATTACAGGAAACCTTCTCTACCACCTATAGCAATGGCCAACAACTCTTTAGCTGAGAGTACGTCTTTCAAGCTCCTTGGCCTAACGTTCACAGGAAACATGAGCTGGAACAATTACATCGAGGGCATTGCCAGGGCCGCTGCGAGGAAGGTGGGCTCTCTCTACCGTGCTAGAAAACTTCTAACACCCGAAAGTATCCTGTACCTCTATAAGGCCACTATTCGCCCATGTATGGAGTATTGCTGTCATATTTGGGCCGGTGCATCGGCTACTAGTCTCTCTCTCCTTGACAGGGTTCAAAAGAGAGTCGCAAATCTGATAGGCCCTAAACTGGCATCAAAACTTCAGCCTCTGTCCCATCGTCGAAACGTTGCATCCCTCTGCCTGTTCTACAAGTATTATAATGGTGAATGCTCTGAAGAACTGCAAGCACTTGTGCCCCCACGACGTGAACACCCTCGACAGACCCGACAAGCTGCAAAATCCCACCCCCACACTGTAGAGATCCCTAGATGTAAAAGATCGTTCTACTCCAGTAGTTTCTTCCCCAGAACTGCTAGACTTTGGAATTCCATTCCAGGTCACTGCTTCCCCAACTGTACTGACATGCATAAGTTCAAGTGCAACGTGAACCAACATCTCGCTGCCCTAATCCCTACATAGTGCCCCAGTAGATGTTTCCCCTGATAGTAGCCCCCTACACCAAAGTGGCAATGTGCCTTGTTTGGGGTGAAAATATAATAAAAAAAAAAAAAAAAAAAAAAATGAACTCCCTTATAAAATTGTTTCGGAGATGGGTATATTTGCTGATGATACCACTCTGTATAAAAGGCACGAGGGAAAAACAAATGGACACATATCTAAGGAAATGGCAAAAACACTAGAGGACGACCTCCAATCTGTAGTGGAATGGCGACAAAAATAGATGGTCACATTCAATGCTGTCAAGACTAAGCTTCTTTCTTCAATAATTACAAGAAACCTTCACTATCAACGATAGCAATTGCCAAGAACACATAACCCGAAATGACTTCCTTGAAACTCCTCGGCCTAACGTTTACAGGGAACATGAACTGGAATAGATACATTGAGAGCATTGCCAAGGCTGCTGCGAAGTAGGTGGGCTCTCTCTACCGTTCTAGAAAGCTACTTATGCCTGAAAGTATCCTGCACTTCTATAAGACCACCATTTGCCCATGTATGAAGTACTGTTGTCACATTTGGGCTGGTGCATCTGCTACTTGCCTCTCACTCCTTGACAGGGTTCAAAAGAGAGTCGCCAACCTGATAGGTCCTGAACTGTCATCTAGGCTTCAGCCTATGTCCTATCGACGAAATGTTGCGCACCTCTGCCTGTTCAACAAGAACTTTATTTGTGAATGCTTTGACGAACTACAAGCACTTGTATCCCCTCGACGTGAATACCCCCGACAAACCCGACAAGCAGATAAATCCAAGCCTTTCACAGTAGAGATCACTAGGTGTAAGAAATCATTCTTCTTCAATAGTGTCTTCCTCCGAACTGCTTTGGAACTCCTTTCCGAGATTCTTCTTTCTGAACTGTACTGATATGCAGAAATTCAAAAGTAATGTAAACAGGCATCTTGCTACTCATCTTTCTTCATAATACCCCCGCTACACATGCCCCGGATAGTAGCCCCCTACTTCAAAGTAGTACTGTGCATTGTTTGGGTGAAAATTGAATAAAAAAAGGTTTCTTTAAATGTTGTACATAAAAACTTTGTATTGTAGTATTTTTCCACTCAGCTCTGTTTTTCCCAGCATCATTTGAGACATTAACTTCTACTAAGGTTGTTTCTTACACCTATCGACTACCACTTTTTCAAGCATTTCGACAACTTTCTGCGCGAGAAATGCTTAAAAAACAAAGCGATATCAAAAACGTCTTCACTGACTCCATCGCAACCAGAAAGCAATATTTTTTACTTTAGTGGCATAAATACACTTGTTTTGCGTTGGGAAAAGTGTATTGAATCTGATGCTGCTTATTTCGATTAACATTTTTTTGTCTGCGTTGAGATATGTTCATTGGAATTTAAAAGTTAAAAACCGCAAAAACTTTTTTCTCAGCCTGGGAGATAATATTTACCTTCATAAAATGTGCGAGAGTTCGTGCAGGTTATTTACTACAAATGAAGTGAAAAACGAGAAGCGCACAAATATACACTTTATACGGTTGGCATGTTTTCCGGTAATACCCAGCAACCTTAGGCATGAGCACGTTGTGTCCGGATGTAAAGCGGTGCGTTCACATCTCATCGCTTCTGTCCGCACGTCCACTCATTTCTACCTGTTTTCTTTTCAATCATGAACACTATTCTGCCTTCCATGTTTTCCATCGCCGTAGGCTTATCTCACCACATTCTTTTGCAATTTCAGCTGACATTTTTTCCACTCTGCTTTCATCAAATCTTTTGGGTTAAAACGTATCAATTTCATGGTGAAATGTTAACTTTGCATTTTATGCGTTCTCAAATGCAATGTTTTTTTTAGATTCTCTTGAGGGATATCATACAGGAAATATTTCGTGACCGCAATGAAAATAAAGAACAAAACATAATATTTTTTATATTCATTATAATCTGAGATAGCACAGGATTAAAAAGGCTGACTATTACACTAGTTGTCAGGTTTTTAATATCTGATTTTGTAAAACTACTACATTTAAAACCACCGCGAAAAACATTGGAAAAACAGGTTTTCCTTTATTTTAACGTCATTCAAAATATTAATATGTCTATATAGATATATCTTTTTAAACATAATGCTGTAAAAATTAAAAAAAATGATTGAACAAACTAGCTAACCGGGTTCAAACTTCGCTCAGCAGAGTAAATTCGAGGTTATGATCACGGAAAAGAAAAAGAAATATGACAGATTCTAGATTATAGCTATTATAAGGGAAAAATGATTTTAATAGAAACTACATTAAGTCCAAGAAGATTTTCGTTTTGCTTACAAAGAGAATATATAAAGTGTGTTCTATAAATACTTTCTAGAATCTTCGAATGAGAAGGGTAGTTTGAGTTATTTAGAATGGAATATGATCAACATTGAAATTGAAAGAACGAACACAGTTATTTACAACGTGCTCATCACTGTACGAATATTATTCAATACACATGTTGACAACTCTCCTAGAGCTGGTGACTCAAAAAAATTACCGGTTTGCAAACCTAAACTGCTTAAGGAGTACATAGTTCAAATTTGTATAGAATATTTTGTTGGGATGTGCAGTTGGAACGTATGTTTAATCTTTGCGATGTCTTCTCTACGTAGTTTAAATTTCACTTACAATTAAAAAAAAATATATAGGATTTTTGTGGTGAATGATTTCCATATTACCGTCAAAATAGGTCTGATCGAATAAGTAAGACATGTATAAAAATAATATTGCCGTAAATACTAAGCGATTTTATTTATAATCAATCATGTTAACTGGTCCAGAAAGGTAAAGGAAAATTAAACACTTGTTCACAGAGGTTTTTGAATTTTATAAAAGGTTAACATCTATATTTTTAATTGTAGGTTCCAAACTATGCATAGAAGGGAACATTTATCTTCATTATCGAAAGTAAACATCCGTCGCAAACAAATACATAATGTCGTCAATATATTGCGAGTACACTCTAGTATTCGAAAACCAGATTACAAATCCTCTTCATAAAATCATAAAAAATATAAGCCAATGCCAGTTCCATAGGGAGCAACACATAGCAACCAATCGACGTGTCTATACACATTGTTATCACGATTGAACGTAATCACATAGTAACATCTATGATTAATTCATGATATGGGAAAAACCAGAATTTATTAACGATATAAGGAACCTGCACATATAATAAGCGTCTCTAAAACAGCAACACATGTGAGAAGACCAGATATATTAAAGTGACGCATACATTTGTCAAATTAAGAAATAATGTGTATTGCATTTTTAATGTAAACAAAATATTTAATAAAAAAAACTATTGCATTCAGACTAATGTTCAAGGAAAGTTTCAAGCTATTCGACTTTCATTATGCTGAAAGGGCTGCATTATAAATAATGTGGATCTTAATAGAACCTCATACTTACGAGGTTTAGGTAGAATATAGAGACTGTGAAAAAGAGAACCAGTAAAAATAAAATTAGAAATTGTAGCAGAAAGAGCTCTTATCTTACCACAACAAGATGTTATTCGAACTTCGTCTCGATAGATGTAGTCGAATCATTCTAATCTACCAGACTTAACTGAACAAACAGGTTTCAGGAAGAACTTACATGAAAAAAAAACGAATATGTCACACCCACATAATTTTATTGTCATCGAAACTGGTGAAATCGCACATTTTTCAATCAACTCGATTGAATGCCTGCTCTAGTTTGGGTATGTTGCGGATAAGATCTCCTCGCAGTGAATTAATCTACAAGACATTATAGTCTACATTGCATTATAGCAAACATACGGAGGATGTTATCAAATTAGTTTTATATATAACGGCTTTATTATAGTTTAAAATGCAAAAGTCAAGAATCATGCTTTAATTATTCTTTAAGCAGAAGCATTTATTTTCGAACTCGTCCCTGTCATGTCAAAGAAACTTCTATTGACTTTATATGCCTGACCTTTTTACTTATTGTTTTTACATGTTGGACCTTTAGATATTTTGCTCCAACAACTTCTTGTGTGAGCATGTCAATGATTCTCAGCACATCCTCTGTCATTTCCATAATTGTCCTATAACGAGCTTAGGCAATAACCAAAAGTAAGAGAGCAAATTCTGGACTATAGGGATGTAAATGTAACTGTCTTGATGCCGATCTTGGTCAAATAGTCTGTGAAAAGAATGAACTTGTGAACTGATGCATTCTTCCGCATCCTCAGTTCCTCGCGAATAATTCTGTGTACAGTTTCTACACTGATATCATCTGTGCATTTAATCTCTCTATAAACATACGACGGTCCTTATCAATGAAATTCTTCATCAACTCTGGTTTTTTGACTTCCTTACTTATCCCTACACCACATCTTATCTTTTTTTTTACATAGAAGTCACCACTTATCAAGGCCTGGAGCATACTCGAGGATCAGGGTTAACGAGTGTACAGTAGTAAATGGGATAATATCGTAATTGTTAGTAGTGAAAATTTGGTAAATAGGATTACGTAAGGGTACGGTTCATCAAGAATTTGTTTACATTGGATTTAAAGACGACCGTATTGTAGTCAGCTGGAAAGCAAGAAAACGAAAGACAGTTCCACAGGCGTGCAATTCTAATAGATAAGCTTTGTTCATGGAATCTACGTTTAGGCTTAGGCACAGACAAAAAGTGGGGGAAATTGTTGATAGTGGTTTTAGCTAGACAAGTGCAGCATTAGCTTAATCACTCAGAGCAAATGAAACGCCATGACGTCCCAATTTAACGACTACGTATATAAGCTAATCGCCGTACCATATGTTCTAATTGCGACACCCTTTCCATCAAACGGGTTGCATGCACAAGTGAAAGTTTGCCACCATAACCGAACCAAACCCCCGCCCCCCCCCCCAAAAAAAAATAAACACTTCATAAGAATATAGATGCTGGTTTGGGGATTGTTTGTGAATTCCTGATTCCCAAGCAGCGTATCAACCTGCAACGGGCTTAGTCAAACAGATTATTTCCCTAAGTCAATTGATTCTGCACCACTCCAAAAGGAAGATTTTAGTTGCCAAGACATTTATACTTGAACAGACAAATAATAAACGTAAACTTGAAATACAAGAATCATTACCAATAAAAACTTAAAAAACCTAAATAAAATAAAATTTACCAATAATAATAGCATCTGGTTGTAAAGTTATTAAAATAATTAAAGAATGAAGAAATAAAATAATAAACCAATGAGAAAAACACGTATATAAAATGTCCAGAACTCTAAACTGTTGGAAAAAGTTGCTACCAGAACTGTAGATTCTTAGTCAGAAAAACAGAAAATAGAATTAAACGATAAAAAACGTCTGTCCATTAATATATATACATATATATATATATATATATATATATATATATATATATATATACATATATATATATATATACATATATATATATATATACATATATATATATATACATATATATATATATACATATATATATATATATACATATATATATATATATATATATATATATATCTTAGGGAAAGATGGATACTCGACGCATATACGCTGAGTTCGCGTGAATGTCATTAAGGTGGTCCTAGATTTTAGGTTGTGTGATTTTGTGAGGAGTCGTAGTTTTGGGTAATTGCGCCCACTAAAAAAGTGCTCTTTATATGCGTGGTTGCCAAAAGAGATCTTTAGCGCAATTACCCCACACTTAGCGCATTTTCCCTCAAAGTACGGTATAAAGAATCTAAAGTTGATTTATAGTAGATATATGCATACTTTAATCGTGGCATAGTTTATCTTATACAGTATGACGCTAGGAACATTACACACATTCTCTAAGTCGCAGGTAAAATTTATGCATATATTTTAAAGCGGGACACCAGTGGCACACAATGTATTGCTGACCTAAATTTCCTAAATTCTAATAATCATTATCCTATATTATAAAATTACTATTAGAAAGAAAAAAATTATCTTGAGATACAATTGTGTTTATTGTCATTAAGACAATTTTATTTTAATTGGTATTTTAGTACAAGTTTTATTGTTCTGCCCGCTCATTTACTATGGCAACGTCTTACAGCAGCTGTCACATTAATGTCTTCATCAAATATGAAATATTTTCTTTTGTCTTGCAATCATAATTATTCCACTGGGACTCAATTATTTCTGCCCGCCAAACTTTATAAACTCATATTATTTTAGGGTAGACAATTGGCTTTTCCTTTTTGTAGTGATAGAGTTGTAAAAATTATTGTTTTGTGTCAGCAAAAATATAATCAGAAATTAATTTTTTTAATGTCTTATTAGAAATGTATTGTAAAAAACAACAACAAAAAAGATTATCTTCGCAATAAATTTATTTCTAATTATTCTTGTCTACAACTTTCCGTCAATTAAAAGCTAACATGCTTCATAGTCTGACGATACAGCCGTGAAGTTTCTGGTATCAATACAGGTCCAGGACTAAACTGTTTCCCTGGGAGAAACATAATCGTGATGGAAACATGTCAGGAAAATATTTTTTTTTTTTTACAAATGAATATTCACTTACCAAGGTATAAAAACAAATCGAGGATAAACGTTACTGAGTGTACCTCATCAATGAGACAACTGTTTAGTGAATCCTAGTGGTGAAAATTATGTAGAGTTCGATTATTTAAGGCAACTACTCCAAAAGAGTGTTTTATACTTACCTTAAGACAGCCATATTTGCAGTCAGCTCTAATACACACACACACACATGATAGGCACACGAGCGTTTATAGACATACGTACACATACACCTGGAGACAGATAAGCAGATGCTGGAGATAAGCTAAGTGGAATCGCTCACCAAAAGTTTGGCCTTATAAATTTATTATGGTTTTAGGTGCGAGACGAGGCGAAAGGACCCGCTGTTTGTCTGGATTGTCTACACGCAAATATACACATACATTCAGTTATTTTTTAAACCACTTACTGTAGATTCTAGTGTCTTTCAGTATTGATATATACACACATTTAATGTTAAAAAATAAATAAAGTATATTCTTTTTATGTTAATCTTCAATTATTTAATTTCTTCTTATTTCCGTTCAAACATATTAAAATATCAGTGTAACCTCTTGGATATTAGACTGTCTGTGTGTCTATGTGTCTCATCTGTTCTTCTCTCACATAAATGCACACTCCTATATACATATATATACTCATATATGCATACACACATACATACATATAGCTTAAATTTTCAGTTTTTGAAAACATTAAAAGTGCGGGCTTTCTTTTTGCCGCCTCTGTACACATACATATATATATGTGTGTGTGTATGTGTGTGTGTGTGTGTATGCATATTTCTAAAATAATACAATTCAATATGCAGTGCAATATATTATGTACACTAGATGAATGTTTGTGTCTGAGAGGTAAATGTGTCGTTAGTATTAATGTGTTTGCACACTTGGCACCTGGGATTGTTGCATGTTTTGTTTCATTGAGGTGCGAAAGTGTTGTGTATTTTTGTGGATGTTGGTTGTAACCGTAGATTAGGAGGCTGTCTTCTTGCACTGATTGGAAGCGTATTGTATTTGTGTTGAGGGTGGGGTCATGCTGCAATTGTCTGAATACCTATTTAAAGGAGAGTCCGTCACCCCCCCCCACACATATATATATATATATATATATATATATATATATATATATGACGAACCCTCCCGTCGATTTCGACGCATGAACTTCCGCCACAAGTAAATTGGACAGAAATCTAAGCTAATGATTTGTTTATAGTGGTGAAGGCTTTGTGTAGAACCAACCACACTTTTTGGTATTACCTCTATCCTTCGTCAGTGAAGATGACTTCCACAGAACAATGTATACAGTAGACGGCAAGTTTTACACCAGAGTTTTCTTCTAGATGCATGTCTAAACGACGACTGGGAGGGCATCTTTCCGATAGAATAATTGCCCCCCCCCGATACCAATCTGGAAATTTCAACGAATCGGCGCAATACATACAGCGCCTAGCTGTCGCTAATGGTCACCCACCTGGTATTGGCCAGGCTCAACGTTGCTTAACTTCCGTTGTCTGACGAGAACCGGTGTGTCAACCGATTGTGCCGTCTAGCGGCACTGATGAGTTGTGATATAACAAAACAGCACTCTATGTCGATGACTATATATATATATATCTATATATATATATATATATATATAGTTGATTTGCAGTTTCTATGCATATCTGTCTACATGGATATACATGCATATGTCTATTTGAAATATTGTAAGTAATGTTTGTTTTGAATCATAACTTCAATACATTGCAATTTCATATATTTGTTAATATTAATATTTTTATCAGCAATAAAAATTTATTTTCCTCTATATTTCCTTCATACTTATTATATCTAGTATGCATTATATACTGAATACCCATTAATAAAACCGTTAAAACTCGGGAACTTATTTCATTTTGAGCGGGTTTTTCAGAAGATTTAAAGATTTTACATCTAAAAAAAATTACTAAGAAGTTTTTGGTGTTAAATATAAAGATTAAAAAATTAAGACATTGCATACAATAGAATGGTTGCATACTCTCAGCAGTAAGAAAAATACTGTTAACGCGTGAGAGAGAGAGAGAGAGAGAGACATGTATATACCAATAGAGATTGAAGTCAACTATTGATACTACAGTTAGCTATACTATTATATTAAAAGAATCTGTCTGTGTTAGAGTGAGTGTGAGGTAGTTCCCTGTGGACTCCTAAACGACTTTGCTGACTTTATGTTTTTTTTTTAAATTCCACACAGATGTAGTTTATTTGCCTGCTAGAGCTTAGTTTTTTTTATCGATATATCTTCGATAAGTATGGATAATCGATAATAAAAAATCTGATGAAAGAAGAAACATGCGATTATTATATAAAGTTAACGCTTTATACAGCCTAACATCACAAGTGCATTTGAGAAGTTTTATTACAGCATAAGCGGGAAAGCCTTGCATATAAAATCAACGGTAGGCTCCATGATACTCGACTTTTGCATTTTAAACTTTATTTCAAGCAAGTACAAAAATAATTGTATATAATCAACAGTAGGTTTTCCTCAGTGCAATGAAACCTACAATGAATTGTGGACTAATCACTGCAAAGAAGAATCTGAAGCTTTCTCCAGATTCGCTGGCGTGGGTCCTTAGCTGTAGCAGGCAATTAATCAATTTGATTGAAAAAAATGGGCGGTTTTACCGATTTCGATGAAAATAAACATATGGGAGTATGAAACATTCGTTGATCGTCATTCAATTCTATAAAATTTTGGGTCTCTCTGCTAGTTGTATATAAGAATTCAGATGTATTATTTATTTTTTTTATATATTTTTTCTTTTTTCTTATATTTTGTCTGTATATTTTACGCGTATGTTTTCATAATTTCCACGCTGTAAGTAGATTTTAGTTATTATAGAATAAAGAAAATAAAAGATTTGCACGAACATGTGTATCGTGTCAAATTTTATCCAATAGTTTTAAAACAGGAATCAACAATAACTAAAAATAAAAATATAAATTTAAAATATAAATGCATAACACTTTTACGCTATTTGAATCGATATTTATAAGTTGATACGAATTAAGTTTCAATAGGGCATTTTGTCTGTTTTCTGTACAGATAACTAGACAAAAGTGGAATGACCAAGAAAAAGTCTGCCCATACATCGCTCTGACTGACAAATGACAAACTGACATGTATACAAATGTAGCAAAACAACATGTTTGATCACAATAACGAGTTTAAGTATCGTCAAACAAAACAATTGTTTAAATAATCATTGAAACAAAACAAAACAATTTTACTAACAACATTTTACAGTGTCAATAAACAATGGAGCACCAGTACTCAAAAACTATAAAAGTTTGTTTAAAGAAGACAAAATGTTACAAATGTTTCCAATATTATAGCTGTTTTATATTTCCATTGTTAGTGAATATTGTATTGTCTTCTCTATATTTATTGTGGACTGTTTTTTTAATATTAGAATTCGTTAAATAAACAGCCAAGTTCTATAATGGTGGCGAGCCGAACAATCTCGTGTAGAACTCCAGGAGCCAGATAGTTTTTTGATAAAGAAATACTTCCTTGAAACGTATTTTGTAAAATCCTGTGGATGAACTTGCAATAAATTCCATTGTATTTTGTCCTTCACTTTAGTAACGGATAATGGGGAGATTTCCTAGAGACAACGACTACATTATGTTCCTAAATGTATCTATTCCGATAGATATACAAATATAAAATACCTCGTAAGTGGCATTCCTCTGAAAATGCGTGATAAGTTTACAATTAATAAGTACGGTCTATGTCTTTGTCTGAGATATAACTGTGTAGAATCCTGTCTCTGATAGACTTCACTGTCCGAGTTGCAAGGAAATTGCGCCGGAAAGTTCATATGGCAGAACCTTGTAAAAAGTTGGCATATATCAGTCAGATTCCTAGTCAATCTGAACAGACATAACACACGAGTTGGGGAATATTTGCTTTTATTTGTTATATATTATAGTTTACACCAGCTTATGCACAAACATAAGGGAATAATTTACACATTACGATTTTCTTCAGACCGTTCTAGGGTCATTTGTATTTAAAAAGATTATTTTCCACGAAGAAAATGATATAGATAAAAGTTCCATTCACATTTAGAGTGCCTAAAATATTCTAGTGATTATCTAAACTGTTGTTGATTATGCTTCAAATTCTCTCATAGAACGTCGGGTCACTTTCAGAAATGTTAACCTTATATATATATACTATCGTCTAACCGGTGTTTGACCAAATAGGTACAAATATTGTTTATTTTTATGATTATGAACTAAAAAATCTCATTTAATTGTGAAAGAACATATGTATATTGAGCACTATATCGAATATCATATTTGCACCTTCAATTTCTGTAGCGCTTTATCCATATTTTGTTATGCATATATATATATATATATATATATATATATATATATATATATATATATATATATATATATATATATATATTAGTTTTGGAAGTTTTTAAACCTTTAAAAAACTTTTGATCCCTAGCTCCTCGTTCGGAAGACTATTTTGCTTGTAAGTGAATTAACGTCTTCCGATCACTTTATTCGTTCGCCGGGAAGAATTCACACTACTACTAGTATTATTTAAGAACTCATTAGTGTTTTACTATGAAAGACAAACATTGTCTCCACAAATGCTGATCTTATAGCTCCCTTTTTTAAAGCAAGGACAAAAACGTTTCAGATATCGAATCTAGTTTGTTGCTTCAGATTATTTTTGCTAACATTCGTATATTATTAAGAAATATTCTGTTTTCATGCGTCATTCAAACTATCCTAAAATATATATCAAATTCCAAAACGTGATATTTAATTGGCTTTGAGCGACGATCAGAAGCTGAGTTTTCCGTATTAACAACGCAGTTTAGTTATATGTCACGTTATTCCACTTGTGGTGAGTATGCTTATTCTGAGAATGTGTATTTTGAGACGCCAAATAAAGTCACGTGGCCCTTTTTCCTCTCCTTAATTTCGCATAATGATGACTATACTGTTCAGTAATCATCACCTGAAGAAAACGATATTGTGTAGCATACTGCCACAGATAGGAATGTGTATTTGTACATCCCAGTACGCATCAGTGTCATCTGTGCTAATGCATACGTTTAGGAATTGGACATATTCTAAAGAATCATTTCTCTACGGAAATAATTACGCCATTGCAGCTATTAGTGAAAATAATTCAAAGCATTTCTATCGATATGACTTTTTTCTGTTTACATTGGGAATACAAACACATCATACATTTCCTCGTGGGGAAAGTAAAATTCTATCATTTAACATACACCAAATACAGTTAATCATAATCATAAAGCAGCAACGAATATCTCTTTAACAAAACAAACTTATCTAGATAAAAAAAAAACTAAGCACTGTTAAGATGAGCAATCGAATATATAAAATAAACGATAATGAATAAAAATTACATCACTTTTTCAAGCCATGGCATTTCGAAGTTTATTTTTTCTTATCATAAATATGTATATATAATTATTACTATAATAATTTTTAAATACCTACAGACACTTGTGCTTTATCAGTGCGGAGCGGCATAGTGCCACAACTACTGCAGATCGAACCTCGCAACGAAGCAATGTCTGACTCCATTCGCAAGGAACAAACCACACGGCGAATACGAGCGTAAGTGACAGACTTTCATTTCAGTTGTAAAGTGCTCAACAATAAGAATCGACTTCTTAAATGGGCTGACCTAATTATTACTATAATAATTTTTAAACGCAGACAGACACGTGTCATTCTCTCTCTCTCTCTCTCTCTCTATATATATATATATATATATATATATATGTGTGTGTGTGTGTGTGTGTGTGTGTGTGTGTGTGTGTTTGTAATATTTTTATTTAAGTAGACAAATATTACATATTCGCTACACTGAGCATGATAATTTTTCGGACAATTGGTTGACAAAAACCAAATCCTCGTCAGGCGACGTAATATGGCTTATGTGTCACTGACGACGACTGGTTCTTGAATAAAAAATGTATTTTTTAATAAAAATAAAGTGTTAAATTTAAAAGTAAGAAAGGCAGGGGTGAGAGGCTAATTGACATTTTAGACTTCAAATATAGGAAGCGACAGGGAAAAAGAGAGCGTCAAGACTTAACAGGATAAAAGGAGGAAAAAAAAGAAAAACAGAAAAAGAAAAGAAATATAAAAAGAGAGAGACAAGGACATAAAAGAAAAAAATATGAGAAAGAAAAAAGAAAAGTATACTTAGGGTATATATTATTTAATCATGAATCGTATTTAACACGATGTAATTTAAAATAAAAATAAATTTCCAGTAATGAAAATGAAATATCCCCCAAAATGAATAAAATAATATATATATATATATATATATATATATATATATATATATATATATATATATATATATATATATAAGCGAAAATGTGTGTATGTTTCGCTATAAGACTATCACTTATTTGTAAAAATAAGAACAAGATGTAAATCCGTGCCATTTTTTTTTAATCGTGCCCATCACCATCATCGTCGTCCTGATCATTGAGTATTTAAGACTTTTGGAATGTTCCTTCATGTGTATTATGTGTACGTATGTATATGCATATGTATGCATATGCGTATTTGTGTGCTACTATGTGTGTATGTTTGCATGTGTGACCACATGCATATGTATGTTGGCATACATCTGTATGTATGCATGTGTTCATTTCCATGTGTGTGTGGGATGGAGAGGGCTCCCGTGGGGAGTGGTGAGGGCAGCCCCTCTGGGAGAAGCGGATGTCTGATTTAAAAAAAAACAACAAAGCGGGAGACCAGTACCCGCAATGAGCTGGTCTGCAGTTTGACTTGCTGCTGGCTTTCTTGCTCTTGCTTGTTGCTGGATGTCAACATTTTGAACCGAGAGAGAGATTTAGCTGTCGTACAAAGCTAAAACTCTGTAACATCATCTTTATATAGATACTCCCTCAGGCATTTGTCTATTAAAAAAAAATCCTGTGGCGATAAAAAAGCTGTGACGCGTGTACGCATGAAATGCTGGATGCATGTAACAATTAATCTGCCATCATTATCTGTATCTATGTATGTATATGTGTATGTATATTTATATGTGTATGTATATTTATATATGTATGCGTGTGTATATTCGTATATGTACATGTGTGTTTATATGTATTTATATCTATGTGCATATGTATGTATATGTGTCTGTATGTATATATGTTTGTGTGTGTATGTATATACATTTATATATGTTTGTATGCATGTATGTGTGTATATGAATATATGTGTATGTATGCATGTGTGTATGTATATGTATATGTGCATGTATGTGTGTATGTATATGTGCATGTATGTGTGTATGTATATACATTTATATATGTTTGCATGCATGTATGTGTGTATATGCATATATGTGTATGTGTATATATGCATGTGTCTATGTATATGTATGTGTATATGTGCATGTATGTGTGTATGTGTATGAATGCATATATATGTATGTGTATGTGTATGTAGGTAAGTGTATGTATATATATGTGTGCATATGTGTATGTATATGTATGTGAATGTGTAAGTATATGTATGTATGTATTTGTATATGTGTGTATATGTATGTATATGTGTATGCATGCATTTGGGTATGTATATGTATGTTTGTGTATTATGCATTGTGTATGTATATGGGTATATATGAGCGTATACTTATAGACATGTATGTATGTATGTATGTATGCATGTATATATTTATATGTCTGTATACCAATGAGCGTCTTGTGTATGTTTGCATGTGTGTGTATGTATACGTATGTGTGCGTAATGTGTATTGTGTACGTATGCATATATGTGTGTGATATGTGTATATATGTATGTGTGCGGCGTGTATATATATGTATGTATACCAATGACCGTCTTTAGTGGCATGTCTGCTTGAGCATGTGAATTCGCCGGCAGGACTATATGTCATTTTCGGGCTCATGAACCTTCAGTGTCTGAGGGAGTGGCACTCGTCTGAGCAGACGTTGCAATCATCATGTATGTATGCATGTGGCTTTTTGTGTATGTCTACAAAAGGCGTTTTTGGCCGTGATTCTCGGTTGGCTCGCTCCTTCTTAAAACTTTTTATATACCGTCTAAATAATAATATCTACGACTAAGGAACTCTGGTCGCAGCTATCTTTAATTTACCCGACATTTACAAGCTATATTCGAGATATTTTTTGATCGCCGCGTACCGGCGAAAACAGAAACTGGCTTCCAGCGCAAAACTAGGTCAACCATCACGCTCACCTGTTAATTTTTGTTTATAAATGTCAACTTAACACACTTATCAATTCATCTATTCCCATGGTCGAGATGGTTAGGTCGCAGGTTTCTTTTTCATTTTCTTTCCACCTCCGCGTCACAGATTCGAGGTTCAAGCTTACCTTTCTACTAAAACTTTTTTTTCTTTTACACGCCCAAACACCCGGCTAACGTTTTTTTTTTAAACAAGGTTGTTTTGATCTACCTCCAACACACACACACCTCCAAACACCCGGGCAACGCCGGGTACCCCCGCTACTGTATAATCTAAATCTCACCTGTCTGTTTTAAATATATGTATAGATGTATGTATGTCCGCCTAAAACTTCCGATAGAGTGGACGAATTTTCACGAGATCGATATCGTTTTGAAGCCCGACTCTTTGGACGACAAATATCGACGAATGGGCTAAAAACATGTTTTTTTTTGTTTTTTTTACAAAGTGGTCACCACTTATCAAGGCCCGGAAGAAATTTAGAGATAAGGGTTATTGTAAGTACACTACGTTCCTGTGGTGATTTAATAAAGTGTCTACTTAAGGGGGCGGTTCATCAGGAATTTGTTTACGTTGGACTTGAAGACATCCAGGTTGTAGTCAAAACAACAGGCGTGCAGTTCTAAGAAAGAAGCTTTGTTCATGGAATCTACGTTTTGATTTAGGCATAGATAAAGAGTGGGGAAATTTTTGACAGTGGATTCAGATAGACGCGTGTTTTTTGTAAAAGATTGGTGAAGGGGGACCTAAGATTGGAGTTCAGACGAGCACCTGCCATGGAAATAACGATAAAACAAAGATCGGCTTGCAACGTCTCTTCTGTGGGAGAGAGGTTGCATGGAAGAGAAAAGGGCACCCCCACTAAGCCACTGTCAAGGCAGGATAGGCTGTTTTTAGTAGCTCCTGCCCAGATATGGCAGCAGTGTTCCACCCTTGGACGTACTTGGCTTTTATATAGATAAAGAATGTCATCAGTAGTGAGATATCTTCTGGAGCGGTAGAAGGATCCCACCATCTTTCCAGCGACCTTGGCAAAAGACTTGATGTACGTTTTCCATTTCAGATCGGGAGTGAAGGTCAAGCCCAGAAGCTTGTCAAAACATGAGACTTCTCCTAGACGAGAGCCATCCACTTCAATTGGTACCAAATGGGGATCAGAGCGTTGTTGATGTAAAGATATGAGTTTGGTTTTAGGTGCATTAAAGGTAACCAGCCACGCCTTCCCCACTGAACCACACGCTCGAGATCAGAGGAGAGAGAATCAGAGAGAGCTTTGTCATTTACAGCCTTTGATGTGTTGCCGTAGATGGTCGTGTCATCAGCATAGATGTCAACGAATGATTTAAGTATGTGTTTAGGGAGATCATTGATGTAGATCAGGAAGAGAGTGGGACCCTTGATGTGGCAATATCATCTATATGTCAGTTTACAAATGTCGTTTAAACATTACATAGTTGCAATCGTAGACACTTTCGGAATCGCGATATGTGCATACTTTTTCGTTAAATGTAATAATATTTTAGATGTAGACACAGAAAAGATTTGCTTTTTTATAAATATATAGAGAAAAGTAACTTACGCGTTAATCTAGAAGGTTTTCTTACATTTCCTGTAATCTTGTCCCCTGTAATTATGAGACATTTCTTAGTTCCATTATCGGCGTGTGTGCAAACACAATATATCTTGTGTACTAATTTATACAGCAAAAAGTACATTGTTTATTTTTTTAGTCTGGCGAAACTCGGTTTCTGGCTTGCGTTTGAGTAGACGTTTTTAAATCTAGTGTCTTTGTATTCAAACTATGGTGTTTATTAGAGAGAATGCCAATATCAAGAGTTTACAATTCTTTTTACTGCTTTGCTGAACTTTTATAGCTATATAATAAGTATTTATAACTACATATGCATAATATATATATATATATATATAAATATATATATGCATACGAATAATACAAATGGAGCTAGCAAAACATATCTTATACAAGTCAAACTTTTTTGAGAAAAAATGCTCAACACTGTTAAGAGGGTCAATTAAAGCGATCACATAATTTTATAGCAATCCTTATTTCTTGTACTCATATGCTTTTTTAGTATTTTTGAATAATTTATATTTCTTATATGTTTTATGTTATATATATATATATATATATATATATATATATATATATATATATATATATATATATATATATATATAATTCATTCTTTTTACTTATAAGAATACAAGGTTGTTGACCGTAGTTTTTCCTTCCTTTCTTCTCAAATATATCTTAATTCACATATTCCTTTCATTTTCAATCCGGAGTCTATTTTTGGCACATTTTTTTTACAGCCATAACATGTTTCAGCTATAATCATCTATGTTTTCTAGTCTTGCATATGAATTAAAAACTATCGTATATTTTCCCAAATCTGTGGCTTTAATGGAGGAGAAACTAAAACTGGCTGGTATAGTTTTAAATGATCTGAAATAAGAGCAAGGGGAAACTTAATTCCAAATATTTCTCATATGTTACATCTCCCCTCTTTGGTTTTCATACATAAAGTAAATTTTACAGTGTATAAAGATTATTTGATACTAGAGATATTCATAATCGTATCCTATTTTTAAAAGACGGGAGATGTAAAATATGAGAAATATTTGCAATCAAGTCTCCCCTTACTGTTATTTAAGATCATTTGAAACCATAGCAGCAAGTTTTAGTCTCCCCTCTATCAAGCATCAGTCGTTGCGCAGAAACTTTTATACATTCACTTCCGTTTCGTTTTAATTATAAGAAAACAATTTACCACGAAAGTACGCATATTATAAATAGAAACTTTTAAGGCAAATTTAATTATTATTGTAAAGTATTGCCGTGTTTCTTATTTGCTTTTAAAATAAGTTATACGAGATCTTAAAATAATGCCTTTTATTTTTTTTATTCTGTCTGAAATAGATTACAGTTAATTGTGCAAATTACATTGTTATGATGACTGAACTTATGCATTCATGACCTGAAAGTTTCATATCCATGTTCTACTACTCCGTTATCAATAACTGTTTGAGTAAAAAAAAAAAAGAGGACGTTTTTACTTTCATCTATATTAAATAGAAGTGCCTAATTTGACATGGTTTAGCACCTGATATGCGTTAAAATATATATACAAAAGATTTATTGCCTTGCAAGATAATTAAGGTGAATCCTCATAAAACTTGATTCTACAGGATAATCTCAGAAAATTTAGACAATTTTGAAAAGTAAGTTATAAAACTGTGATAGTTTTAAGAGATAAAGTGATAAATTACTGGGCAGAATTCATTAGTAAGAGACACTCTACTGGAACTTGAAAGTTAAACCCTCAGTGCAGGAGATATTAAAAAAATCTGATTACTTCAGATTTATATTCGACAATGGCTGGTGCAACGGCGGCATCCTACTCGCGAGGATTAATTAAAGAGTTTCATTTGAAATTCACTGCAGAATCTCTAGTGCGGTAAAAAGATACTAGAGTTCGACAACATACACGCAGATAAAGTTATTGTTTTTTGTTCTTAGCAATTTTTAATATAAATTATAAAAGAACAAATGCCAATTCACTTGCACATTTAAAAATAATTAAACGTGAATTTATAACAAAAACGTACTCTCAACATTACTGTCTTTAAATTATAAAGCAAAATAGCCAATTTGAAATCGAAAACGGAGCCATGTTTTATATTTTTTCGGAAAGATTTTTGGAGAGGAAATGGGTTTAATGATTGGTAACTGATAAAGAGCGACTATAAAGAGGGCAATTCCTTTCTCATTAATTAATGTTTGCGATGATGAAGTTTTTCTTTTGTGACAACGAGCGTCGGACACGTAAATTAATATTTAGGTAGTTGGTTTAAAGCTGTAAAGTGTTTGTTTACAAGTTTTTATCTTTGATTTTATATTTTGAATATATGGTGGGTAAACACTTTTCATTCGCAATTCTTATTTGTGCGTTCGCCTGTTTTTTAATATATTGTTTTCCAAGCTATTACGTTATCTCATCTTAATGCATTTAATATGCTTTCGTTCTCTTGTCAAGCCAAGGCAGAAGAACTTTAATAAAATAAGGAAAAGCTCCGAAATAATGCTAGTATCTCTCCAACTGCGCATAACTAACGCCAGTAGTTTTCCATTATATGATTTATTTAAAAATGATTCCTTATAAAAAAATTATACGATTTGTTTCAAAATGATTCCTTATAAAAAATTATACGATTTGTTTCAAAATGATTCCTTATAAAAAATTATACGATTTGTTTCAAAATGATTCCTTATAAAAAATTATACGATTTGTTTCAAAATGATTCCTTATAAAAAATTATACGATTTGTTTCAAAATGATTCCTTATAAAAAATTATACGATTTGTTTCAAAATGATTCCTTATAAAAAATTATACGATTTGTTTCAAAATGATTCCTTATAAAAAAAAAACGAAGAATATATACAAATGCAATAAGCTCAACCAAACTCAACTGATCTAATAGTAAAATAAATTGAGATGCATTTTATCTATGAGGGATATATCGTTCGTATAAGTTTGATCTTTTCGGACTACTGCTCTCGTACTAAGTGGTATTTTCATAACTTTTCGGTCGATGTAACCTGCGACCTTCTTAATATGTAGCTTTTTAAATCCGTGAATAGCTCTATTAAACTCGCAATTTCGAAAAAAAAAAAAAAAAACGTTTATGAAATCTACAAAATTAGCTGTCGATCCGTCAATCGTGCCTATTAAGAAGTCAGAAATAATTCGCAATCATATTTTTGAGTATCGCCCGCAATGCGGATTAAACCTTCAATCTCTAGAAGAGTAAAAATTACAACTGAATTTTACCAAGCATTTTATCAAGCACGCCACGATTCGTAGTGTAACAAGACACAGACATGACAAAGACTGAATTATTGTGAAAATAATACTTAAGATGAAAACACAAGTTTTAAGAATCCAAATCTAATAATCAATGAACATTTCGAAATTAAGAAACGTAAAGATCCATGGATCTTATCAACTGCATTATTACAAATTGCACATCAACTTTCTTAAATTCAATAGGTAGTAATGGACGTTACTTTGGTCTCGTTTCATTATTTATCAATATGCACCAGATATCAACTCCCTCTCCAAATCAGAAAGTATATATAGATCTCGATAAATCTTATATTGCCCTCACTTCTGTGGGAAATGTGACCATGTATATATATATATATATATATATATATATATATGTACATATTTATACATATCCCTAATATTATATAAAAGTTACTGTTTTCATGTACGTGTGAGTTCCTTCCTCATAAGTTCCAAAACCGCCAATTTTCAGGTAAAGGTAGTTTATGCTTCTGGGAGTGTTCTTAGATAAGTCCAGTACATATATTAATCCGATAAGTATTTTACAATAAAAAAATCCGTATTTAAAAATAGTCTTTCCTCAATTATAGATAAAAAAAAATCCAGATGAATATTTTACGTTACACCGGCCAAGGCTAGACCGGTGTCACGTAAAATATTCCTATGCAACAGTTTTTTATTCCATCCGAGAAGAAAAAGAAACACTATTCTAAACATCGTCAAATCTTTGCCTATTAGTCAGGCGCAGAGATACTATCACAGTGATTCGACAGAAACACCCATTGGTAGATCTTGTTTCTTGTCTAGGGCAATGAACGCCGTTTCCCCACTCCCGACACACCCCCACCCCACCCCTAAAGCTGGGCACTTGAGAATGCTTGAGTACCACATATGCCTGAGCAATTAGATTGGGTTGACCTTCCTCTGATGGGTTGAGGGTACCGGATTGACAGTTACTGGCTGCTGTTTCCGACTGGTAGTACAGGAGCCCTAACTCTTTGGTAGCGCTTAGAGCGGCTGCTCCATAAACAGTTGAATAATATCGGGATGTTTGCAGTGCCATGGCACGTATGGAAAGGGACCCTGCACTCATCCCCGGTGGGCTTTCCTGAGGCCACAGTCCTAGTTGATGGAGGATCAGCTGATGGTCTACTTGTGATGTATGTGTGATATTCTGCATAACTTCCTGTTCGGCTTCCCCTAACCAACCTGAAACTCGTTAAAAATATGATGACAGTACAATCTAAAAATAAGCTTAAACCAGGCTTAGGGTCAAACAAATCCAACTTGCCTCCTCCCTTGAGGTTTGCATTCACAAATATCCGTGGGCTTAGAACTAATTTAGCTGATGTTGAAGCATTTCTCCTAACAAATACCCCGGATAGCTTAGCACTAAGTGAGACTAACCTACACTCCTCCATCCCCTCTAACTACTTTAACATGCCTGGATATCTCCCACTCTGCCGTAAGGACTCTGACAGACATATGCACGGACTTGGAGTTTACATTCGTAATACCCTTCCCTTGACCAGAGAAACAAGCCTAGAAACGGATGATCAAGCCTTTATGTGCTTTAGACTAATCATGCAACACAACATTAGCTACTTTTACTTTCTCTACCGCTCTCCCTCGACCCAAGACTGCACCATAATAAACAAAGTATCTGACAGCATAGACACAGCACTCTCCTTCGACACTAGCGCCCAAGTACATGTATTTGGTGATTTAATGTCCATCACAAAAACTGACTTGGATTCTCTACTTATACAGATGCAGCAGGCAGCGCAACTCATAGCTTCTCTGTATCTCACTCCCTATCGCAAATTGTTACTTTTCCAACCCGCTTCCCTGATCAGGAAGAACAACACGCATCACTATTAGATCTGTTTTTGACCACAGTTCCTGATGATTGTGTAACGAAAGCCGACAGCCCACTTGGGAACGCTGATCATGCGGTAATAATGGTTGAAATCGCCCTAAACTCTAGACACAAAACTGAAGAGCCAGTGCTCAAAACAACGAGATATTATAAAAAGGCTGACTGGGAAGCTATCAGAGATCTTATCAGAGACGCCCCATGAGGAAATATTTTTTCTCTTCCTGCTGAACAGTGTGCAACTGAGACCACTGAATGGTTCAAAACTGCAATCGAAGCGCATGTTCCCATGCGGAAATTCTATAGCAAGCCCCACTCTCCCCAATGGTTTACTTCAACTTGCGCAACTGCCATTGCTCAAAGGCAGCATGCATTCCGAAGGTTTAACCGACATAAGTCCAGTTCAACCAGACAAAAGTACATAGAAGCTAGAAGTAACGTTAAGAAAGAAATAGCGACAGCTAAAGGGGAATTTACGGAAACCACTAAAAAACGCATCGAAGCACAAAAATTAGGAACTCGTGACTTCTGGAAAATCTACAACAGTGTAGTAAATAATGGGCAATCAACAATTCCCCCACTAACCAACAATCACGAGGTTCTTTGCTCAGCAACCGAGAAGGCTAACATGCTTGCCAGTCGGTTTGCCTCCAACTCTACACTGGACCCTCTAAACCACCCCCTACCTGACTTTCCTATGCGGACAGACGCCACGCTAGACGATCTGAAAATCACCCCTGCTCAGGTGCATGCTATCATAAAAAAACCTTGACACTTCCAAAGCATGTGGACCCGACCTCATCCCAGCTGTGCTATTAAAAAAGTGCTCAGCCGAAGTAGCTCCAGTTCTCTCCAAACTGTACAACAAATGCCTTAATGAATCTTGCTTTCCGAGCTGTTGGAAAACTGCTTCTGTGGTACCAGTATTCAAGAATTCTGGCGAAAGAAATGACCCATTAAATTCTCGCCCTATTAGCCTCCTCCCACTTTTTGCCAAAATATTTGAGACTTTAATAAACCATGCTCTAGTCCAGCACCTTACAGATGCTAAACTTCTGACCGACCATCAATATGGATTTAGACAAGCCTGTTCCACGGCAGACATCCTCACTGTAATCTCTGAACGCATATACCATTCACTGGACAATGCGGGTGAGGGCAGAGCGGTAGCTCTAGATATATCTAAGACTTTTGACAGGGTATGGCATGAGGGTCTCCTCAGGAAGATTAGATCTTACGGTATCACTGGTAGAATACTTAACATAATTAAATCCTTCTTAGATAAGAGAAAAATCCAGGTTGTCCTCGGCGGTCGTACGTCTAAACAATATAATATAAATGCGGGAGTGCCCCAGGGATCTATCCTTGGTCCTCTGCTGTTCCTGATATTCATAAATGACCTCCCCGACAAAATTGCCTCTGAGATGGGTATATATGCTGATGACACCACACTCTATAGCAGGCACGACAGGAAAACAAATGAACATATATCTAAAGTAATGGCAGAAACACTAGAAGATGACCTCAAATCAGTAGTGGAATGGGGACAAAAATGGATGGTAACGTTCAATGCCACCAAGACAAAACTGGTTTCATTCAATAATTACAAGAAACCTTCTCTACCACCTATAACAATGGCCAACAACTCTTTAGATGAGAGTACGTCTTTCAAGCTCCTTGGCCTAACGTTCACAGGAAAAATGAGCTGGAACAATTACATCGAGGGCATTGCCAAGGCCGCTGCGAGGAAGGTGGGCTCTCTTTACCGTGCTAGAAAACTTCTAACACCCGAAAGTATCCTGCACCTCTATAAGGCCACTATTCGCCCATGTATGGAGTATTGCTGTCATATTTGGGCCGGTGCATCGGCTACTAGTCTCTCGCTCCTTGACAGGGTTCAAAAGAGAGTCGCAAATCTGATAGGCCCTAAATTGCCATAAAAACTTCAGCCTCTGTCCCATCGTCGAAACGTTGCATCCCTCTGCCTGTTCTACAAGTATTATAATGGTGAATGCTCTGAAGAACTGCAAGCACTTGTGCCCCCACGACGTGAACACCCTCGACAGACCCGACAAGCTGCAACATCCCACCCCCACACTGTAGAGATTCCTAGATGTAAAAGATCTTTCTACTCCAGTAGTTTCTTCCCCAGAACTGCTAGACTTTGGAATTCCATTCCAGGTCACTGCTTCCCCAACTGTACTGACATGCATAAGTTCAAGTGCAACGTGAACCAACATCTCGCTGCCCTAATCCCTACATAGTACCCCAGTAGATGTTTCCCCTGATAGTAGCCCCCTACATTAAAGTTGCAATGTGCCTTGTTTGGGGTGAAAATGTAAAAAAAAAAAAAAAAAAAATCGAAATATCAGGTGATGTGATATTGTAAATATTTACAAACGGAAATTGATAAACGTAATTATCGCGAATTAGTCAACCGGGCAAATCATTTTTCGTAATATATAATAATCACTAGAAGATTTATTCTATAATTGTTATGGTTCGCAAGTAGCCACAAATAAGACCAGAACAACGGAGAACAGTTTAAAACATATTGCATGAAAACAACGGGACGGTTACAAACGGAAAGTCTTAGTAATTCAGCGAGCATGCGGGGGTCGCTCTGGATCCTCCGGGATCGTCTTGAGTAAAGTTTATATGGACGATGGATTAGTCCATTTGGAGGGTAGTTCCTCCAAAACACCCCATCCCCAGGCTGATTTCTCCGGGTGTAAAATCAGTTTTTCTTTTTGAGGCAGACCAGCAAGGGGTCTGTGTGCTTCCTATTTTGACCGGAGGGTCTTGGTTATGACGTCCCTTTTGGAGGTTCTATGTCGCATTGTCTGTCTGGGCAGCAGTTTATTCAATTTAAACTAAATAGATTTGACGATTTTTATAGCAAACGCCCTTAACGTTTTAATAAATCCGTTTAAATATTACTGACAAAAATATTTCCTCAATAAGATCAATTTTATTTCCAGTCACTGTACGTGATAACTTTAAAGTTTTTTTTTCAAATATTGTTAAAGTTTCGCAACGAATGCAAATTTATTAATGGAACATCAGATTCAGTGTTGAGCTCTACTTTCAGTATTTTTTAAATAACCTTTGCGTAAATTCTCGTCAGACTTTTCGGTAAATATTGTCTACCTGGCGATTTTTAAATTTTCGGTCAAGTTTACAGTTTTTACATTTTTTCGAAATAGGCAGAATTATTCCCAATGCCTTTCGCCACATCTGTTATAGGGTCTGCGGGGTAATTTTTTGTTTTTGAAAAGTCTGTTTGTTTTGGACCTGTATTTTGCCATTTTAATTTTTTATAGAAATAATCCTGTTGTATAAATATTCTTGTATTTTTTTTTTGGAGGCGTTATTTAATTTTGTGAACACTTCCTCCGGGCTGGATAATGGATAGTGAAAGTCTAACTACCCGTTGAGTCCGGTCGAGAAGTCAGTGCAAACATGGCTTTCCCCGGAAGTTTTCTTTTTTAGGTAGACTGTTAAAGCAACCCACTCATTATATTCAATTTTACCACCATATCTGGAGCAAGTGATCAGTGCTTTTGATTTTTCTGACTTTTGAGGATAATTTTCTGTGTACCGTCTCGTTTTTTTTTCTTAGTTATTTTTTATATTTGCGATGCCTGCTTCAATATTTCTCGCATCTCTTATTTCGACTTTTTGATAATCCCCAGTCAATTTTTGCAGTGTTAAGATCGGTTAGTTTTCTAACTTCGTAAATCTGCGCCTGATTTTCATATCTTTTCCCGGATTAAACTTTGTAAAAAAAAAAAAAAAAAAAAAAAAAAATAACAAGGCATTTAAAATTGTCTGCTGTTAATTCAGACAAATTAAAGTCATCACAATGCTTGTTCACTACTGCTGCTTACGTGGCAAAGTCGTCATTATCGTCTTTGGTCGCATTTAAATATCTCCATCGTTTATGAAAAAGACGTTTTCGAGGCGGGGACAGTTCTGTTAACAGATTTACCGTCTCATTGAACGTTAAATCTGCGGTTTTCCGTGGCAAAATATAATCCACGAATGTATCATGTTCAGCCCTTTCAAGTTTTCGTAGCAGCAGTCTGGTCTCCTGATCAGACCAGTTACAGCAGTCGATATTGAAAAATCTTCATATCTCCTGAAATTAGCTACGAATGACTTAATCTTCTTCGTACTTAAAATTATCTATTGCGGACCATTTTTTTTTTGACAAGCTGAATCGCTTTCTGATTTCTTCAAGATTTCTGCAAGCAATTCCTGTTCATAATTGACGTTATGCAAATTGTGAACTCGGCCGACTTTTTTGAGCCTCGGCCGCCTGCTTTGGAAATTCCTTTTGTTGGTTCTCTGTACGTTGTTGGCGTTCTGCCGCTTAGTGTAGTAATTTAGTTTGATGTGCCAACGCTAACTTTAGTTCGTCCATTTTGTCTGGTTAGATTTCATTTTAAACCGTTCGTTGCTGGTTAGAAAACCCTTTGTCTGGTTGAATTTAACAAAACGTTTTGATTTTTTCTCAGGACAAACAAGCCCCCCAAAAATTAATCTAGGGGAACAGTTAATCGTCCAAACAAACAAAATCAAGTGGAAAAAATAAAGCAACGATTTACTTTTAGTAAAGAAAAACAGCGACGAACTTTCTTTGTAAAATAAAGATTAACCTTTTTAGAACTTTTTTTCCCCAACTTCTTTTCATTTCGTACTTGTCTATTTTTAAGGTCAATTAACAGGTGTTAATATTATTTTCTTTTAATTTCCGCGAGTCCTTAAGTCGCAAGTCTTAAGCCACACTTTAGACGTGATAAACATTTGAGTCCAAAATCGCTAATGTTTTCAGAACATTATTTCAGACGGGAGCATGTTTCTTGAATCCAATGTGGTCAGTCTTTTTGGGAACACTGTTTTAGATGTGAGTATATTTCTTGAATCCAATGTCGTCAGTGTTATGGCACGCAAGTAGCCACAAAGAAGAAGAGAATCACAGTTTAAAACATATATTACATGAAAACAACGGGACTTTTATAAACTAAGTGTTCACCACGCATGTGAGCGTCGCTCTAGAATTAGACCCCCCACACCATACCACATACTATGATCGCCATGAGTAAAGTTTATATGGACGATCGATTAGTCCATTTGGAGGGTGGTCCCCTACAACAATAATAATACATACGCAATCTGTATAAATAAAAATATTATGTTTAAGCGTATTGTACGATCCGGCAACGCCAGGCGTCCAGTTTATAAGTATATATATATATATATATATATATATATATATATATATATATATATATATATATATATATATATATATATATATTTGATGTTTACTAATTTTTATTTTTATCATTTTCATCATTTTACTTTATTTAGATTCTTCTGGCATATTTACGTCTGCATTCACCATAAGGACTAATTAAACAAACTGGTTCTGGAAAATTAATAGGTAAATAATATAGAGTATGTCTATTTCAGCATTTGGAATAGAATCGTTTCGCTTAATACGTTTTTATCCTTATAGAAAAAAAGAATTACGGTATGGAGATTTCAATTAATGCGAGGGATGGAAAGAATCCAAATAAATAGTAAGACTGAAATGTTTATTTTATTAAAAAATACTTAACAGACAGAATACTGCTTAAATATATACACACGCCTGCACACCCTCATACATACATACACACACACACATATATATATATATATATATATCTAGTAAGAAAGATAGTGGAAGACAACAACATTATTAAGATTGTAATATACTTTATTTGAAATAAGATGAATAAAAGCGTAATGTCATTATATGCAAAGCTGGCAAACATTTTAAATTGAAATATCTCTAATATCATTTTCTATACAATCCTTTCGCTTAATATTATTTCATTCACAATTTATTGGGATTTCAAGTATTTATATTTAATGTCCATGCACGAATTTTAAATTGTTTCATAATTCTCACTTTGTTATTTACTGCTACTTTAAACTAATGCATAACAAACTCTGTGACAGACCGATATGTATGTGCGCAGTTACGTTTAATTCATTATTTAAACTTAAACACGACGGATATTGCAATTTTAAATTTGTAGTATGACGGACCGACGTACTTTTATACAACCATGTCACGCATGAAACAACGGAAGCCATAGTCTGCTTTTGAAATGAATGGAGGAACCTGAAATAAATTTGGTTATTCAATCGGATTGTATATGAGTGAACGAAAATTAAGTGATTCAATTGATACCGAGTTGCTATGGGATACCTTAGATGTTTCTCAATTACAATACGCCCATCCAATATATATTAAAAACGATGGTAATATTTTAAACGTCAAAAGGGATCATAAAAAGAAAAATCTACTTTAAAATGACGTGCTAACAAACGACCGACAACAGAAGAACCCTTGGCGTTGTAGATAAAGTACTTGGAAAAATTCTATAGTAACTTACTCTGTTCTAGGGGCAGAATGTTCAGTGCGGGCGACACTCAAAATCTAATTGCGAATTACTTTAAATAGGTGTCAACGTTTTATACCTAACGGAACAATAGTATGTTATCTCCGATTATATAAAAAGTGTCATTCTACCGGGTTCTAAGTTTAAAATAAAAGATTCATGAGTTCACCTAAATATCAGGTTTACATTAACCGAAACGTTGTGAAAATATTACTCAAGATAAGAATAGTTGTCCGAAAAATGACAATGATACAAAATCAATTTAAAGCAATTCTTGGACGAAAGTAAAAAATAATACGCCCATTTAATAAACTCATTTAGTAATGAAACTTCTTTTAAATTTTTGGAAGACAAAACGATAGACAGAAATGAGGGAAACGTAAGCATCAAATACTCGCGATTCGCGATCAGCAATATAGTTCAAACTTAAGCATGAGGAAACGAAATAAAATTCTATTTAGAACTTAAGCTAACAGCACGATAATAAGGCAGTACATTTCATAAAACATATTTGAATGCAGCAGAGCTTCATACGATCATATCCTTTTATATTATTTTAATACGAATGGTGACATACTGATTGACCTCCCTTACGATTAACTGCCGGAAAAAGCAAAGTTTAGTACACGGGAGTTTAATGTGAATAAATGACAAGTTTGAAAATAACAGAGAACCGACTTTTCTAGCTGTCCGGTTACACTGCTCGTGAGAAAAGAAGCATTGCTTCGGATGGTGACCTGGTACGATTGAACTAAACTATACCCCATTCGGTAGATAAGGAAGGTTTGTATGTTTTAGCAAGACCATCTACTGAGAGATTGATGATGATGTAAATTGTGGCTGGAATGAAATATGACGGACGAAGCAATTTATGAAGAAACAAGGACGCCCCAGAAATACTTATGATTGACGTCTTTAATTCCTGGCAATTTAAAGATTCAATATGCCAACATTTAACAAACAAGGAATTTTATTAGAGTATTTTTATTGACAAAGCAAAGTTATAAAAACAAAAAAAGTTTTAAAAGTAGTATTGTTTAAATAGGAATCAAAGTTTTACAGAGTTTATCAAGAAAATAAAAGAAAAAAATGAAATATTTTGAGTTATTATTCTCTGTTTCCTTCTACCACCATTTCAGGTAATCGAAGTAATTCTAAATGAAAGTTGCGTTTTTCTATTAGAACATAACACAAAATAAAACTTTTGAAATAAAACATCTCTCATAATAATCTTCATAAGAATTCAATCTATTATTAGAAGTACATGTAATAACAAAAACAATATTTTAAATCTTTAAAAAATATTTCCAGTTTGATAATAAAAAAATAATCAAACCACAATCCAAACATACTCTTTAAATTTTTCCGGTCACGCGCGCGTAGACACGCACACAAACACACATGCATGCACACACACACACACACACACACACACACACACACACACACACACACACACACACACACACATATATATATATGTATATATTTGATGTCATTTTTCTTAATGCAACTCTCTAGCTATACATGATTGCTTCCATCTGTTTACTTACGTATGTATATTTCAAGACGTATAAATTAATTTCTTTAATATTATATTTTTCATCATCAGTAGACCAGTAGTACCTGCATATATATATATATATATATATATATATATATATATATATATACATATATATATATGTGTGTGTATATATGTATATATATATATATATATACATTTCAAGACAAAGCTTGTTTCCTTTAATAATTGCAAGACAAAGCTCGTTTCCTTTAATAATTGCAAGAAACCTTTTCAACCACCATCACCTATGGCTAAAAATACATTACCTGAAGTACTTCATTCGGCTTAACATTCACATGTTACATGAGTTAGAACAAATACTTGGAGAGCATGGGCAAGGCTGCTTCAAAAAAGATTAACTTTTCTTACTGTGCTCGAAATTACTTACACCTAAAGATATCCTGTACCTTTACAAGGTCGACATTCGCCAATGTATGGTTTATTGCTTTCACATTCGGGCTGGTGCATCTGCTTCTTCCCCAGCGACGAAATGTTGTATCCCTCTGTCTTTTTTACAAGTATTTTGATTGTGGATGCTCCGACGAACTCCAAGCCCTTGTACCTTTGTTGACGTAAATAGCTCCAACAAACCCGACAAGCAGCAAATTCCCACCTCTACACAGTAGAGATCCCTAGATGTAAGAATGCCTTCTACTCTAATACTTTCTTATAATGCTCGTTGGTGTGGATGCTTTTTCGTACTTGTCAATCGATATTTTATGCTTTGATTTAAAATGAAAGTAAAATCGTGTAGCCCATAGATTAAACACAATCATCTCACGATAGAAATTGAAGGGGGGGGGTTGGGACAAAATCTAAAGAAAATGTAATATTTTGAGTTGCCTAAGGTTACCTCACTTTCTAGAGATGAGCTTACCTAACCGAACGCGTTCTGTGTCCTGTGAAGACACCATAGTTTGGACAGTGTTAAATAGTCTAATAATATTATTGTCAACGCGGAATTATGAAATCGGAGAAACAAAGAATTCGATCGTAAATTCATGCTGGATGTTATTTAAATAATTCCAGTAATCTACGTTGAAGGCAAATAAATATCGTAGCCAATAATAGAGGAGATAACGCAAAAAAAAAAAAAATCGAACATTTATTTCATATGCGTTTAGGCATATAATATTATCTTCCTGTAATACCCAATATTAATAAAAGTTTATAAAACGTATCCGACTATATTTTACATACAAAATCCATAAACCATGAGAGAGACGATTAATATCAAAGTGTCATATAATTTGCACATATAAATCAGCTTTACATACAAGCAGGGTTTTATGAAAATTGTGATCAATGTGTTTCAGAGGATATATATTGCTTTTTCTCTCAATAATCGCCTTTTTCAGTAAATCTAATAAATAGTAATATTGTCGGGTAACGTATTAATCTCCCTGAAGTAATCCACGCATAGTGGATATTCCCTCTTGGTTGTTTCAGGAATTCCGTCGTGGCTGCACATAAGACCGCATAGTCGTTTTCAATTAGATTCTTCGTAGTTGAAAACACGCCTCGAAGGAATGGAAGAACAACAGTACGCTGACATTGGCCATATTAATTTATTTGAATCCGCAAAGGAATCACTCTGGTACGGTTGTTAGTTTCTAGAGGCACATGAATTCCTATATCCTTTCAAGAGCCACAGAAGCTTTAAGGGCTACTGCACATCACCACATCTAAACAAAAACTTTTAAACTCACAATAATATATATATATATATATATATATATATATATATATATATATATGTGTGTGTGTGTGTGTGTGTGTGTGTGTGTGTCTGTGTTTCTGTACATTTTTCTTGCAGTTTCTACGAAAGTGAATTCGCAAATATTTATCGATATATAAACGAATTTTTTATATTTACTTTTTCCGTATGCGATTTACACGATTTTCATAGTGTTTATGACCGATGCTGCCATTAGACAAACTATTAGAGGCAGGAAAATTTATACACAATCATATAACTGGGTCGAATAAAAGAAGGGGAAAAGGAAAAATACTTTAACAATGAAAAAACATACATAGATACACAGAATTTTCATGAGAAATGATAGTCGATGAAATTAACTCTTATAATAAATAAATATATAGCTACAATAACATGCAGAAACATTCGACAAAAGAATTTAAAGCATTATATATATATATATATATATATATATATATATGTGTGTGTGTGTGTGTACTATACTATATTTTCTATCATATTTGAAAGTTTCGCCAGTCTACTGCGAAATAAAATGCTGATGATCAATTATATCGTTTTCAATTCACATGCTAAGGTCTCGCCCAAACCGTTCAGTTACATATTTGCCAGGAATTATATTACACTAGCATGGGTGCCTGGCATTTCCCGGGTGTTTGGAGGTGTGTGTTGGGCAAAGAAAAATAAGTGGTAGTAGGCAGGCAGGCTCGAACCCGTACCACGAAGGAGGAAAAGAACGTGAAATAAACGGGACGTCTTTGCCGTTGTGTCCATCGCCAAACCGGAAGTGGCGAAGGTTTAAATTAAGGCTAGTCAATCAAAAAAAGGGAGGTACTTTCGAAAATATCGGTGAAAAAGGCGACCCCTCCTTGTAGAAAAGTGCACAGTTGAGGCTTAAGGAATGAATATTTGAAGCCAATTTTTCGATATTTGTTCTCTGAATGATCTAGCTTCAGAACGATATTGATCTCGTTCAAATCTGTTGCATCTGTCGAAAGGCATACAAACACACATTAAAACAGACAGTTGATATTTATAGAATAGATTGTCTCAATCATGAACTCTGTTTTCTTTAGAAATAATTGTTCGCACTTTGCGTCGAAGACGTTCCATTTTTCACACATATGCTGTATGATAGGACGGAACTCCCATAGATAGATTACTTTTGCCTTTTTGGACCTGACGTCTATTTGGTCGCTTATCTAGTGTAGCATCTCTTTATAATCGTCTCACCAAATCTCTTAAGTCATATTTCATACACAATTCCACATAATGATTTTAGTTGTCAGGATACAGAACCTTTTAAATAATTTCTGAGTATCAAAATGAGTTTTTGATCAAGGCTTGACCCAATGTCATTCTGATTGCTTTTGCGCCACTGAATTCTTGGACTGTTCAGAATCTAATCCGGTAGCTGATGATCATCAACTGCGCCCTGAATATTGTGGGTGTAATCCGGATTCATGATCCCATCATTCGATTTACATCTTCGCTTGGGGGGGGGGATAACATTGTTGGCACCATTGTGTCTTTGTGAATGCGCAATCCTCGTAAGATGTTAAACTTTCTGCCATAATTATACGCTGTAGCCAAACTTCGATCCAAGTTATTATTAAAATCCCTCCAATGAGTGATCAATTCTCCGTCCCCCTTTACAATCACACTGATAGGCATTCTTTTTCGTTGTCTTATTCATTATGGTAAATCCCTGTCTCCAAGCTGTCACCAAACTTTCTCAGAAGGTAACCTCGTCTTTCCGGGGTGTCATCTTTATTTCCGGAGAGTCTTGGAATATAGTTGTAACATTTGAGATTGTGCATTTGCCACTAGTCTTTCGCTTCCAGATAGGGTTACAAAAGGAGTTTTTTTTTACACAGTGGTCACCACTTATCAAGGCCCGGAAGCCACTCAGGGATAAGGGTTATTGCAAGTACATTACGTTAGTGTGGAGATTTGATGAAGTGTTTAGGGGGCGGTTCATTAGGAATTTGTTAACGTTAGACTTGAACACATCCAAGTTGTAGTCCGGTGGGAAGCAGGCAGACGGAACAGAGTTCCACAGGCGTGCAGTTCTAAGAAAGAAGCTTTGTTCATGGAATCCACGTTTTGATTTTGACACAGATAAAGAGTGGGGGAAATTTTTATCAGTGGATTCAGCTAGACGGGTGTTTTTCGTGAAAGATTGGCGAGGAGGACTAGAGATTGGAGGTCAGACGAGCACCTGTCATGGAAATAACGATAAAACAAGGATAGGCTCGCAACGTCTCTTCTGTGGGAGAGAGGTTGCAGGGTAGAGAAAAGGGCATCCTCCACTAAGCCACGAAGTCTATTTTGTACTCTGTCAAGGCAGGATAAGCTAGTTTTTAGTAGCTCCCCCCAGATATGGCAGCAGTATTCCATCCTTGGACGTACTTGGCTTTTATATTGATAGAGAATTGCATCAGTAGTGAGATATCTTCTAGAGCGGTAGAAGGATCCCACCATCTTTCCAGCGACCTTGGCAACAGAGTTGATGTACGTTTTCCATTTCAGATCAGGAGTAAAGGACAAACCCAAAAGCTTGTCAAAACACGGGGCTTCTGCTAAACGAGAGCCATCTATTTCAATTGATGCCAGATGGGTATCAGAGCGTTGATGATGTAAAGATAGGAGTTTGGTTTTAGATGCATTAAAGGTAACCAGCCACGACTTCCCCCACTGAACCACGCGCTCGAGATCAGAGGAGAGAGAATCAGAGAGAACTTTGTCATTAACAGCCTTTGATGTGTTGCCGTAGATGGTCGTGTCATCAGCATAGATGTCAACGAATGATTTAAGTATGTGTTTAGGGAGATCATTAATGTAGATCAGGAAGAGAGTTGGGCCCAGGATTGACCCTTGAGGGACTCCAGCATTAATACTGCAGGCCTCTGATTTTTGTCCATCGACCACTACTCTTATGAGCCTATCGGAGAGAAATTATTTAATGATTGAGAAGACATTTCCAGTTATACCGTAGCTGAATATGTTGTGAAGTAGGCCCTTATGCCATACCTTGTCCGAGTTGCTAACCTTAATAAGTCTCGCATTGTGTGCCAAACTCCAACCTTTGTTTCATCACCGAAATGTTCTATCGCTGAGCTTGTTTTCCAAATATTTTAATGGTAAGTGCTCGGACGAACTCAAATCACTAGTAGCCCCTCAACGTAAATATCTCCGACAACCCGAACAAGTAGCAAAATCACACCCCTCCACTGTAAAGACTTTTAGATGCAGAAATGCATTCTACTCAAATAGCTTCTTCCATTGAACTATTAAGCTTTGGAATTTCCTCTCACTGCTACTCTCACTGTACTGACATGCAGAAGTTCAAATGTCATGCAAACAGACATCTTGCTGCCCATCTCCTTACATAGTATCCTTGCAAATTTGGTCCCAGATTGTAGCTTCTTACGACTCAGTTGCATGTGCCTTTTCTGCAGTGATAAAAGAGAGTAAAAACAAACAAAATAAGGTATATCTTATCATATGTATTTTTAAAAAGCTTTACATAAAATATAACATTAGAAAAATAATTATATTGCTGTTAAACATAATCTTAAAAACAATAGCCGCCTAAAATGATGTTTGGAAAAGTCATTTCAACACAAAATTTGTTGTCATTTTAGGTTTATATACTAATGAATATTCTTAAATATATTTATTTTCAGGCAAAAAGTGTTTGAAAACATACAGGGCCTCAATGATGAATAAGCAAAAACTAGCCCTTCGCCTCCTTATGTTGCATGAGTTCAAACTTGGGCACAAGGCTTCCTAAAATTCTGCTAATTTGAACAGAGCATAAGGTGAAGGGTGTATAAGGTATATGACAGTAGGAAAGTGGTTCAAAAAATTCTGTAGTGGAGACGAGAGACTTGAAGGTGGAGAAGGTAGAGGGGGAGCATGGAGTCTTGACAACGAACAATTGCAATCAGTTGTTAAGCAAAATTCTCGTCAAAGTGTCAGAGAAATATCTCAGATATTTGGCGTCAGTACTGCAAGTTTCAGGCCATTTACAGAGCATTAGAAAGGTGAAAAAATCGATAAATAGATCCCTCGTGAGCTCAATGAGAATAAAAAACTTAGGAGATTTGAAGTCTGCTTTGTGTGCGTAACAGTAATGATCCCTTTCTTGACCGAATTGTTACTTGTGACGAAACGTGGATACTTTATTATAATCGTAAACAATCAGGTCAATGGCCTGATCGTGATGAGTCTCCCAAACTCTTCCCAAAGCCAAAGTTGCATCAGCAAAATAATATGGTGACAGTTTGGTAGTCAGTAATTAGCTTTATCCATTACATCTTTTTGGGAACCAATCAGAGTATTACATCAGAGATTTACTGCAATGAACTTGCCGAAATGCATGCTTCTTTGCAAAGAAGGCCTGCTTTGGTGAATCGACATGGTTCAATGCTGCCTGAAACGTCCTGAAACAACAACTATAAAATATGAGAATAATAGTCGGCAAATAAATAAATAAAATATACAAATTACTATACAAATAATAATAGAACCATTCGGTACAGATCTGACAATGGAAGATCAGATAACAAAACTTGGATTTATATCCCCTCCCTCAAAATCTAACCTTGATCGCCCCATTCGAGGCCCGTGACGCAGTGGATAGAGATATTACGTCTCTACAGTCCAGGTGGATGTTGTCAGTTTTAATCCTATCAAAATCCAGCCAGAGGATTAGTTGGCAATAATGTGGTTAGACAACAACAACTATGGAAGCGGCTAGCAACCTGACAGAAGGCCAGAGAAATAGTTTGCCGAAACGTCGTGAAACGACAACTATAAAAAATAACGATAAAAATCCGCAAATAAATAAAATATACAAATTTCTCATCTCAAAAGAATTCTAATATTTAAATAATATATGAACCAATAGCTATTACGTTACGCATACATATTCATAATTCCCTCGTTCGACGTTTACCCAGCAAATTCTATTTTTAAAAGTTTCACACAGTTACACCGATTTTCCCCGGCTAAAACCCAAATATAAAGTTTCACATGGGTTCGAATACGCCTCATATAAAGTTTTATGTCTGTAGACCAGAAACTGACAAACGAGTTATACGCATATATAAATATATATACGAAGATGTTTATGTTTACTATAACTTATTTACGTAATTATTACGCAAGTAATATTTATATAGTCATCAATATATTATATGTATAATATAAATTATATGTTGTAATGTCTTTTTTTGTTTTTTTGACATGGGGTCATCACTTATCAAGGCCCGGAGGCCACTCAGGGATAAGGGTTATGTGTGTACAGTAGTCAATGAGATAGTATTGTAGTGATCATTAGTATTAGAGATTTGATAGAGTGTCTTACTTAAGGAAGCGGTTTGTCAGGAATTTGTTTATGTTGGACTTGAAGACATCCAAGTTGTAGTTAGTTGGAAAACAGGCGAACGGAAGAAAGTTCCACAATCGTGTACTTCTTAGAAAGAAGCTCTGCTCATTGAATCTATGTTTGTATTAAGGCACAGATAAAGAGTGGGGAAAATTATTGACAGTAGTTTTAGCCAGACGAGTGTTTCTCGTGAAAGATTGGCGAGGAGGACGAGAGATTGGAGCTCAGACAAGCACTTGCCATGGAAATAACGATAAAACAAAGACAGGCTCGCTACGTCTCTTCTGTGGGAGAGAGGCTGCAGGGAAGAGAAAAGGGCATGCCCCACCAAGCCACGAAGTCAATTTTGTACTCTGTCAAGGCAGGATAGGCTGTTTATAGCAGCTCCTGCCCAGATGTGGCAGCAGTACTCCATCCTTGTACGTACTTGGCTTTTATACAAATAGAGAATTGCATCAGTAGTGAGATATCTTCTGGAGCGGTAGAAGGATCCCACCATTTTCCCAGCGACCCTGGTAACATATTTGATGTAAGAGAGCCATCTTTTTTTTTTAATTTATTTTTTATTACATTTTCACTCCAAACAAGGCGCATTGCCACTTTGGTGTAGGGGGCTACTATCAGGGGCAAATACTACTGGGGCACTATGTTGGGATTTGGGCAGCAAGATGTCGGTTCACGTTGCACTTGAACTTCTGCATGTCAGTACAGTTAGGGAAGCAGGAACTTGGAATGGGATTCCAGAGTCTAGCGGTTCTGGGGAAGAAACTACTTGAGTAGAAAGATCTTTTACATCTAGGGATCTCTACTGTGTGGGGGTGGGATTTAGCTGCCTGTCGGGTTTGTCGAGGGTGTCTACGTCGTGGGGGTACAATTGTCTGCAGTTCGTCAGAGCATTCACCATTAAAATACTTGTAGAACAGGCAGAGGGATGCAACGTTTCTTCGATGGGACAGAGGCTGAAGCTTGGATGCCAGTTCAGGGCCTATCATATTGGCGACTCTCTTTTGAACTTTGTCTAGGAGCGAGAGACTAGTAGCAGATGCACCGGCCCAAATGTGACAACACTACTCCATACATGGGCGAATCGTTTTCAATTGATGCCAGATGGGGATCAGAGCGTTGATGATGTAAAGATATAAGCTGGTTTTTGTATGCATAAAAAGTAACCAGCCACCTCTTCCCCATTGTACCACGCACTAAAGATCAGAGGAGTGAGAATTAGAGATAATTTTGTCATTTACAGCCTTTGATGTCTTGCCAAAGATTGTCGTATCATTAGCATAGATGTCAACGAATGATTTAAGTATGTGTTTTGGGAAGTAATTGATGTAGATCAGGAAGAGAGTTGGGCCCAGAATTGACCCTTGAGGGACTCCAGCATTAATACTGTGGGCCTCTGATTTCTGCGCATCAACCACTACTCTCATGAACCTATCAGAGAGTAATGATTTAATCATTGAGAACACATTTCCAGTAATAACGTAGCTGGAAATCTTGTGAAGAAGGCCCTTGTGCCATACCTTATCGAATGCCTTTAATATGTCAAGAGCAATTGCCTTGGAAAGGAAACCTTTGTCAAGAGATTCACTAATCCTATCTGATATAACCATCTGCTGTAGATCTTGCAGAGCGGAAACCATATTGCATGTCACTAAGAAGGTTGTTTCTGTTGAAGTGGTTGACTACTTCCTTATTTAATATGGATTCCAACAGCTTACCCATGACACACAGGAGACTTATTGGTCTGTACTGAGAGGGGAATGACTTTTCACCTGAATTCTTAAATACAGGGCATACTGATGAGGTTTTCCAGGGTATGTGAAAGCACTTCTCCTTAATGCAACGCTTAAACAGTTTTGTAAGTATGGGGGCAACTTCTGATTGGAGCTTTTTCAGCACTATAACTTGAATGCCGTCAGGGCCAGTTGCTTTACTGGAATCAAGGTTCTTGATTAGCTTGGCGACCTCACTCACAGATATTTGTATGTTGCATAGCGTGATGTCTGTTATAGGAGGAAATACAGGGAGCTGATGGCAATTGTCGCATAGGTAGGATTAGCTGCAAAGTTCTTGGCAAATAGTCTAGCCTTGTCTGACGCTGACGAGATGACCTCAGGTCCATTGATGATAGTTGGGATAAAACGCACGCTCCTGTTCAAGATCCTGTTTGTTATTTGCCAGATGTGGTGGGAACCAAGCCGCTGCTCAGCTACTTTGGATTTAACAGACTGAGCATATAGCTCTCTTGCATTTTTTATTATTCTTTTAAAGTGGTTGTTAGCAGTTCTAAAAGCAGCTTTAGTCTCAGTGCATCTATTACATTGGTAGCTATGGAAAAATGATTTCTGTGCACGATGACAGCAGCACATTCTTGGGAGAACCATGGCTGGCTGTTAGGTTTTTGTTGGAATATTTTGGATGGTATGAATCGGTCTATGCCTACAATTAACCATTCGGTCAGGTCTGATACTATAGAGGACACATCCTTTTTAAACATGGAATGCAGAGGTAGGTCAGATATGAATGTATGGAAGCTATCCCAGTCAGCCATAGAGTATAGATATACAGTACGGTGGAGAGGTACGTCGGAAGACTTATTACATTTCATTTTTATCTTAACTACTACAAAAGTGTGGTCAGAGGATCCCAGAGGAGATAGAACGCAACATGAACACAGCTCAGAGGAAGTTGAGAAAACGGTATAGAAGGCTTGCATATTGACCGGGTGTATCGGACACACGGGTGGGTTCGTGAACAATCTGAGTGAAGTCATAGGCAATGGCAAAATCATGAAAAAACCTCCCCTCGTCATCGGTTTTATTTGAGTGGGTCAGCTATTACACATTATGCACATTGAAGTCACCGCAAATATTAATGTTAGCCGAAGGATGAGCAGACAGGATGTGGTCAATTTTCTAAGATATGCTCTTAAAGATTGTAATTCCACTTTTTGGGGGCGATAGAGGGCTAATATAAATGCAGTGGTGTAAGCTAGTTCAACCCGGAAGCACATATAAGGTAGATTAGGGTCTTCTCTGGAGATATCCTTACCACATGGAAAGCCATCTTTGATGTAGGCACATATTCCATGCCCATGGCGATCTTAGGGTCAGATTTAGATGTTAAGTTAGAGTATCATTTAATTATGAATTCATCTAGAGAAGTGGTTGGCCCTATGTCAGTTTCACTTAGAAAGAATATGTCTGGTTTCGTCTCCTGCAATTGTGTTTCAACCTCTGGAAGGTTGGAACGTAGACCCCTGATGTTGGAGAAGGAAACCTGGTAGTAGGGGTCTATGTTGGAGGTTTATTCGTGTTTGTTTTTTTTTTTTTGGAGATTTGTCATGATTGTTCAGGTTTTCGGGTTTGTGGAGCAGGTCGGTAGACTTGGTTGGAGCAGGACAGAGAGGGAAAATAAGAGAGAAAAATACAAGAAATTTTTTTGTAGCACATGAAAATGTAAAGCCGTAACAATTACCCACTAGTGTGGCATCGAGAGGCGCTACCAGAAACTACTGTATGGTCCAGAATCCATTCACCAAATGGCAATAAAGCAGCCCCGATACTTTGCACCTCTTGATAGGACATCCTCCTTAGTGGTTTATCCAAGGTTCGGGTTCCTGACTATCAGGCGGGTGACGTCAGCCCAGATGAAACGTTTACCTCCAGCACCCATACTAGTGACATGACCACAAGGATAGACATAGAAACAGATATTTTCCGACATCTCAGGCTACTCTTTACAAAGTTCTTCCGACCTGGAAAGCAGCTTTTTCTTCACCCTTTGTCAGAAAAATCATTCATTGGAAATTATGACTGACGGACAAAAAAGGAGAAGCGAGAGTTACTGGAGCTGCCGATAACACACCCACATGCATTATCTACTCTCCATTGAGAAAATTTAAATAAAATAAAATAAAAAGGTGAGAAGGACTTATTAATATCTACTTAGTATAAGTCCGTTGCCCCATTCCCGGCTTCGGAAAGATACTCTCCCCTCCCATGTTAATGCATGGATACGTTTTGCCTTTATCTAGGTCGAGCTGGGATGTTCGACCGTTCCAGCTCCACTCCATAATAAATATGCTATAATGGAACTTTTATCAAATTGAAAAAGTCTGGTTATTTTTAACTCGTTTAAAAATCTGGTTAAGAAGTAATACCTTTAGGGTTATGTATTAACTTTAGCTAGAAGTAATTCATAATTTGAAAGAAAAAAAAAGCCGCATATTTTTGAGTTCAGATAATATGCAAATATAATTTGGGAAATGTTCAATTTCATGGGAGACTTTTTTCTCGTTTTAAATATAAGAAAAAGTATTGTTTAATAATAGTATTTTTGACGAAACAGATTTAGGAGAAAGATAAGTAAACAAGACAAATATTCAGGATTAAAGTTAAACTTGTAATAAGGAAAAGGAGAAAAAATAAAAAATAAAAAAGTAAACATGTTAGTGTTTTTTAGATTAGTAGACTGCAAAAGTTACGAACAGAAAAGTTTCTTAGCTTTTGAGACCGTAGAGTTCGACTTAGCTTGGGGTCGATATCTTAATGAGGAGGAATGCCAGCAAGTAAATCTGCTTTTATGCCGATATTTAAAGGGTATGTTGGGTGGCAGTGAGTTTTATATTTTTATTTATTTCTTTTAAATTCAACACTGAATTATCTATCTAATGCCAGAATATTCTACCACCCCATAATAAATATACTATAATGGAACTTTTATCAAATTGAAAAAGTCTGGTTATGTTTAATTCATTTAAAAAACTGTTTAAGAAGTAATACATTTAGGATTATGTATTAACTTTAGCTAGAAGTAATGCATACTTTAGAAGAAGAAAAAAAAAGCCGCGTGTTTTTGAGTTCAGATAATATGCAAATGTAATTTGGGAAATGTTCAATTTCATGGGAGACTTTTTTTCTCGTTTTACATATAATAAACAGTATTGTTTAATAATAGTATTTTTGACAAAAAAGATTTAGGAGAACGATAAGAAAACAAGATAAATATTCAGGATTAAAGTCAATGTAGAAGATCTGCATGAATATAATTACATGTAATAGTTAACTAAAAATGATCATCCCATAAGGAAATCGAAAAAATAATAGGGAATTAATTAAAATGAATGTTTAAAAGAATATGCAAACTGGTTAGATCTTTTGCTAGTGAATGCCAAATTACACGACCCATAAATAACAAAGTTGTCTTTTTTTAAATAAATAGAAAAAAGGATTCTTGATCTTTGAGTCGGGGTCAAAGTGTGGTATATCTTCTGGTGCTGCACTTTACTTTTCAGCTTCACGTTTTTGGTCTCGGTTAGTGGAGGAGAAATACATGTTTTTATTTTTGATACTAACGAGAGTCCCGTTTTTGGGAAGCCGGTTTCCCCTTACGTTAAACACCGATTGTGTGTCTAACTCTGCCCTCGTAGGGAGGCAAGTAAATAAAAAAATAGAAAAAAGGGTTTTTTATATTAATATCACTACATAAAGAACCAAGTTTATAACAGTATAGCTAATTATATATTATATATTATACTCACTCACTCACACACTCACTCTCTCTCTCTCTCGATATATATATATATATATATATATATTATATGTAGGTCACCACTTATCAATGCCCGGAAGCCACTCGAGGATAAGCGTTATGACATATTGCCCATGAAATTTGTTTATGCATGTAGGTATGTGTAAACATGTACGATACCGACACTAATATTTTTTTAACAATCATAATCTGATTTACTTAAAGTCACGTAGACTGGCGATCATTTTATTGTAACTCTTATTATTAGTTTTCTTTTATTTTTGTTTCCATCTTGCCAAGCATTCTCAAAAATATTCCTGACTCATTTTAATGATATTCCCACATAAATCTTTCCTCTTGATTATAATTACCCGAAGAAGACATAATTTATACTGAAACGTTTTATGAACTAAATCATTCGCATAAAACAACATTCCATCACTTATCCATACTATAAATCTGACATATTATCACCGTTTTCTGTCCGTGTGTGTAGGTTTGATGATTGGACATTTATAGTGAAATCTAATTGACATTTATCTAAAAATTCATCGCGAATAGACTCCGAAGAAACGGTATTTTGTATAGATTAAATATATTTAAATAAGTTATGGTAGACCGAGGCAACACGATAATTGGCAATCAGGAGACTATTGAATTACGTTTATAACAACCGACTCAATCAGATTGGAGCAAACAACGACAATGTGTGCGATGAAGGAAATCTCAAGATAAACGAATACGCTTAACATGCGGCCATTTAATGATAATACTCTTCCGAATTTGAAACGTGACAGATCAACAATCATGATATTCTAAACTGAAATCCCCAATACTAACGATTATTACGATACTATCCCATTGATTACTGTACATGCAATAACCCTTATCCCTGAGTGGCTTCCGGGCCTTAATAAGTGGTGACTACCCTGTAAAAAAAGATAAGGAACCCTTCGATGATCCCGATTTCTTTGCAAAGTTATCTGGACTAAAATAAGGTTTATTTTCTCTGAAGGTTTACAGCGGATCCGTGACAGATGAAAAGAAAAGTCATTTTAACTTTAAGTGTGACATGTAAGCAAAATATCTACTTTAAACTTAAGCGTGAAAGATCAACGGTGGGTATTTCTGGTCTCAGGGATAAACAAACATTGATAACACGCGAGGAGTAGTTCTCATATGGATTTTAATTACATATGTGGATAATAATACAAGAATTCTAATCACGATGCCATATTCTTGTAGCTGTCTTTTACAGGTTTTTACTGGTTCGTTAAATAGTTTTGTACTACATATCCATTATTATTCATTATTCACTAAAATCACGAATGTTTTGGATAATTGGAGTAGAAGTGAATGAGACAAGAAATTGTAAGTGTAGGAGAATAAAGTGAGTTGTATAAGTTAAATATCAGAGTAAGTGCAAATGAGATTCACAATGTCTTAAAAAGGAAACGATTGTTAGGCAATTAAATAAGGAGCACGTCCCAATTTACAGAGATCAAATGTTCACATTTTCAGTCTTATCAAACAATCACCATTCATATCAACACAACACTGCATATCTCTTCTCTACAATTATATAAATGCAACTTAGTGTGTGTGTGTGAGAGAGTTCGTCCTTATAGACTCCAAACGCCTGAACAGATTTTCTTTAACATTCACAAAACTTTAATGGATAAGTGTGGGAGTGATCTTAGTTAAGTTTTGTCTCAAAATACCCCCGATAATTACCGATAATCGATAATTAAAACCTTTATTTTTATTAATCTATCACTGGTAGAGCCAGTTTTTTTCCATATCGTTGCTTAGCAACAATGATAGAACAACGGACCGTGAGAATTCTACTGTGGGTAAGGTGATAGCGTGTCATTATATTTATTTATTGTTCAAACTCCGCCCGTAAATTTGCTTATTTGTTTATTAACTGTAAATAATTTTATAAGACTTGAAAATTTACGTGTGTTTTAGCAGTGCATCAGTAAATTATGTTTCAAACCAATTTCTCAAGATCAGTTGCTATTTCAATGGATGTTCAAAGTCCATTGAAATAGTAAAGAAATTGAAAAGCTATCTACACATATTTAGTGAACATAAAATTCAGTGGCTTCTTATATGTCGGTGTAACAAAACATAGGCCCCAGAAACCAATCACAAGTAGTATGCCCGGAAACATTAGATAGGGAGTTTTCAACACAGTTGACTAATTGCAGAACTATAAAGCGACAACCATATAACATCTTAGAACGAATAGATAATGGATGTTGACTCTGTGGTTTCTTTCGTTCAAGAAATAATGGCCTCCAAAACCTTGTCAAAGTAGTTGTTTTTGAGCGGGGTGGATAGCTGCTAAGGGGAAAATCAGAGAAATTGGATTGTTGCTGGCAGGTTCCATCTACTGTGTGGGGCTACCCTGAAAAGTAAGGTGTCACTATAACCGAAATTTATTAAAATAATTTTAAGATTTCAAAAAAAAAAAAAAAAAAAAAGAATGGAATTACCAAATATGCAGATCAAATGAGGCATAACAGGGCATCAACCCAACCCCGAGCAAGGCCGGGTAATACTGCTAGTTTTACATAAATGTCACTGTCAAATTAATACTTGCTTGTTAGCCTATAAAATTTTAGCTTTACGTTATAAATCTATGTTCGAATAAGGAGGAGTATTTACTAGAAAGTTAACAATTTATAGCGTGTTTGTGTGTATATATATATATATATATATATATATATATATATATATATATATATATATATATGTGTGTGTGTGTGTGTGTGTGTGTGTATAAAACAATATATTACAATTTATAGCTTGGTTATATATATATATATATATATATATATATATATAAATTGACAACTGACAACTTTTTGTATGAACTTTTATTTTGATGGTGTACACTTTTACATCCGATCCGATAGCAACATTCTGATAACTAACGTTTTAGTTTATTTATTTATTAACGGACTGGTTTTTAAATAAGGGGAAGTTACTTATCTCGAAGGAACGCCCCCAACAAAAAAATACTACACGAACGTTTTTGGTTTAATGCTTTTGTTTGTTTGAAGTATATTTTTTATTATTCTTGAAACACGCGTTAGCTTTACTTGCCTTCCAAACTGAAAAGACTATGATATGAAATGACGTTGATCTATTATCAACTCTATGCTAAATATTTAAAAATATATTTTTAAAAAAAATCCCAAATCATCCAGAATTCTCGTTTCCATAATAATAGATCTGTATTCTTAATGTTTTTTTGTTGTTGTTAATCGAATGGTTTCAGTTCATACTGGTACATCCAAAATATAAATTATGGTTGGCAAGAATATATATTCTAAAATTCTTTGTGTTTGGTTCATATAAAATAAAAGTTTAAAAATATCTATAATGCTAACATGTACATAAAATATTCGGATTTTATCCTGCGATTCACCTAACGTACAAGTTCCAAAATTATCACTGATCTATTTATGCGTTTTAGAGATTAGTCTGTACATCGCTATCCATTTTCTTATTTTGACAGCCCGCCGATAGATTTTTTAAATTACTATCAAGTCTTGTGTTAATTTCCGGTAGCTTGGAAGTCAGATATAAGTCTACAAAACAAAAAGTTTCTTTGTGTCTGGGTTTGAGTCTCGTGGCCAGCACTAATTATTACACGTATAAAAATAATTTTTATGCTTATTAGAAATATATATACATATATATATATATATATGTGTGTGTGTGTGTATGTTTGTGTGTGTGTGTGCGCGTGTGTGTGTGCTTACTGTTTTTTGGGAGAGAATTCAAACAAAGTGCTCTATTACAAAGAAAAAATCTTTTCGATATAGAGGATTAATATTTATTTATTTAAAATTGTCCAGAAGGCCAGAAAAACATTGGTAGCGACGGGACCAATGTTTTTCTGACCTTCTGTACAATTTTAAATACATACTTATATATATATATATATATATATGCATATATATATACACACACACATATATATATATATATATATATATATATATATATAGATAGATAGATAGATAGATAAATAGATTTGGGCAGAATTTTTTTCTTTTATGCATGTATACGAGACGCCTTCTATATTTTATTTAGTTTCCAATACACATGCTGTGGCATTATTTACAATATAACAGCAAGGCTCTTTGCGTACGTTTTTCAGTTCCATGGTAACGAAGTAATTGTTTTCTTCTCATTGCCGTCGCGCACATGTTTTACCGTTAGATGCTTAGAGATAATAATGGTCTCCTTATGAAATCACAGAAATTCTACGAGTACGAAAGCTGATATCAAAACACAAGCTTCATGCTATAAAGTATAATTATCAATCTATACATCTATAAAAGTGTGAATGTGTGCGTAAACTTCTCAATCTGTATACTCAACGAAATGTTAATTTACAGACTTTAAAGTGTGATTATTAATACATATTGAAAAACCTTTTCATAGATTTTCATCATGATGGATAATTAGTCAAAATTGAAAAATTGGTACGTAGGAGTCGTCGGATTTTTCTCATTTTGCTGTTTCACGGTTGCACCTGCGTGAATGGTTCACATTACAAACTCCTTATCTTAAGTAATAGTCGGTTTGAAAATACTGTGTTAAACAGCGTGTCACGCTGGTCGATTAGTTATCGTACTTGACTCACTGTATTTAGGTTTTGGTTTCGAGCTTTGCTCGAGTATTTTTTTTTTTTTTACTTACAAGAAATGAATTGATTAGAAAAAACATAATACACGCATGTGTTTCGGTTTCTTTCCGTTCTTTTTACTTCATTTCTATAAAAGGAATTTAACGTAACGTTTAATACCTACGATATTTCTGTTTATAATAAATAAGAATACTACATTTATTAAAATATAGCATAATACGTATTTCAAAACCAGGCAACGCCGGGCGGCCTGCTAGTAACGTAATAAAAACAAGTATATGATATAAATAATATGTACACTATAAGAAAAAATCAACTTTCTTTCCCAAACATTGTTTAATTACCAATATTGGGTCGTACGGCAGTAAATAAACTGGTTTGGAACGTTAAACATAACATAAGAAATTACATTATTCAGACTTCGACTTAAGGACTGCGAATAGTACTTGTGTTACAGAGTAGACAAGCAGAAGCAGTACATAAACTTTTTTTCTGTCTATCTATCTGTTTATCTAATTATCTGTGAATCTATCTATCTATCTATCTATCTATCTATCTATTTATCGAACTATATATATATATATATATATATATATATATATATCAACCTGTTTATATAAGTATCTATCTATCTAGTGATGAGTGGACAACAGCGATTTGAAGTCATATTATGACAGGTTGTTAAGTCAAACTGTGAGCTGGTCAAGTTTTCACCGGAAAGTATCCGAACAAGTAACTCAAAGTGACTTGTCGTATGCCACGTGTATCGGTCTGTACAAACATCGGTGAGTTGGGTTTTAGATGCCAAAGAGACCGGATGGATTAAACAAGTCTCCTTATAAGGGAGCAACAGTCTCAAAATGGAGACAGAGAAAACCCAAGCCAATGATTGTCGATAATTACATTTCTGTTGTGACGATTACGTGAGAGTGAATAAAATATATAAAAAACACACAGCGTATTGGTCTGTCTTGTGAAGTCTCTCCCTTAAAGCGGGTCTGACTCCCCAAGATGGTTGAGGAAACTCCTAGAAGAAACAATACCAGAACAGGTATGTCCTTATGTATATGTTTTTTACACAGTGATCACCACTTATCAAGGCCCGGAAGCCACTCAGGGATAAGGGTTATTGCAAGTACATTACGTTAGTGTGGAGATTTGATGAAGTGTTTACTTAAGGGGGCGGTTCATTAGGAATTTGTTAACGTTGGACTTGAAGACATCCAAGTTGTAGTCCGGTGGGAAGCAGGCAGATGGAACAGAGTTCCACAGGCGTGCAGTTCTAAGAAAGAAGCTTTGTTCATGGAATCCACGTTTTGATTTAGGCACAGATAGAGAGTGGGGGAAATTTTTCACAGTGGATCCAGCTAGACGGGTGTTTTTCGTGAAAGATTGGCGAGGGGGGACCAGAGATTGGGGTTCAGACGAGCACCTGCCATGGAAATAACGATAAAACAAGGATAGGCTCGCAACGTCTCTTCTGTGAGAGAGAGGTTGCAGGGTAGAGAAAAGGGCATCCCCCACTAAGCCACGAAGTCTATTTTGTACTCTGTCAAGGCAGGATAGGCTGTTTTTAGCAGCTCATGCCCAGATATGGCAACAGTATTCCATCCTTGGACGGACTTGGCTTTTATATAGCTAGAGAATTGCATCAGTAGTGAGATATCTTCTGGAGCGGTAGAAGGATCCCACCATTTTCCCAGCGACCTTGGCAACAGACTTGTGGTGAGACGTGGTGTATACTAACTGTGAGATTCGAAACGAGGACAGTTGTTCATATTCAAAAGTAAAAAAATAGTTAAGTTCCTTATACTTGCGCTCTAAACTCGCCCCGACATTACGTAGAATATATTATGACTATATATTTACCTTTTTCTTATATATTTTATTAGATGAAAATATAAAAATAATTACATCGAATCATCTAAATGTGCAATGCCTGTTGCTGTTAGTCATTTTCATTTACGTTTATTAATATCCAATTAATATTAGTTTAGTACATTTGTGATATATTTTCTTCTGAACATTTTTACGTGTAAGATTTATATATCTGTAAAGCGGTTTACTTACAATGTTTTCTTGTTATTTTTCTCGCAATAAATTGCCATGACATAGACACACACACAATATATATATATATATATATATATATATATATATATATATATATATATATATATATATATATATATACTTTTTGATTTTATCTAATTTAATGTAAAACAAGTCGACGCCTAATTTCCACTTGATTGTGTTTTATTGTTGTTTGTAATAGAATTTTGTAACCACGTAGTTGGTTAATGTTCTATAATTTTATTACCGATTTCGTGAATCTTTATTTATATAATCTTACCAGCATTTTTAAGTGTTGTTTATAAAGGCAACGTTATTTACTCGGTAAAGATTCACATTTTTCTTTCATTATATAAAATGATTTATTTTGGTATATTGTGACTGTTGTGTTAGACTTTTCGTGTGTTTTAATCGAAATTTGTTATATTTATATTTAACGGCTGTTTCGCATTGGGTTGATAAATGTACCAAGTTAACAACTATAAAGACCATCGATCCATTCCATTCATGCAAGATATCTTATCACTTGATATAAGGAACACACGAGTGCATTAGAAAAAATGTAGCATTTGATGAATATTCTATGTATTTAAGAATTTACGCTACCAGTAAAAGTAATGAGAAATCAAAGTCGTTTAAAAAGAGCATTTCATTACGTGCAGTTAATACTTCATTTACGCTACCAGAATGTTCTTTTCATATTAAAACATTAAACACATAAGGATAACTTCTTCTTCTTCTTCTTCTTCTTCTTCTTCTTCTTCTTCTTCTTCTTCATCATCATCATCATCATCATCATCATCATCATCATCATTACAGAGACCAAGAACTGATTCTACCAAAATCGTTCAAGATTTTTACATTTCCAAGACGTTGTGAGGACACAATCCCAGTCAATATATATATATACATATATATATATATATATATAAATATATATATTTGACTGGTATTAATCGTGACACCCTGCACTGAAGATTCCCGAAAGGATGAAACACTAGTGTCCACTAGTGTCTGTAGGTATTTAATTATTATAGTAAAAAATAATAATTATATATATATATATATATGTATATATATATATATGTATAAAATTATGCATATATATATACACTTGTGCCCGATATTATTCATACCCCCCCTTGAAAATTGAGTTTATTAGGTGTAACTTTGTAAGAATTTATTGTTTACGTCCATATTGATCCATATTCTTAATAAACCTCTTCTGATCATTTTCGTCATTTTAAAATCTCGGGATACTTGTGATAAAAGAAATATACAGCTATTTATAAAATCTGCAATGTTCAAAAATAATCATACCCCCTTATTTTTTCAGTATTAATCGAGTTTCTGACTGTTTGTTTCCTGTTTGATTTTTATTTTGAATGCTTTTATACAACCTTTGATTAATTTCATTTCGTTTTTTTGCATTTTTCAGAAATTAAAATGTCAACTGAAAACCAATAAAAGAATAAAAATTATTAGAATGGGGAAGAAAAAAGAGCTTAGTAATGATCTTAGGACTAAAATTGTGAAATCACATAAGGATGGTTTAGGTTACAAGTCAATTTCCAAGAAATTTGAGGTCCCTACAGCAACAGTACAGAGCATCATCAAAAAATTCCAGAGCCACCACACAACAAACAACTTGATTGGTAGAGGTAGGAAAAGGAAACTGTCTGCTAGAGCCACCAGGAATATTGTAAGAAGTGTTAATGCAAATCCAACCACCACTACTAAGGACATTTTAGAAAATCTGGAGTCTTCTGGCATAAAAATATCAAGGCAAACATTGCAAAGGACTCTGCATGAAAATGGTCTGAAAGGAAGAACACCAAGAAGGACTCCATTGCACACCGGAAAACACCTTGCAGCACGTCTAAAGTTTGCTAGGGCCCATGTGAATTCTCCAGAGTCCGTTTTCTCAAGTATTTTGTGGACTCACGAAACAAAAATTGAATTGTTTGGCCATATGGATGCTTCTTACGTTTGGAGAAAGAAAGGAGAAGCTTACAACCCAAAGAACACCATACCCACGGTGAAACATGGTGGTGGTAGCCTAATGTTTTGGGGCTCCTTTTCGGCTAGTGGTCCAGGTAGTTTGGTCAAGATAGATGGAACCATGAAGAAGGAGCAATATTTGGAGATACTCCAGAAAAACATTAGACAGGATGCGGAGAAGCTCCATTTAGGACCAAACTGGGTCCTTCAACAGGATAATGATCCAAAACATACTGCCAAAATAGTCAAGAAATGGTTTGAGGATAATCAAATTAATGTTTTGGAATGGCCTAGCCAGAGTCCCGACCTGAACCCTATCGAAAACCTCTGGCACATATTGAAAACTGAGGTTAAAAAGCAGAAACCTAGAAATTTGAGGGATTTGGAGAACTACTGCATTGAAGAATGGTAAAAAATCAGTGTTGATGCTTGTAAAAACCTTGTTGATAAATATCCAAAACGGTTACAGGCAGTTATTAAGAATAAAGGGCATGCTATTGACTATTAGTAAGAGAGGTATGAATAATTTTGAACTAGTGCCATTATTGTTTTTCTTTGTATAATGTTTCAAACTTGCATAATTTATTTATTTGTTGAGTTTAAATTAAATGCTTATGCTTCATTTATTGTTTGAAATCCCTTTAATATTGTCTACCTTCTGGTTTGAGCAATATTCTTATAGAAATCTCAAAGATCCGAGGGGTATGAATAATATTGGGCACAAGTGTATATATGAATCTATACAATATATGTATATATATCCCTATATATATTGTATATATATATGTATATATATATATATATATATATATATATATATATATATAATATTATCATTGTTTGACTACAGTTTTGTTTTTCAAATTTTCTCATTCGTTTGACGTGGCACATATATCAATTCGGAAAACATAAAAAAAAAACTACATATTACAAAACGCTATGCTTGTATTAGTATATCTAGAACGTCTATAATTGCAACTTTAGATATAAGGAAAATAACTCAATGAATATCTAATTTCCTAATGGTTGTTAGAAAACTTAATTTCTGGAAATCATTGCGCGCAAGCCACCATTAATTCATTAGAATTAAAATTAAAATTAATATTGGCTTGGTTTGTTGCTTATTTAATTTTAATAAAAATATTATAGTAATTTTCCAAGCCTGGGAAAATATATGTATAATAGAATTATAAAAATGAGCTTTTATTTATATGAGCCTGATTTTTTTGTTTTATTTTATTTTGTAAAATTGCAATTACATTTAATCAGTTAGCTGAATGGATTGTATGTTAAATTCTAATGTCGTATAAATTCAGTGAAAAATATATTTGAAAGGCAAATTAAATCTAGTTTAATTTAACTTTTTAATTATTATTTAAACACGGTAGTGTTTTAATATATAGTTAAGTGTTTGTTTTACTCATTTAGAACTGGTTTTAAGCTTCACCGCCTACTCATTTTCCAACCAAATTTCTAACAATTTTTCAATTCATAGGCCAATTTCTCAGTTATATTTTGAAATAAAAAAAAATTAATTGTTGTGCATTACAAAAAAGTTATAATTAAATTACTGGCGTTAAAAAATCCTCAGAATTAGCAAGGAACGTAAGAGACGGTTTCTTCTGAATGATTTTTGTTACCATAGCGACTTTTTCAACATTAACATTTTACAGACGGATTTCTGATTGGCTGTTGGTTTCCGTAGAAACTTTTTCGGTCGTCGATGCCATCATAAATGATAGCGAGAATGTCGCTCACATATCGGTCGCAAGCCATCGGTTTTTGGTTATATAGAGTTAGCAAAAGTTATGCTCTTTGCCGTGCTAGGGCTGATATTATTTCGCTTACGATGTTGGCCATTAATTGTTTCTATCTTTTTAGCTCCTTCTATCTGTTTATATACCTAATTACGTCTTTTATTTGATTTTTTTTATTTAGTCAGTTTAGAAACTTGATAATGAGTTTTTTACGGATATTTTACACTACGTATGATATTGAGCACAAAAATATTATTTCAAAATAAAGCATTGAAAAAATAGATTACATAAAAATGCAAGCATGAAAAGTAATGAGATTGAGATTAAGGCGAGAAAAGTAAAAGGACTAGTTGTAAGAACTTGAAAAGAAAAATACAAGATATTCTAGTAAAAATATAATAAATTAAAATATTGCAGCATTTAGAATTTAGATAAAATGCCAAATCACATTTTAAAATAAATTCTTTATTATATTTTTTTAGAAGAATATGCCGTCTTTTGCTTTTTCAGTTTGAACAAATAGTCCATTCACTTTTCTAAGCTAAACTTTTACCATACTACTTTGCATGCTCAAATTTTTCTATGTAATCTACTATATGATAAAATGATTGCAGAAATTCCCCTCTGAACCAAAATACGTAGGTTTGTAACAGCATATGCCACACTCAAATTTATTATGTCTGGACTATTAGCTGCTATCTTATGTAACTTTAAACACCATTTTGGACATATTTTTTCGTTATAATAAAATCCTACATCACATTCTAGGAGTAGCATCATCACAATCACAACATCCTTTGACGAAGTAGTTCCTATTCTTCCCTCTAAAATTAAAATCCTCATACGACCCTCCCTCATTACCGGGACTATGTACACACCTTATAACTATTCCCCCCGGCACCCTTCGCAACTGGTTCATACACTCATATACATACCATTATCTTTTCAGTTACCGATTATAAAATAATAGTAACTCACTTCAAAATTTCCGGATCCTTCATTGGATAAACACTGTAGATCCATTATTGAGGAATAAACGACTTATTCAAAAAAGGAACGTGTAAGACCTTTACAAACATGGCGCCTCTCTTTACGAAACAACCGTTTTCTAAATATTAAACCAACTACAAAAAATCTTAACCTCTCATGATCGTAGTTTTACGTATTAATACCGTTACCGTTTCCTACACGGACACTGCTATCACGAAATTAACCCTCTTAAACAACCATACCTGACACAAACGTAATTAACATTGTTTTCTTTTCATCTTCGATTCTCTGTACGGAAAAATGAACGGTGCTATTTTTTTTTTACTTGAGTTTGTTTTTGTATCGGTTTTTAAAATGTTTTCTTTTTACTTTGAATTTTTCCAGTACCTACATTCAACAATACAATCCTGGAAAAAGTAACATTGCTCCTATTTCAATTATCTTTCCCAGACACTATTTTCTTCGTTTTTTTTACACATCTAACTATAATGCTCGACTCATTTAATGATAACCGTAAATTGAAATATTATGTACTTCAAAATCTCCTTATGTGTGATTTTAAAGCCTTAAAGTTGTCTACTCCTTACTATTTTCGAAGTGTATGCGTGTGTGTTTGTGCGGGTGCATGTGTGTGTGCGTGGTGTATGCGTGACTTTGTTTGTGCGTGAGTTTGGTTGTGCGTGTGTGGGTTTGGTTACTGCGTATGTGTGTGTTCGTGTGCATGTTTGTGTGCGCGTTTGTGTTTATTTTGTGTGTATGTTTGTGTGTAATCTCATGTGTGATTTTACAGCTTTTAAACTATCTACTCCTTACTATTTACGAAGAGTGTGCGTGTGTGTAGGGTGCGTGTGTGTGGGTGCGTGTAAGTGCGTATGCGTGTGCATGTGTGTGCGTAACTTTGTTTGTGCATGTGTGCATGTTTGGTTGTGCGTGTTCGCGTCCGTGTGCTTCTGCGTGTGTGCGTGTTTTTGTGTTTATGTGTGTGTGCGTGCACGTGTGTGTGTGCGTGTGCGTGTCTGAGAGTGTGTGTTTGTTTTCATGTTTGTATGTTTGCGTGTTGGCGTGTGTGCATGCGTCCTGTGTTTGTGTGCGTGTTTGTGTTTTTTGTGCGTGCATGTGTGTTTTTTTGTCCGTGTGTGTGTTTTTGTGTGTGATTCCATGTGTGTTGGCGTTTGCGTTTGTGTGTTTGTGTGCTTCTTTGTATGTGTGTGCGTGTGTTTTCCTGTGTGCGTATGTGTTTTTATCGTCTGTGTGATTTTTCGGTTTGTGCTTCCGTGTGTTTTTTCGTGTGTGTGTGTGTGTACGTGTATGTGCGTGTGTCTCTAATACTTCCGTCAACCACACTCAGACACGTGTGGTCGGGCGGATTCAGCTAGTTTATAATATTTATGAATCATGTCTATATTTATGAATAATTTATTGCCGTCAATACTTTTTTAACCGAAATCCGAAACCGAATAATGGCTTAGATTATACTAAATTCAGATATGGCGATATATAAATAAAAAGTTTTCTCATGTGCATTGGATTCCAAAGCGTTCCTAAGGAAATAAAACAAAGACTGCTAACAGAATGTACAAAGATCACAAAGAGAGAAATTGACAGTTTATAAATAATAGATTCTTCAGTTTAGACCAGAATAAGTTCTATGAAAGATTTAATAAACGGGTAAATTGTATAAATGAAGTAGCCAAGTCAGAAGTGTGTACAACGTCTTAGAATCATACTCGAGGTTTAATAAAAAATAATTAAGTTCTTTGCGGCTGGGAGACGTGAAGAATTAAATACAAAGTAAGTTAAAAGCAACACCAATATATAATGAAAGTATACAAGTAGAATGTGAGCAAACAATGTAATAAAATTCCAAATTGAAACTTCCTGACGAAATGATGTGCAGGGGTATTGGTTAAAATACTTAACCAACTTGCATAAAAGGATAATATATAAATTAACGGAATGTGTATAGGAAATGTAATCCTTAGATGGAGTACACGTGACCGTACAGTGTTCTGCCAGAAGGATACATCAAAGTACGCTGCGGTAAGTAATTATCGGCCTATGCCCTGCCTTCCACTCATATGAACACTGCTGACATGTATTGGCAAATGGAATTAATCAATTTCTGGAACAACAAGAGATCTTACTTGAGAACAAATAGGGGTTAACACTAGGTAGTAGAGCGACCAAGGATCAATTGCTTATTGATAGGACAATACTTCAGGGGATGGTAAGAGAATATCCACAAATCTATGCATGTAAGTGACAGATTACTACAAATCATTTATCTAGTTTTACATAGTTGAACCAATAAATGTATAGAAATATTTGAAATAGCAGCAAATACGCGAGATTTCTTAGTAGAAAACATGAAATAATATAAAATTGTATTATTATTCATCCGATTACTACTCTCATCTTGAGTGTGATTCAATTGGGAAAATCACACTCAAATTGAAAACAGAAGTCTGATCGATAATAATACAAATAACAAATCCTGATCTAAAAAATTCAGAAACGAAATCGAAAATTGTCATGCAAATCAAGCGGAAAAGATCTTTAGTAGGTTTATAGGAAGAGAACGATATCCTAGGGAGACATCTTGTCGCTATTATTGCTTATATTGAGTATTGCACTTTCGTCATCTATATAAAAAAAATAGTAAATGCCTGTTACGAGTGGCGAAAGAATGAGTACGGCGCAAAACGTTTTATTCATAAATGACTTGAAATTGTATAGAAAAGACTGAAGATCAGCTAAATATACATGGGAGAACTGTTCAAATGTTCAGTAAGAAAATATTTATGGAATTTGTCATGAAGAAGTTTGATTCTCTAGAATTGAAAATGAATAATTGTTGAAAGCGAAAAATAAGGATTTTGCAAGATGAAATGATAAAAGAAGTTCGAGAAGAATAAACATCTTTATAAATTGTAGAATTCTATGAAATATTAGAAACTCCGAATGAACATGAATGGTAGATATAACTATGTTGTGTGCGTTTTCGAGTGAACTGTGCGAATTGGTTATATAATCTGGTCTAAAAGTGAAGCTTGCTGGTAGTCACTACCTGGGAGGCGGGTTGGGAACATTACCATCCGTGTGAAGGAACGGGCTACAGCGAAGCTATAAGTAGAGCGTTGAGCTGCATCTGTGTAACCTGAGAAAACAAGTCAATTTTTATGATGGACATTAAATTCACCGAACACGTATTTAGGCATTACTATATTGGGAGAATGCTGCGTCTATACTATCAAGGACATTATCGATTAGAGTACAGTCCTGACTTAAGGAAAAAACGGTAAAGAAAATATAACGCAGTAATGAATGGCTAGTCGAAAACACATAAAGAACTGGTCATCCGCATTTAGACATTGCTCTCTATTTAAGGGGAGGGTGCCTCGAATATAGACTCCCACCCCGTGCATATATCTATCCAGATTTTACGGCAGAGAGCTAGATATCCCGTCATGATAAAATAATTAGTGGAGATTGAAGAGGATAATTTTGTTTCACTTAATGCTTAGATATCCGGGGAGTTTACTAAAAGATCTAGATTACTTCTAAACCCAAGGATATTTGTGAACGCGAGCCTCATTTTGTTTGGGTGCTTGTCCGGTTTAATCGTGGCTATTATTTGAATTGCCATTTTATTTCATAACATGTTGTTTAATTGCAGATCGGGAGGAGAAAGATGAGCAACGTGGACCAGTTTATACGTCAAGTATGCGCACAATTTTCAGATTCATTAGCTGAGTCTTGCCTAGGAAGATGTGGTCTCGCTAAAGCCCACCAGAGATAGCAGCAAGGTCTCTTTCCATACATGACATGGCATTACAACTATGCTTATATTATACAGCTGATTATAGATTAGCCACTCTAAGCGCGACCAAAGAGTTATGGCTTCTGTACTGTCAGTCGGAAACAGCAGCCAGGTAAACTGTCAATGAGGTACCTTCAACTTCCAAGACAAGACCGGCAAAGACCAGCTAAGTGAGTACACCAAGCACGCAAACAAACCCAATTTGCTCAGATTGTCAGAAAAAGTAAGAAGGTAAAGAATAGGGGAACGTCGTTCTATTTTCTAGTCAGGTAACAATAATTGTTTCTATCTTTTTAGCTCCTTCTTTCTGTTTATATACTTACTTACGTCTTTCATTTGATTTTTTTTATTTAGTCAATTTAGAAACTTGATAATGAGTTTTTTTACGCATCTTTTACACTACGTATGATATTGAACACAAAAAATATTATTTCAAAATAAAGCATTGAAAAAATAGATTACATAAAAATGCAAGCATGAAAAGTAATGAGATTGAGATTAAGGCGAGAAAAGTAAAAGGACTAGTTGTAAGAACTTGAAAAGAAAAATACAAGATATTCTAGTAAAAATATAATAAATTAAAATATTGCAGCATTTAGAATTTAGATAAAATGTCAAATCACATTTTAAAATAAATTCTTAATGATGCAATATTTTAAGTTTTCAATTTATTATATTTTTTACAAGAATATGCCGTCTTTTGCTTTTTCAGTTTGAACAAATACTCCATTCACCTTTCTAAGCTTAACTTTAACCATACTACGTTGTATGCTCAAATTTTTCTATGTAATCTACTATGTAATAAAATGATTGCAGAAATTCCCCTCTGAACCAAAATACGTAGGTTTGTAACAGCATATTCCACACACAAATTTATTATGTCTGGACTATTAGCTGCTATCTTATGTAACTTTAAACACCATTTTTAACACATTTTTTCGTTATAATAAAATCCTACATTACATCCTAGGAGTAGCATCATCACAATCACAACATCCTTTGACGAAGTAGTTCCTATTCTTCCCTCTAAAACTAAAATCCTCATACGACCCTCCCTCATTACCGGGACTATGTACACACCTTATAACTATTCCCCCCGGCACCCTTCGTAACTGGTTCATACACTCATATACATACCATTATCTTTTCAGTTACCGATTATAAAATAATAGTAACTCACTTCAAAATTTCCGGATCCTTCATTGGATAAACACTGTAGATCCATTATTGAGGAATAAACGACTTATTCAAAAAAGGAACGTGTAAGACCTTTACAAACATGGCGACTCTCTTTACGAAGCAATCGTTTTCTAAATATTAAACCAACTACAAAAAATCTTAACCTCTCATGATCGTAGTTTTACGTATTAATACCGTTACCGTTTCCTACACGGACACTGTCATTACGAAATTAACCCTCGTAAATAACCATGCCCGACACAAACGTAATTAACATTGTTTTTTTCATCTTCGATTCTCTGTACGGAAAAATGAACGGTGCTATTTTTTTTTACTTGAGTTTTTGTTTGTATCGGTTTTTAAAATGTTTTCTTTTTACTTTGAATTTTTCCAGTACCTACATTAAACAATACAATCCCTGAAAAAGTAACATTGTTTATTTTTCCTACTTCCATTATCTTTCCCAGACACTATTTTCTTCGTTTTTTTTACACATCTAACTATAATGCTCGACTCATTTAATGATAACTGTAAATTGAAATATTATGTACTTCAAAATCTCCTTATGTGTGATTTTAAAGCATTAAAGTTGTCTACTCCTTACTATTTTCGAAGTGTATGCGGGTGTGTGTTGGTGCGGGTGCATGTGTGTGTGTGCGTGGTGTATGCGTGACTTTGTTTGTGCGTGAGTTTTTGTGTGTGTGTGTGTGTGAGTTTGGTTACTGCGTATGTGTGTGTTTGTGTACATGTTTGTGTGCGTGTTTGTGTTTATTTTGTGTGTATGTTTGTGTGTAATCTCATGTGTGATTTTTAAACTATCTATTCCTTACTATTTACGTAGAGTGTGCGTGTGTGTAGGGTGCGTGTCTGTGGGTCCGTGTAAGTGCGTATGCGTGTGCATGTGTGAGCGTAACATTTTGCATGTGTGCATGTTTGTTTGTGCGTGTTCGCGTCCGTGTGTTTCTGCGTGTGTGCATGTGTTTGTGTTTATGTGTATGTATGTGTGCACGTGTGTGTGTGCGTGTGCGTTTCTGAGAGTGTGTGTTTGTTTTCATGTTTGTATGTTTGCGTGTTGGCGTGTGTGCGAGCGTCCTGTGTTTGTGTGAGTGTTTATGTTTTTTGTGCGTGCATGTGTGTTTTTTTGTCCGTGTGTGTGTGTTTTTGTGTGTGATTCCATGTGTGTTGGCGTTTGCGTTTGTGCGTCTGTATGCTTCTTTGTGTGTGTATGTGTGTGTTTTCGTGAGTGCATGTGTGTTTTTATCGTCTGTGTGATTTTTCGGTTTGTGCTTCCGTGTGTTTTTGCGCGCGTGTGTGTGTGTGTACGTGTATGTGCGTGTGTCTCTAACACTTCCGTCAACCAGACTCAGATACGTGTGGTCGGGCGGATTCAGCTAGTTTATAATATTTATGAATTATGTCTATATTTATGAATAATTTATTGCCGTCAATACTTTTTTAACCGAAATCCGAAACCGAAAATTCAGATATGGCAATATATAAATAAAAAAGACTGCTAACAGAATGTACTAAGATCACAAAGAGAGAAATTGACAGTTTATAAATAATAGATTCTTCGGTTTCACTCCTGACTGACAAACAATATGGATTCAGGCAAGCCCGTTCAACAGCAGATATCTTAACTGTAGTTTCTGAACGTATATACCGTTCATTGGACAAAACAGGGGAGGGTAGAGCGGTGGCCCTTGATATATCTAAGGCTTTTGACAGGGTATGTCACGATGGTCTGCTAAGGAAAATTAGATCATATGGAATCACTGGAAGAATTCATAATTTAATTAAATCCTTAAGTAGTGGAAAAATCAAAGTTGTCCTCGATGCTCGTACATCTAAACAATATGATATAAATGCGGGAGTACCTCAGGGGTCTATCCTTGGACCTCTATTATTCCTGATATTCATTAATGACCTCCCTGATAAAATTGTTTCGGAGATGGGTATATTTGGCGATGACACCACTCTCTATAACAGATATGAAGGGAAAACGAATGAACACATATCCAAGGAAATGGCAGAAACACTAGAGGATGACCTCCAATCTGTAGTGGAATGGGGACAAAAATGGTTGGCCACATTCAATGCTGCTAAGACTAAGCTTGTTTCCTTCAATAACTACAAGAAACTTTCTCTACCACCAATAGCAATGGCCAAAAACACATTGCCTGAAAGTACTTCTTTTAAACTCCTCGGCCTGACGTTTACAGGGAATATGAACTGGAATAGATACATTGAGAGCATTGTCAAGGCTGCTGCAAGGAAGGTTGGTTCCCTCTACCGTGCTAGAAAACTACTTACGCCTGACAGTATCCTATACCTCTATAAGGCCACAATTCGCCCTTGTATGGAGTACTGTTGTCACATCTGGGCTGGTGCATCTGCTGCTTGTCTCTCGCTCTTGGACAGGGTTCAAAAGAGAGTCGCCAACCTGATAAGTCCTGAACTGTAATCTAGGCTTCAGCCTCTGTCCCACCGACGAGATGTTGTATCCCTCTGCCTGTTCTACAAATACTTTAATGGTGAATGCTCTGACGAACTGCAAACACTTGTACCTCACCGACATAACTACTCTCGACAAACCCGACAAGTTACTAAGTCTCATCCCTTTACAGTAGAGATCCCTAGGTGCAAGAAAGTCTTTTACTTCAATAATCCCTAATAGTAGCCCCTGCTTCAAAGTGGCACTGTGCCTTGTTTGGGGTGAAACTTGAATACAAAAAGTTTTGACCAGAATAAGTTCTATGAAAGATTTAATAAACGGGCAAATTGTATAAATGAAGTAGCCAAGTTAGAAGTGTGTACAACGTCTTAGAATCATACTCGAAGTTTAATAAAAAAATAATTAAGTTCTTTGCGGCTGGGGGATGTGAAGAATTAAATACAAAGTAATCAATAATGAAAGTATACAAGTAGAATGTGAGCAAACAATGTAATAAAATTCCAAATTGAAACTTCCTGACGAAATGATGTGCAGGGGTGTTGGTTAAAATACTTAACCAACTTGCATAAAAGGATAATATTATAAATTAACGGAATGTGTACAGGAAATGTAATACTTAGATGGAGTACACGTGACCGTACAGTGTTCTGCCAGAAGGATACATCAAAGTACGCTGCGGTAAGTAATTATCGGCCTATGACCTGCCTTCCACTCATATGAACACTGCTGACATGTATTGGCAAATGGAATTAATCAATTTCTGGAACAACAAGAGATCTTACTTGAGAACAAATAGGGGTTAACACTAGGTAGTAGAGCGACCAAGGATAAATTGCTTATTGATAGGACAATACTTCAGGGGATGGTAAGAGAATATCCACAAATCTATGCATGTAAGTGACAGATTACTACAAATCATTTATCTAGTTTTACATAGTTGAACCAATAAATGTATAGAAATATTTGAAATAGCAGCAAATACGCGAGATTTCTTAGTAGAAAACATGAAATAATATAAAATTGTATTATTATTCATCCGATTACTACTCTCATCTTGAGTGTGATTCAATTGGGAAAATCACACTCAAATTGAAAACAGAAGTCTGATCGATAATAATACAAATAACAAATCCTGATCTAAAAAATTCAGAAACGAAATAGAAAATTGTCATGCAAATCAAGCGGAAAAGATCTTTAGTAGGTTTATAGGAAGAGAAGGAGTTTCTAGGGAGACATCTTGTCGCTATTATTGCTTATATTGAGTATTGTACTTTCGTCATCTATATAAAAAAATAGTAAATGTCTGTTACGAGTGGCGAAAGAATGAGTACGGCGCAAAACGTTTTACTCATAAATGACTTGAAATTGTATAGAAAAGACTGAAGATCAGCTAAATATACGTGTGAGAACTGTTCAAATGTTCAGTAAGAAAATATTTATGGAATTTGTCATGAAGAAGTTTGATTCTCTAGAATTGAAAATGAATAATTGTTGAAAGCGAAAAATAAGGATTTTGCAAGATGAAATGATAAAAGCAGTTCGAGAAGAATAAACATCTTTAGAAATTGTAGAATTCTATTAAATATTAGAAACTCCAAATGAACGAAATAATAAGAAAAGGATACAAGAGATTGCGAAAATTGTGACGAAAAAGGGTAGGACGAGGATTAACAGGTGTATAATGAAGCGTAATAGAAAAAAAAACTCTCGACATTTACATATCCAACTATCAGGAAACGCTTATAAAAGGTGTCTCACAAATTGAAAAGTTGCACGTAAGCAAACTAGTAATAGGCAAGAATTTATTTGAAATAAATCAACCAAAACTGAAAGACAGGTGGATTGAGAAGAAAGTGCATTTTCAATTCTATAGGGATCTACTAGAGTCAGAGAATACGAATAATATCTGACGGTTGTTGTCAAAATTTGATTGTAGATTGAGACAGAAGTCTCAAATATTTGTTGTATGAGAACAATAGTATAGGACTAATGATGTGAAGTATCTATGTCAATCGTATGAACAGAAATAGGAAAATGTAAAACACTTCTTTAGTAGTTGTGAGGTATTAGCTCCAAATATTATGGGAATTTTTTGACAAAGGTCAATTGGTATATATGTAAGAAAAAAGAGTTGGTAAATCATTAATGTAGATCAGATTTCTTTCATTTGGAGTTTCTAATATTTAATAGAATTCTACAATTTCTAAAGATGTTTATTCTTTCGAACTGCTTTTATCATGGGTATGGCATAAAGGTTTACTTCATAAGATCTCTAGCTATGGTATAGCTGGAGATGTCTTCTCAATTATTAAATCATTTCTTTCTGATAGGTTCATAAGAGTAGTAGTTGAGGGACAAAAATCAGAAGCCCACAGTATTAATGCCGGTGTCCCTCAGGGGTCCATCCTGGGCCCAACTCTTTTCCTGATCTACATTAATGATCTTCCAAATCACATCCTTACATCATTTGCAGACATTTATGCTGACGACACTACCATTTATGGTAGCACATCTAAGACAGTAAATGACCAAGTTCTCTCCAATTCTCTCTCCTCTGATCTTGAGCATGTAGTACAATGGGGTAAGGAGTGGCTGGTTACTTTTAATGCATCTAAAACCAAGCTTCTCTCTTTACATTATCAACATTCTGATCCCAATCTGGCATCAATTGAAATGAATGGCTCTCGTCTTCAGGAGGCCTCAAGTTTTGACAAGCTTCTGGGCTTGACCATTACTCCTGATCTTAAATGGAACACGTACATCAAATCTGTTGCCAAGGCCGCTGGAAAAATGGTGGGATCTTTCTATCGATCCAGTAGATATCACACTGCTGATGCAATTCTCTATTTATATAAGAGCCAGGTACGTCCAAGGATGGAATACTGTTGCCACATCTGGGCAGGAGCTGCTAGAAAGGACTTGGCCTGCCTGTATAGAGTTCAAAATAGACTTCGTAGCCTCGTAGGGGATGTCCTTTTCTCTTCCTTGCAACCTCTATCTCACAGAAGAGATGTTGCGAGTTTGTCTCTGATGTATCGTTATTTTCATGGAAAGTGTTCGACTGAGCTTCAATCTATGGTCCCCCTCGAAAAACTTTCACAAGAAACACTCGTCTAGCTGTAAACACTATCAATAATTCCCCCACTCTTTATCTGTGCCTAAACCTAAACGTAGATTCCATGAACAAAGCTTTTTTATTTGAATTGCACGCCTGTGGAATTGTCTTCCGTTTTCCTGCTTTCCGGCTGACTACAATATGGTTGTCTTCAAGTCTAACGTAAATAAGTTCTTGATGAGCCGTTCTATATAAGTTATCAAATTTACCAAATTTTCATTATTAATGATTATTATATTGTCCAATTTCTACTGTATACTCTTTAACCCTTATCCTTGAGTGGCCTCTTGGCCTTGATAATGTGTTGATACCTATGAAAAAAAAGAAAAAAAGTCCAATGTGAATAAGTTCTAATTGAATCGTCCCCCTAAGTAATCCAAGTTACAAAATTCCCACTGATTACTATGCTAAAATCACAATGACTAATGTATACCTATTAACCCTTATCCTTGAGTGGCCTCTGGGCCTTGATAAGTGGTGACACCCATGTAAAAAAAATATTACAGAAGGCGTAGTGTGGAGTGATCACGTCAAATCATTTTTGAATCTGATTATCTAATATGGGAATTTTATTGACGCAAGATGAGATTGAGTTTCTATTAGAAAAAGAAACACAATACAATAACTTTTGATATAACAATGCGAGCTGATATAAATTAAAAGAAAGTTTAAACGTACCAAAACTTGAAGAGAAAGAGAGAGAGAGAGAGAGAATGAGAGAGATACAAAAGATTGTGAAACTTCAAGTAAGTAGACATTGTACATGTTTTTATGGAAGCCCTAGCGAGTGCGACAAAAAGATTTGAAATGTGGATTAGGTAAATTAGAATAACGTTCAGTGTTTCAGAACATCGTGTTGTTAATAACCGCCAGAATCTTGTGGAAATAATGGGAAAATGATTCTAACAGCATATAAGCTTTTGTAATGATCAGCCTTAGACCATCAATAAAAAAAGCAAGTAAAACAATGGGAGTAAACTAAATTATAATAATGCGAAAAATAAAAAAAAATTGTAAATAAATTATAATAATGCGACCAATAAAAATTGTAAAAAAATTACAATAATGCGAACAATAAAAAAATGTAAATAAATTATAATAATGTGAAAAATAAAAAAGTGTAAATAAATTACAATAATCCGAACAATAAAAAATTGTAAATAAATTATAATAATACTAACAATAAAAAATTGAAAATAAATTATGAAAATGTAGATAAAAAATGTAAATTTATTATCATAATGCGAACAATAAAAAAGTGCAAATAAATTATAATATTCCGACTAAATAAATTGTAAAAAAATTATAATAATGTGAACAATAAATAAATTGTACACACATTCTAATAATGTGAACAATAAAAAAAGTGTAAATAAATTATAATAATGCAAATAATTAACATTGTAAATAAATTATAATAATGCGAACAATAAAAAAACTTTAAATAAATTATAATAATGCAAATAATAAAGATTGTAAATAAATCATAATAATTCGAACAAAAAAATTGTAAACAAATTATAATAATATGAACAATAAAAAAGTGCATATCAATTCTAATAATGTGAACAATAAAAACAAATTGTAAACAAATTATAATTATGCGAACAAAAAAAAATTGTAAATAAATTATAATTATGCGAACAAAAAAAAATTGTAAATAAATTATAACAATGCGAACAATAAAAAAGTGCATATCAATTCTAATAATGTGAACAATAAAAAAATTGTAAACAAATTATAATTACGCGAACAAAAAAATTGTAAATAAATTATAATTATGCGATTATTAAAAAAATGTAAATAAATTATAATAATGCGAACAATAAAAAAGTGTAAATAAATTATAATAATGCAAACAATAAAACATTGTAAATAAATTATAATAATTCGAACAAAAAAAAATTGTAAACAAATTATAATAATGCGAACAATAAAAAAGTGTACACAAATTATAAAAATGCGAACGATTAAAAAGTGCATATCAATTCGAATAATGTGAACAATACAAAATTGTAAATAAATTATAATTATGCGTACAATAAAAAAATTGTAAATAAATTATAACAAGGCTAAGAATAAAAAAGTTTCAATAAATTGTAATAATGCGAACAAAAAAAAATGTAAATAAATTATAATAATCTGAATAATAAAACATTGTAAATAAATAATAATTATTTGAATAATAAAAAATTGTAAATAAATTATAATAATGTGAATAATAACAAATTTTAAATAATTTATAATAATGCGAAAAAAAATTGTGAATAAAATATAATAATACGAACAATAAAAAATTGTAAATAAATTATAATAATGCGAACAATAAAAAATTGTAAATAAATTATAATAATGTGGATAAAAAAATGTAAATAAATTATAATAATGCGAAAAATAAAAAAATGTAAATAATAAATAATAATGTAAACAATAAAAAAGTGTACATAAATTATAATAATGCGAACAATAAAAAATTGTATATAAATTATCAAAATGCGAACAATAAAAAATTGTAAATAAATTATAATAATTCGAACAAAAAATTGTACACAAATTATAATAATGCGAACAATAAGAAAGTGTAAATAAATTATGATGATGTGAACAATACAAAAATTCTAAATAAATTAAAATAATGCGAACAATAAAAAATCGTACATAAATTATAATAATGCGAACAATAAAAAATTGTAAATAGATTATAAAAATGCAAACAATAACAAATTTTTAATAAATTATAACAATGTTAACAATAAAATTTTTAAATAAAGTACAATACTCCGAACAATAAAAAATTGTAAATAATTATAATAATGCGAACAATAAAAAATTGTAAATAAATTATAACAATTTTTACAATAAAAAATTGTAAATAAATTATAATAATGTTAACAATAAAAATTGTAAATAAATTATAATAATTTTAACAATAAAAAATTGTAAATAAATTATAGTAATGTTAACAATAAAAATTGTAAATAAATTATAATTAAGTTATCAATAAAAATTGTAAATAAATTATAATAATGCGAACAATAAAAAAAGTGTTAATAAATTATAATAATGTGAACAATATAAAATTGTAAATAAATTATAATAATGTGATAAAGAGAAAAATGTAAATAAATTATAATAATGCGAACAATAAGAAATTGTAAATAAATTATAATAATGCAAACAATACAAAACAGTAAATAAATTATAATAATGCAAACAATAAAAAATTGTAAATAGATTACAATAATGCGAACAATACAAAATTGTAAAGAAATTATAAGAATGCGAACAATACACAATTGTAAATAAATTCTAATAATGCGAACAATAAAAAATTGTAAATAAATTACAATAATGCGAACAATAAAAAATTGTAAATAAATTATAATAAGTCGAACAATACAAAATAATAACTTAATTATAATAATGCGAACTATAAAAAATGCAAATAAATTACAATAATGCGAACAATAAAAAAGTGTAAATAAATCATAATAATGCGAACAATACAAAATTGTAAAGAAATTACAATAATGCGAACAATACAAATTGTAAATAAATTATAATTATGCGATCAATACAAAATTGTAAATAAATAATAATAATGCAAACAATACAAAATTGTAAATAAATTACAATAATGCGAAGTATAACAAATTGTAAATAAATTATAATAATGCGAACACTAAATTGTAAATAAATTGTAATAATGCAAACAATAAAAATTGTAAATAAATTATAATAATGCGAACAATACAATATTGTAAATAAATTATAATAATGCGAACAATAAAAAATTGTAAATAAATTACAATAATGCGAACAAAAAAATTGTAAATAGATTATAATAATGCGAACAATACAAAAATGTAAATAAATTATAATAATGCGAACAATAAAAATTGTAAATAAATTATCATAATGCGAATAATACAAAATTGTAAATAAATTATAATAATGCGAACAATAAAAAATTGTAAATAAATTACAATAATGCGAACAATAAAAAATTGTAAATAAATTATAATAATGCGAACAATACAAAATTGGTAATAAATTACAATAATGCGAAACATTAAGTAATTGTAAATAAATTATAATAATGCGAACAATACCAAATTGTAAATAAATTATAATAATGCGAACAATAAAAAATTGTAAATAAATTACAATAATGCGAACAATAAAAAATTGTAAATAAATTTTAATTATGTGAACCATACAAAATTGTAAATAGATTATAATGATGCGAACAATACAAAATTGTAAATAAATTATAATAATGCGAACAATAAAAAATTGCAAATGAATTATAATAATTTAGACAAAAAATTGTAAGCAAATTATGATAATGCAGACCATAAAAATTGTAAACAAATTATAAAAATGCGAACAATAAAAAAGTGCATATCAATTCTAATAATGTGAACAATAAAAAATTGTAAATAAATTATAATTATGCGAACAAAAAAAATTGTAAATAAATTATAATTATGCGAATAATAAAAAAGTGTAAATAAATTATAATAATGCGAACAATAAAAAAGTGTAAATAAATTATAATAATGCGAACAATAAAAAATCGTAAATAAATTATAATAATTCGAACAAAATAATTATAAACAAATTATAATAATGCAAACAATAAAAAAGTGTAAACATATTATAAAAATGCGAACAATTAAAAAGTGCATATCAATTCTAATAATGTGAACAATAAAAATTGTAAAAAAATTATAATAATGCGTACAATAAAAAAAATTGTAAATAAAGTATAATCATTCGAATAATAAAAAAGTGTAAATAAATTATAATAATGCGAACAATCAAAAAAATCGTAAATAAATTATAATTATGTGAATAATAAAAAATTGTAAATAAATCAAAGTAATGTGAATAATAAAAAAAATTGTAAATAAATTACAATAATGTGAATAATAACAAATTGTAAATAATTTATAATAATGCTAAAAAAAAATTGTGAATAAATTATAATAATACGAACAATAAAAAATTGTAAATAAATGATAATAATGTTGATAAAATAATGTAAATAAATTATGATCATGAACACCATAAAAATGTAAATAAATAATAATAATGTAAACAATAAAAAAGTGTACACAAATTATAATAATGCGAACAATAAAAAATTGCAAATAAATTATAATGATGCGAACAATAAAAAATTGTAAATAAATTATAATAATGCGAACCATACAAAATTGTAAATAAATTATAATACTTCAGACAAAAAAATTGTAAACAAATTATAATAATGCGAACAATAAAAAAGTGTAAACAAATTATAAAAATGCCAACAATAAAAAAGTGCATATCAATTCTAATAATGTGAACAATAAAAAATTGTAAATAAATTATAATTATGCGAACAAAAAAAAATTGTAAATAATTTATAATTATGCGAATAATAAAAAAAATGTAAATTAATTATAATAATGCGAACCATAAAAAAGTGGAAATAAATTATCATAATGCGAACAATACAAAATTGTAAATAAATTATAATAATTTGAACAAAAAAAATTGTAAACAAATTATAATAATGCGAACAAAAAGATTGTAAACAAATTATAATAATGCGAACAATAAAAAAGTGTAAACAAATTATAAAGATGCGAACAATTAAAAAGTGCATATCAATTCTAATTATGTGAACAATTAAAATTGTAAATAAATTATAATAATGCGAACAATAAAAAAATAGTAAATAAATTATAAGAATGCGAATAATAAAAAAGTGTCAACAAATTGTAATAATCCGAACAATAAAAAAAATTGTAAATAAAATATAATGATGTGAATAATAAAAAATTGTAAATAAATCATAATAATGTGAAAAATAAAAAAAATATAAATAAATTACAATAATGTGTTTAATAACAAATTGTAAATAATTTATAATAATGCTAAAAAATAATTTTGAATAAATTATAATAATACGAACAATAAAATTTGTAAATAAATTATAATAATGTTGATAAAATAATGTAAATAAATTATAATAATGCAAACCATAAAAAAATGTAAATATATAATAATAATGTAAACAATAAAAAAAGTGTACATAAATTATAATAATGCGAACAATAAAAAATTGTAAATAAATTATAAAAATGCGAACAATAAAAAATTGTAAATAAATTATAATAATGCGAACAAAAAAATTGTAAACAAATTATAATAATGCGAACAATAAAAAAGTGTAAACAAATTATAAAGATGCGAACAATTAAAAAATGCATATCAATTCTAATAATGTGAACAATAAAAATTGTAAATAAATTATAATAATGCGAACAATAAAAAATTTGTAAATAAATTATAACAATGCGAATAATAAAAAAGTGTCAATAAATTGTAATAATGCGAACAATAAAAAAATTGTAAATAAATTATAATAATGTGAATAATAAAAAATTGTAAATAAATCATAATAATGTGAAAAATAAAAAAAATAATAAATAAATTACAATAATGTGATTCATAACAAATTGTAAATAATTTATAATAATGCTATAAAAAAAATTGTGAATAAATTATAATAATACGAATAATAAAATTTGTAAATAAATTATAATAATGTGGATAAAAAATGTAAATAAATTATAATAATGCAAACCATAAAAAAATGTAAATATATAATAATAATGTAAACAATAAAAAAAGTGTACATTAATTATAATAATGCGAACAATAAAAAATTGTAAATAAATTATAAAAATGCGAACAATAAAAAATTGTAAATAAATTATAATAATTGGAACAAAAAATTGTAAACAAATTATAATAATGCGAACAATAAGAAAGTGTAAATAAACTGTTATAATGTGTACAATAAAAAATTGTAAATAAATTAAAATAATGCGAACAATAAACATTGTAAATAAATTATAATAATGCGAACAATAAATTTTTTTTAAATAAATCATAAAAATGCGAAGAATAAAACAATTGTTAATATAATATAATAATGGGAACAATAAAATATTGTAAATAAATTATAAAAATGGAAACAATAAAAAATTGTGAATAAATTATAATAATGCGAACAATAATAAATTGTAAATAAATTATAATAATGTTTACAATAAAAAATTGTAAATAAATTATAATAATGTTAACAATAAAAAATTGTAAATAAATTATAATAATGTTTACAATAAAATATTGTAAATAAATTATAATAATGCGAACAATAAAAAATTGTAAATAAATTATAATGATGTTAACAATACAAATTGTAAATAAATTATAATAATGTTAACAATAAAAAAGTGTTAATAAATGATAATAATGTGAACAATAAAAATTGTAAATAAATTATAATTATGTGATAAAAAGAAAAATGTAAATAAATTATAATAATGCAAACAATAAAAAATTGTAAAAAAATTATAATCATGCAAACAATACAAAATAGTAAATAAATTATAATAATGCGAACAATACGAAATTGTAAATAAACTACAATAATGCAAAGAATACAAAATTGTAAAGAAATTATAATAATGCGAACAATACAAAATTGTAAATACATTATAATGCGAACAATAAAAAATTGTAAATAAATTACAATAATGCGAACAATAAAAAATTGTAAATAAATTATAATAATGCGAACAATACAAAATTGTAAAGAAATTATAATAATGCGAACAATAAAAATTATAAATAAATTATAATAATGCGAACAATACAAAATTTTAAATAAATACTAATACTGCGAACAATAAAAAATTATAAATAAATTACAATAATGCGAACAATAAAAAATTGTAAATAAATTATAATAATGCGAACAATACAAAATTGTAAATAAATTATAATAATGCGAACAATAAAAATTGTAAAAACATATAATAATGCGAACAATACAAAATTGTAAAGAAATTATAATAATGCGAACAATAAAAAATTGTAAATAAATTACAATAATGCGAACAATACAAAATTGTCAATAAATAATAATAATGCGAACAATACAAAATTGTAAAGAAATTATAATAATGCGAACAATAAAAATTGTAAAGAAATTATAATAATGCGAACGATACAACATTGTACATAAATAATAATAACGCGAAAAATAAAAAAAATTGTAAATAAATTACAATAATGCAAACAATAAAAAATTGTAAATAAATTATAATAATGCGAACAATACAAAATTGTAAATAAATTATAATAATGCGAACAATAAAAAATTGTAAATAAATTATAATAATGCGAACAATACAAACTTGTAAATAAATTATAATAATGCGAACAATAAAAAAATTGTAAATAAATTACAATAATGTGGACAATAAAAAATTGTAAATAAATTATAATAATGCGAACAATACAAAATTGTAAATAAATTATAAAAATGCGAAGAATAAAAAAAGTGTAAATAAATTATAATAATGCGAACAATAAAATACTGTAAATAGATTCTAATAATGCGAACAATAAAAAATTGTAAATAAATTACAATAATGCGAAGAATGCAAAATTGTAAATAATTATAATAATGCGATCCATAAAATATTGTAAATAAATTATAATAATATGGACAATACAAAAGTGTAAATAGATTATAATAATGCGACCAATAAAAAAGTGTAAATAAATTATAATAATGTGAACAATAAAAAATTGTAAATAAATTATAATAACGCAAACAATAAATTTTTTTAAATAAATTATGATGATATGAACTATAAAAAAGTGTAATTATATTATTACGATATGAACAAAAAAAGTGTAAATAAATTATAATAATATGAACAATAAAAATGTATAAATAAATTATAATAATATGAACAATAAAAAAGTGTAAATAAATTCTAATAATGCGAAGAATACAAAATTGTAAATAAATTACAACAATTCCAACAAAAAAAATTATAAATAGATTATAATTATGCGAACAATACAAAAATTGTATATAAATTATAAAAATGCGAACAATACAAAATTGTAAATAAATTGTAATACTGCGAACAATAAAAAATAACAAAATTTACTATAATAATGCGAACAATAAAAAATTGTTAATAAATTACAATAATACGAACAATAAACATGCTAAATATTGAACAATAAAAAATTGTAAACAAATCATAATAATGCGAACAATAAAAAATTGTAAATAAATTATAATAATGTGAACAATAAAAAATTGTTAATAGATTATAATAATACGAACAATAAAAAATTGTAAATAAATTATAATAATGCGAACAATAAAAAATTGTAAATAAATTATAATAATGTGAACAATAAAAAATTGTAAATAAATTACAATAATCCGAAGAAAAAAAATGGTAAATAATTATAATAATGCGAACAATAAAAAATTGTAAATAAATTATATAATTCGAGCAATAAAAATAGTAAATAAATTATAATAATGCGAACAATAAAAAATAGTAAATAAATTATAATAATACGAACAATAAAAAATTGTAAATTAATTATAATAATGCGAACAATAAAAAATTGTAAATAAATTATAAAAATGCGGAGAATAAAAAAAGTGTAAATAAATTATAATAATATGAACAGCAAAAAAGTGTAAATAAATTATAATAATATGAACAATAAAAAAGTGTAAATAAATTATAATAATGCGAACAATAAAAAAGTGTAAACTAAATTATAATTATGCGAACAATAAAAAAGTGTAAATAAATTATAATAATGCGAACAATAAAAAATTGTACATCAATTATAATAATGCGAACAATAAAAAAATGTAAATAGATTATTATCATGCGAACAATAAAAAATGTAAAAAAGTATAATAATTCGAACGATGAAACAAATTTAATAAATATAAAATTTTAATAATAATAGAAAAAAAATTAATATAAAATAAAAATACTTAAAAATAATGATATAATTATAATTAATACAAAAATAATAAGTAATAAATGATGAATATACTTTTAATATACTAAACTCAATAAAATTATATGTAAGTTAATACATATGAATATACATTTATATACCCATAGGTGCAGTTAATAATTATATGAGTTTGGAAGATGAATGTCTGTATTAGGATTAATGTTGCGCTTGTTATGTTTAGGACATAATTTACATTTTCTTTTGTTTGTTTGAGCACTGGCCTGTGTATTTCTTGCATAGTACCAGATTCTTCGAGTTAGTAGCAAAGATAATAAGCATCTGCTGTAAAGTTACACTCCTCAAAATAGGATTAAGAATTGAAAGTTGTGGTTATTCATATGGTTTGAGTGAAAAGGCGAGTGGGGGTATAAATGAGTATGGGGTGTAGATTTCAGGTTAATATCTAATAGAGTTCAAAGAGGATTTATATGGTTTGTGGATTAATAAATACATTAGAAATGTATAGTATAAAACGTTAGAGTACGATACGAAGTAAGCATCAGACTTCAAATGTTAATTTTCATAAAAAGGCAATCACCAGTACTTTGGCCCGTGTAAGAGAATGAAATATATAGGTTCTAATTAATATAGATAAGTTTGAATATAAATACAAACTATGACTAATTAGTACTTGTCTTATAGATAAGTTATAGAATATAAGTATAAGATATTGCATGTCTTCACAACATAGATAACGATAGATGATGCATCAAGGACTTAGTTATGCTAAGTAATCGGATTCTCGGACGGGAGCGTGTGATCAGGAAAAGGAGTAGGTAATGATATTGCCATTGTTAATTGTGTTTAAAGACATAATTTTTAATTATACACGTAAGAGGAATGTTACATTTTGATAAAGGAATCAAATAGCGAAGAGGGTGAGATTTACCGTCAACCGTAGAGATATTTCGACTGTCTAACTAGACACAATTTAAGATTCTAGAAAAAGAATCGTTTACGGAAGTCCAAGAGTCCCATGATTATATGTTTATATAAAGCAATAGAATTTTGCAACATGGCGTTTTTCTTCAGAAGAGAAATTATCACGGCAGTATCGCAACTATGAAAGAACTATGGAGTAGAAGAGAAGAAATGGAAGAAGATATTTTTTGTGTGAGTTGCCACAAGAAAATGTTATTCGTCCTTTTATTTAAAGAACACTCCAGTCTTTTGTTATTGTATGTTTATGAACTGTATCTATTGTATTGTATGTGTAATCGTATGTGTTAACAACCTCACGTGACCGACCCCTCAATGTACACTACACACACTGAAAGAAAACATAACAATAGTACGAACTGACACGTTTATACACTCTCATACCATGACAAGACTAGACAATCAGAGATACACATTAATATCTGTATACACATATACAGTAGCGTCAAAATCTAAGGTTAAATTTTCAAAATCTAATATTTGTTATAAAAAAAACAACTGGGAAAATCTGAAATTTTGAAAACTGGTGGTCGTTATCAACATACTACAATTTGAATCATTTGCAAAGGCTAGAATAAGAATTATAACAATTATGTATTTATTTTCAAAATACGAACGTCCAAAAGTGAGGGGCAAAATCGAGAAAAACAATGTAAACATTATGCTATATTCAAATTTTTGTGTTACTTTAAAGAATAAGTCTTACTTAGTCATTTGCAAACAACGCATAAGCCGGCACCATGGCGAAACGCCAAAAACTTGATTACTCTATGAGACAAGCTATTGTGAAGCTACACAATGGAAAAGCACACAATTAGAGAGATTTCAGAGAAAATGAAACGTTCCAAGAGTGTTGTTAGCAGAGTTGTTAAATCCTACAATGATACTGGCAAAATAGATAGTGCTTTTAAAACTTGCAGACACCGCAAAACTTCGGCAAGAGACGATCGAATAATGTAGCGTATGTCTTTAAAGGACCATTTTAAGTCTTGCACAAAAATTAAAAGGGTTATTACTAGTACCTCATGTGTTAATGTGTCACGACAAACTTTTTCTAGACGACTGCAAGAAATAGGGCTGTTCAATCGAACCCCAGGGAAGAAACAACTTGTTAGTTCGAAGAATAATAAGAAGGGATTAGAGTTTGCAAACAGGTATATAATTTGGACATATGGAAATTGGGCAAAAATATTTATCAGTGTGCTCATTTACTAAATATGTATTGTAAATGTATTTTTATTGTTTTTCGGCGGTTTACATTGTTTTGCTTAATTTCGTCCCTGACTTTTGGACATTCCTATTTTGAAAATAAATACATAATTGTTATAACTATTTTTCTATCATTTGTGTCGGAATTAGCATACCGGCGAGTAGGGGGAGGGGAAGAAAAGACGGTTTAAGTCTGGCAACGAAATGTCGACGTTGCTTACAAGCAGGCTTTCCTTGTAAAAGTAACAAATGGGTAACTTTGGTCGAAGTGTAATTTGTCTAAAAGACAACAACTACTACAACAACAACAACAGTAGAGCGGCTACCCCTTTTTATCTACTCCAATTCTCAGTCAACGAGATTCACGCGTGACTGAAATGTCTATTTAACTTGTAAGGAATAGCCACTCAGGTTCTTTGATTATCGGACCACGGGCCGTGTGTGTCACAGCTACCAGCACTCCTTTCTTCCCCACTGAGCTACCCTTGGCAAGTCAACCAATTCAAAATTATCACATTTGCAAGTAATTTAAATTTTAGTATGTTATTATGGATGACAACGACTACAAGTTGTTAAAATTTCAGCTTCTCACAGTTGTTATTTCTAATAAATATTAGGTTTAAAAATGTTGTTCCTTAGTTTTGGACGCTACTGTATATATATATATATATATATATATATATATATATATATATATATGTGTGTGTGTATACATATATATGTATATATATATGTGTGTGTGTGTATATACATATATATGTATATATATATGTTATTATTATTATTAATAACATTATTATAATTATTATACATTCTATTCTTGTCTGTGTGTTTGTTAGTTCACAGTTTATTGAATATATACAGAAGGTACACTGTTTCACAAATAGATTTTTATACTTAAAACGGACTACTATATTCTTATATTCCGACACGATTCTACATATACTATTTATTCAAAAAGAATATTTATGAGTTTATCATATTTACATATTACGATAAAAATCTGTTTCAATAAATTTCTGTAATTTTTTAATGAAAGTCAAAAACAGAAATGTTTTAATAATCATTTTTTAAATATTATAATACATTATAATTTCATTAATTTATTGTTTAGTTTTTCTAATTTTAATGTAATATACATTCAATTATATTTATTTTTAATTACTAGTTAAACAATATCGGCTGCGTTTACAAACGGAACTAAGTTTTCATTTAACCTTTGTGTTATCCCCTTTTTAAGTTATGAAATTTTATCTCCGTGTTTGAATTTCAAAAATGAAGATGGCTAGCTTTTATGCTAGTAAAATCTAAAATATGATCGACTTTCAGAACAATCGTAACAACTGCAGAATATTTGATGCATATGACTAAACATCCCGCCGGGCAATATGCTTTTAATCTGGCAACGCCGGGGTTCTAAAGCCACCCCCACCAACTCTCACATATATATTATGGTTTTCTAAATCGATATATTACAAATATATATTGCAACCAGTAAGTCTGCTTTAACACTAGGTATATATGTTTAATTGTGGTAGTTGCAAAGTTTTTACAACACATATTTAGATAGAAAATCGTTATCAATTTATTATCTGGTTAGATACAAGTTTCGTACTTTTTAACCTTCTAGCAATTTACCTTATTACACGAGCAATTTACTTTGTTATCTGCTGTTAAATAATGTATTATGGAACTGAATGGTATAGTATTGAGTATATTTCCCAGGAGCTATAGATCGCGTGGTCGACATCTAGATTAATATTTGTTGTTCTGCTTAAAGAAGCTTTGTTCGGTTGTTTTATATGAATAATTTATCTTTTTCTAAATTGTCTAGCAAGAAAGATTAAAGGGTATCTGATTGAGTTTATTATTTATTTATGGCATGTTCCGCGGAAGGTACATTACGTTTGAGATATGTACGTAACAGTAACTTAATAATCACAGGAAAACACAGAAATTAGCAACGTTATCAGGTACGGCGCTGTTTTTCTTCTTGTACTATCAACGATTAGCCCGGAATATTTTATCTTCTTTTGGAAAAATTCGCATTTCTAAGAACTCAAATTGCACCCATATTCTTCAATCCCCTTAAATACTGTTCTAATATGGGATATTTGTTGCGTCCGTTCGATCAGATATGCTATTGCTACTTTCAACCCGAAAAAAAAGTTTTAAAATTCCGTTGTCCTCATTTCCAGATATTTTGAATTTTTGCACTGACTTTAATAAAAAAACAAATCCAATATTTAAAACCGTTTACCACGGCTAAATTAGTTAAACTATATTATCTACGGATGATAGGGGGTATACATCGTGTTTTAAATCATTATTAACCCAGTTGAAAACTTTCTGATTTCTCGGATTTTGTTCTTATATTCAAAAGTGATGGCACCGAATCGAAGTAATGAACAACCTATTTCTTCATTCTCTCTATTTTCTCCCTAATTGTATGCAGAGTCGCATTATAATTTCGGTTGATTTTAAAAATGGACTGAACATTTTCTTTTTATTCGAAGTCAACTTTGTACATATAGGATATCATTCTAAAAAATAGGGACTGTAATCTATAATAAATATTTCCGTATGCTTCATTTTTTCTATGATGTTAAATTTGCTACAAAACGAATTAATCAACAAATTCAATGAATTAACAATACAATGCAAATATATTTTTAACAGAGAAATACACGCATTTTCGATTTATGAGTTTTATTCATTAACAGAATGCTATAATTTAATTTTATTTTTTACTTTAATTTTATAATTGGTACCTCTCAGATATTCTTCTCTGTTTGCAAAACATTTTTCCAAGTTTTAAATGTTTTACAGAGGTATTCTAAAATCGATTAATAATGTTATATTCATTTCGTTTTTAGACAAAACTACGCTCGCCTTCCATTGCGTATTTTTTATGCATGTCTCTGTTTTGGGGACATTTGTTCCCCAAATTCCAACAATTAAATCATATTTTATATTTTAAACAAGCCATATTTATATGCTATCCACCGCACCTATTGCATATAACATATTTTTGTTATTCAGATTCGACTTTTGTATTAAAGTCTACATTCGGGATACCCTTTTATGTTCAATGCAATTTAGAAAAACAAATAACAATAACTAAAGAATTTCGAAGTGTACGTTGAACAAAATAAAATGATACAAATAGTTTTAAAGAGAATTATATTCACAGTTATCAATGACAAAGACGATATTTGATGCGATTGCTTATGAAAGATAGAACAAAGACATCGGTTTTGATATATTTACGTAGACAAGAATACAGTCAGTTAGAGTATGAGATAGAAGATCGAGCTAACAGAGATATATGTTTAGCAGAAGTTTCTACTACATTCTTTTATAAAATATGTAGAACTATAGGAACATTGAAAACTTCCGAGCGAAGTAAAGAACTGTAGTGTGTATAAATACTATTCGGAAATATAAAACAGAGGTTGTCTGGTGTTTTTGATTCGAAGAAAAGTGCTTTTATTTCAAGGCTTGTGAGATGAAGGGAACCAGAATGAAAGAAAGTTTTGTAATCTAAACGGACATTACGCATTTGTTCCTACTGAACTATTATGTTTGCTGAATTTTTTCATGGATAATAAACGCCGTCCTGATATTATTGACTGTTTACGTTTATATAGATATTTTGTATACTATAATTTTATGTGCAACATATATAAAAGACTAATCGAAGCATGGATTTAATGCATACATATGAAAGAAAAGATTATACATGAATCAGAGAGGCATTGATGTATATATAAATACTCATACTAGATAAAACTGTCATTAGATTATACACGCCATTATATTATTGTTGTGGTTGCAAGGTTGAACAATAATTAGTAAGGAAATACAATGAAGACGCAAACAACAAGATAACGCAATAATAAGTGTATTAAAGAAAAGGTATATTTACAATATGTACAAATGACGGTGTCGAGTCAGAGAGTCTTGGTGGGAGGACATGTACGCTCTTCGGCGTCACTTCCGGTGGCATTTGAGTAAGACACACCAAGGCCAACCTAGGCTTGCCATTTATAGTGTTATGTTATTCGCATATGCAAATAAGTGGTTGCCACCACAACACCCCCCTCCCAAAATTTGGAGTCACACAGATTTCAATGTCTTTTTCTTTTTGGGTTTACCATTAATGGTTCATTCACTTTTCTTTTCCTACCTGATTTTCGGGGTTCAGGTGCATTTTGAGGCGGTTCCAAATTAAAAGATTCGTATATGATATCTATGGTGTCCTCCTCTTCGACTGTTGTCGTATCATCATCATCTTGGATATGACGTTTTTTTATCTGATTTAGGTGCCTTTTATGTATATTCTGTGGACCTTTAATCATGTATGTACAATCACCAATGCGTTTATCCACTACTCCACATTCCCAGTAAGATGTGTTGTTTCTGTAGCACTTAAAATATACTCGATCTCCCGAGTTATATTTCTTTCTTCTCGTGTGTGTAGTGTTTCGGATAATTGCCTGCCTTGGCAATAGTTTGTCAAACGCTGATTTTACCTTTCTGGCAAACATTAGATCAGCTGGTGATATCTTTGATGGTGTACTAGGATGTGGTGTAATCCTATATACTTGCAAGAATTGTTGCAAAGCTTTTTCTGTTGGTGTTCCAATGGATTTCTCTAACGCTCGTTTTAGCGTGTCCACAAACCTTTCCACGAGGCCGTTTGACCTTGGATGATACGGCGGAGTCGTGATGTGCTTCACTCGGAACGTGTCGCAAAATTCCTTAAACTCTGCGGATGTGAACTGCGTTACGTTTTCAGTGACCAGTATGTCTGGTACATCGAATCTTGCAAACAACTCGTGTAGGAACCCTATTGAGTTGTTCGTTGTTGGATTCCTGCAACGCATTACCTCCGGCCATTTTGTGAAACTATCCACTACAATTAAATAATAGTTTTCACCTACTGGACCAGCGAAGTCCATGTGGATTCTCGACCATGGTTGGTCGGTTTTCGGCCAAGGTTTGTGTACTATAGGTGGAGATTTTGCCGCTAACTGGCATCCTTTACATTTATCAATTGTTGTCGCTATGTCAGTGTCCATGTTACGCCAGTACACGTAGCTTCTCATTAACGACTTCATTCGATTTATCCCCGGATGTCCTGTGTGGAAATCTCTTAACATCCTATTCTGCAATGTTTTGGGTATTACCACTCTCTCGCTGTACAGTAACACATCGTCACATATGGAGAAAACTTCCTGCACCTTTGTGTCCGTTATAATTTTCTCTTTTATGTCCTTTATATATTCGTCTTTCTCGGCTTCCCTTTTAATGTCCGACAAAGTTACGGGTAGTTCCTTAATGATATTTGCTACCATATTTTTTATTTCAACGTCCGAATTGCTGCAATGACTGATTCTTCCAGATTGTGTTTCTGTGATATCAGTCTTGACAGTCCATCCGCATGGCAAATCTTTTTTGATGCTAGATGTTGTAGCTGGAAATCGTAATTAAGTAGTATTGTACCCCAGCGCAGCAATCTATTTACGGTGTATACCGGCAATCCTTTTTTTGATCCATAGATCGTGACTAACGGTTTATGGTCGGTTTCAAGTATGAATTGTCTACCATATAAATATCGGTGAAATTTAGTCACGGCAAAGATTATGCTCAACGCTTCTTTTTCGATTTGTGAATATGCCCTTTCGGCTGGTATCAGCGTTCTCGAAGCATGCGCTATTGGTGTTCTAGACCCATCCGGCATAATTTGTTGAATGCATGCTCCTAAGCCGTAGGAGCTAGCGTCACTAGCGACGACTATTTGTAAGTTTGTGTCAAAGTGCGTTAAGAATAATTCGGATGTTAGTGCGCTCCTTATTTTGTCAAAAGCGGTTTGACATTCTTGCGTCCAGTTCCACGGTGTATCCTTTTTAAGCAGATTATTTAAGGGGGCTCGCAAGTTATGCATTCCTTCAATAAAAGATTGATAATAATTTGCGAGTTCTAAGAAACTCTGCAAGGTTGTTACATTATCGGGTGCTGGCATATTTTTTATTGCCGCAGATCTGTCTGGGTCTGGACGTCGTCCATGTTTGTTTATTATGTGTCCAAGATACTTAATCTCGCTCATACAAAAGTCACATTTACTTTCTTTTACTTTAAAGCCGAATTCTTGTATTCGAGTAAATACTTGTTTCAAATGTTCCTTATGTTCTTCTAGGGATTTGCTCCTGACAACAATGTCGTCCAGGTATTAACATGCGCACTCAATACCACTTAGCATGGTGTCCATCGCTTGCTGAAAGATGGCAGGCGCTACTTTGATGCCAAAAGGCAATCGGTTGTATTTGTATAATCCCTTATGCGTATTGATGCATAGTATTTTTGAGCAATTCTCCTCGACCGGTATTTGCAAATACGCGTCGCTCAAGTCTATCTTGGAGAAGATATTTCCCCCATTCAACTTCGTGAATATTTCCTCTGGGCTTGGTAGGGGGTAATGGTGATCTTTTAATAGGGAGTTGACCCCGGTCGAAAAGTCTGCGCACACTCTAACTTCGTCATTCTTTTTCTTTACGTATACGGTGGGGGCTACCCACTCGCTGTGTTCTATTTTTGATAGAATTCCCGTCTGTTCCAATCTATTTAATTCTTTATCAATCTTTTCCAACCCAGCGAACGGAACATTTCGCTTTTTTCTAAAAATTGGGCTGGCGTTTTCTTTAAGTTCAAACGAGGCCTTGAATTTATTGCAGCGACCTAAGTTAGTCGTGAATGCCTCAGGAAATAATTCTTTTAAATCGTCTTTTATATTTACTGTTGTTGGAGAGGAACATTCTATTCTTTTACAGAATGTATTGATTGGCTTATACCATAGTCCGAATTTCTCAATTAAATCTAGTCTAAACAGATTTTCACTATTTTTTAGTACGAATATTTTTAATTTCTTCGAAATCCCTTTCAATTTTATCGGGAGGACAACTTCTCCTTCAAATTTTATACCACCACCTGTTACCGTCCGGGCTGCTTTACTAGTTTTCATCATGGCCGGTTTTTCCAACTAACCCTTGAGCGAAGATTAGACATTTAAAATCTTCTACCGTTAGTTCTGCAAGCTTAAAATTATCGCAGTTTTTATTGACAACTGATGCGTATGTCAAATAATCTTGGTTGTCCATCTTTCTTAGATTCATGCACAGCCATCTTTTATGAAAAAGAGATATATTTGGATTAAATAATTATTTTACTAATTTTACAGCTTCCATGAACTCTAATTCCGCAGTTTTTTTAGGTAATATGTAATCTACGAATTTGCTGTGTTCTGATGTACCCAATTTTCTGAGTAAGAGGCTCACTTTCTGACTATTTGGCCAATTTTTACAGTCCAGTTGAAAAACATCCTCGTATCTTGTGTAGTATGCTTCAAAATTCTTCTCTTCCTCAGGCACATAATGAAATGTGTCCATGCTATTAAAAATAGTTGTATGGGAGAAATTAACACTATCGACATTTTCTCGATTACTCTTTAGTAGTTCCAGTGTTTTAGCAAAACGTTCATCTTGTCTTTCTTCATATTCCAATTGTAGTTTCTTATACCTATCTTCCTGTTCCAATTGCAGTTTTTTCTGCTTTAATTGTGCCATTTTCTGCTTTTCTTCTTGTTCCTGCTGCCATTTCAATAATCTGTCCTCTCTCTTTTCCTCGCGGTCAGCCTGTGCCTGTATTTGTGTTTGCAAAAGCTCGTTTTGTGTAGCTTGTCTGCGTTCATCCCGCTCAGCCTGTGCTTGTAAAAATTGCATGAACATTTTTGATAAGTCTTCCATATTTTTTTTTTTTTAGTGTGTACTTAAAAAAATATTGTACCATGTTCAATATACACCGGTTTGGGTTACAACAAAAAAGCAATTGCTGTAAGCTCCTGTTTTCAATAATAATATCGCTGCTTGCAATAATATATTCTTTTTGCGAGTCACGCTGCAAAAAAATAAAATAAAACAGGTTTATCTGGAATCACGCAATGGAATTGACTTTCCGTTTTAAGGCTCTTACTAATAAGTAATTCTTTCCACAAAATAAAAGTTTTTTTTTCGAGTCACAATTGAATAAATGTATGCAGTACATTTAGTTCTTTGAGTTTTTTTTCTCTAGTATTTTAGTAATTAAAATACCTCTTAAATTGAGATTACCTTTTTTTCCCGTGACGTTTTACTGTATTATCCGTTATTCAGTGACAACTTCAAGAAAAAATCCTTTCCTTGAATTTTAGTTTTAGCTGTGGTATTTCCTTTTAGTACCGACGTCAACCAAAACATTAATTAAAAAGTCCTTAAGTTGTTGTTTTGTTTACGGAGAATAACAATTAGAATCCACTGGTGAACTTTTTCGTAGGTTACTTCCTTGCTTTTCGTAATACGGGTCTGACATTTCGTTTTTGCGACAGAACAAAGTTCGCTTTTCGTTTGCAAGTTGGTCCTTTAGTAAGATTTGTCGTGTAGCGACAAAACAAAAATTCACTTTTACATTCGTTTGCAAGTCGGATTCCCAGAAAACGGCGTAAATTGTCGCTTTTGCCACGTTAGAGTTTTTTTTTCACTTGAGTTGAAACTTCTCTTTAGCGTAAAGTCCGTTTGCTCGTCAACACTTTCCATTCCTTAAAAAAATGGTCAACGTTTGCGTTGTACTTTTTTTTTTAATAGTTCTTCGTCAAACTGTTATATTTGACGCTTCATATCTCGTCGGCAACTGTTGTGGTTGCAAGGTTGAACAATAATTAGTAAGGAAATACAATGAAGACGCAAACAACAAGATAACGCAATAATAAGTGTATTAAAGAAAAGGTATATTTACAATATGTACAAATGACGGTGTCGAGTCAGAGAGTCTTGGTGGGAGGACATGTACGCTCTTCGGTGTCACTTCCGGTGGCATTTGAGTAAGACACACCAAGGCCAACCTAGGCTTGCCATTTATAGTGTTATGTTATTCGCATATGCAAATAAGTGGTTGCCACCACAACAATTATACAGGTCATTATATTATACAGCCATTTACATAGACTGATCATATCTATGTATCTATCTATCTATCTCTTTCTTTCTTTCTCTCTCTCTCTCTCTCTCTCTCTCTCTCTCTCTCTCTCTCTCTCTCTATATATATATATATATATATATATATATATATATATATATATATGGGGCTACTAAATGGAACCATGCCTAAGAAAGATAAAGATGTCGGTTTACGTTGTATTTTAACTTCTGCATATCAGTACAGTTTGGGAAGCAGTTAGCAAAAAGAGAATTACAAAGGTGAGTTTGTTTTTTAGAGAAGAAGCTATTTAAGTAGAAAACGTCGTGACATTTAAAGACCTCAACAATGAAATAGTGTGATTTTATTGCAAAACTGGTTTGTTCGGGATATGCACGTCGAGGTGCCACAAGTGTAATGAGATTATCAGACACTATATTCCATTGAAATACTTTGAAATACTTGTAAATTAGGCACAGGGATGCAACATTGTCGCTATAGGACAGATGACAGCATAGTGTACAAAGTGAAACCTATTAGATTGCAGACCTATTTTGGGCCTATCCAAGAGGGAGAGACTAGTTGGATATGGATCAGCCCACATGTGGAAACAATACTCCATACACAGGCAAATGCCGACCTTATGGATATACAGGGTACTATCAGGTATGAGCAGTTCTCTAGCATGATAAAGGGAGCTCACCTTCATTGTAGCAGTTTTCGCAATGTATTCAATGTATTTATTCCAGTTCATATGTCCTGTGAATGTTTGGCCGAAGAGTTTAAATGAAGAATTCTCAGGAATACTTTAATTCGTCGTGGATACCGGTGGTTGGAGACGCCAAGCTATGTCAAGCCCTCGGACATATCGAGGGCTACAGCCCTGACTAAATCTGTTTTATCCAATGCATGTTATATGCGTCTAGAGATGATCTGCAGTAGAATGATATATCGTAAATCCGGAGATCAGTATTTGCATAGTGGTGAACTAATGTTTAATTGATTAGCGTCTCGAAGATGTTAACGAAGAGGGGAGGAAGACGTGTAGGGCGATAATTGAGTGTCTATTCCTTCGCCGGAATTCTTCTACACTTGTACTACACTTTGCACCATTCAGTTGTCTCATTTGCACTGTGTTCAGCAGATAGATAGCTAGATAGATAGATAGATGGATAGAGAGAGAGAGAGAGAGAGAGAGAGAGAGAGAGAGAGAGAGAGAGAGAGAAGATACTGGTCCATAAAGCATCTCTGATATGTTATCTGATGTCTTCCCAGTCAGCCCTTTTGTAGTACCTTTTCGTTTGGAACAATGGCAACTCACTTTGGAGTTGGGATTTGAGTGCAATATCTACTGATACCACTATTTGGTGTGCGTTCTCGAGGGAACTGTGGGCATTGGTTATATAATCCTTAGGTACTGTGGTTAAGAATAGGTCTAGAAGTGAAGCTTGCAAGTAGTCACTATCTGAGAGGCGGGTTGGGAACATTACCATCCGTGTGAAGGAACGGGCTACAGCGAAGCTATAAGTAGAGCGTTGAGCTGCATCTGTGTAATCTGAGAAAACAAGTAAATTTTTATGATGGACATTAAATTCACCGAACACGTATTTAGGCATTACTATATTGGGAGAATGCTGCGTCTATACTATCAAGGACATTATCGATTAGAGTACAGTCCTGACTTAAGGAAAAAACGGTAAAGAAAATATAAATCCCTAACGCAGTAATGAATGGCTAGTCAAAAACACATAAAGACTTGGTCATCCGCATTTAGACATTGCTCTCTATTTAAGGGGAGGGTGCCTCGAATATAGACTCCCACCCCGTGCATATATCTATCCAGATTTTACGGCAGAGAGCTAGATATCCCGTCATGATAAAATAATTAGTGGAGATTGAAGAGGATAATTTTGTTTCACTTAATGCTTAGATATCCGGGGAGTTTACTAAAAAAAAATCTAGATTACTTCTAAGCCCAAGGATATTTGTGAACGCGAGCCTCATTTTGTTTGGGTGATTGTCTGGTTAAATCGTGGCTATTATTTGAATTGCCATTTTATTTCATAACATTTTGTTTAATTGCAGATTGGAAGGAGAAAGATGAGCAACGTGGACCAGTTTATACGTCAAGTATGCGTACAATTCTCAGATTCATTAGCTGAGTCCTGCCTAGGAAGATGTGGTCTCGCGAAGGCCCACCAGAGATAGCAGCAAGGTCTCTTTCCATACATGACATGGCGTTACAGCTATGCTTATATTATACAACTAATTAGCCACTCTAAGCGCGACCAAAGAGTTATGGCTTCTGTACTGTACATCGGAAACAGCAGCCAGGTAAACTGTCAATGAGGTACCTTCAACATCCAAGACAAGACCGGCAAAGACCAGCTAAGTGAGTACACCAAGCACGCAAACAAACCCAATTTGCTCAGTTTGTCAGAAAAAGAAAGAAGGTAAGGAATAGGGGAACGTCGTTCTATTTTCTAGTTAGGTAACAAGACCAAACACAGAGTAGCTCCTGAAGGGCTCTGTTATTGCACCTCTACGTCTGGCTAATAGACAAAGAAAGAGTGTGAAAGCCGTCAATAGGCTTCTGAAGCAATTTAGCAAACCTGTGAATTTGTTCGACTTATTAGGTCTAAGAAGCTTGTTGACCATGACTGAGCAACCCCCTTCCCCTGATTTTAATATCAGAGTTTTCTTTTTCTTAGATAAATTATATGAAATGTTCTACGGTTCTATCACTCCGAGAAGGGGTAAACATGCGTCTCCTTTATACACTTTCAATTCTCCTGCATGGATGATAATATTTAGTATCATTCTTAAGAAAATTTTGCTCTATTCTAAAAAAATAAGCTCCAAATCGGAGATAGAATTCCCTTTAACATTAAGAAGCCGTTTATGTTATTAAGTATGGTCAGGAAACTAGTTAGTTTTAGTAATAAATTTGTTTTTTTATTAGTAAGGAAAATATTATTAATAATAAGTACCTGGAATGCATAATAGACAAAGCAAAGAAATAAAAAATGAGTTGAGATTTACATATGTTTTATACAACACGGAATATATAGCTGCATTAAACTTGTTTGTCCATTCAAAGGGACTCCCTAGCAGAAAAGATAGCAATATTACTATTATTAAAATCACATTTCAGTACAGGTATTACTGGCAGAAACGTATAAACTATCGAAAAATTATTATGAGTAGTTTTACGTAGATAACAATATTATCATATAGTAGACAATATAGAAAAAATGTAAGTTTTAAGTATATTACTTTAATAAAGTTCTACAAGCCTCTATCGTTTAATGTTAAATCCTCGTTTCTTTAAAATTCTGAAATGTATTTTACATAATCATTGCTATCAGCTCTATCACTTGTATTAATTTGACTCGAGTGGTTTGACGAGGGTTAAAATACAGTGTTGATGAGGATTCAGAAAGTTGATGTTAAGGTAAAAATTAACGAAGAAAATATGCGGTGGAATTGGAAATCCAAATAATTAAATATTTACAAGTTACCAATAATTTTACTTCTTTCTTTTTGGGGGGAGGGGTGACGAAATTTAATACAGACATTTAGACAAAATAAAACAGAAGATAAACAATACAAACGATAAAGAAGAAATAATATATAAGTAAATAAATAAAACTTTTAGACCTGTCCTCTTTTTCAAACGCATTTGTAAAGAAAGTATATTGAACGACAAGTTGTGTAAGATGAGAATTACAAAGATGAGATTTTAGTACAAAAGGCCATGTGTAAGATTTGAGTACAAACACAGAACATGTTTGCAATTATTAAGAATAAACGAATTCCAGATGATGATGATGATGATGATGATGATGATGATGATGATGATGATGATGATGATGATAAAAACACTTATCGTCAAGTCATGGAGAGAGATCAGTTTACGATGCATCTGTCCCAAGATAGCCGTCTTCGAAACCGACTCATTTAAACGTGTTCGACCTCCAAGGAATTCTACTTAAAAGATTTAACCATGATGTTGAGTGTGGGAGGGTGATTTTTTAAGCCAGAAAGTGTGAGTGTATCTATAAATCTATTTATTTCTATCCCGCCGCCCCTCTCTGTGTCTATCTATCTCTCTGTCACTCTTTTTCCATATATACATGTGAGTCTATATATCTATCTATGTATGTATCTATCTATCTATCTCCCACTCTTTCCGTATATATATATATATATATATATATATATATATATATATATATATATATATATATATGCTTTTTTTTAATTTATATATGTATATATATATATATATATATATATATATATATTTGTGCGTGTTTCGTGGTTAAATTTTAAATTCTGAAAAAAAAAAAAACATAAAGAGACATATATTCGATTCAAGAACTTATTGTTTGACAAAAGGAATATATAGAAGGGGCTATTTTAATTTCCTTAATCCATGGATTTTCAACAATGGCTCATATCGTCAGAGGAAATGAAATATTATATAATATCTATCAGGATGTCTCATCTGAATTATATCAGTGTCTTTTATATATATATATATATATATATATATATATATATATATATATTAAGAGAGAGAGAGAGAGTTGAATATAACTACAGACAATTAATTCAAATGTATCACAGTGTGCGTTAACCATACCTCCATATGCGACAAAATAATCTTTTTCGTGTTTCTCAACACTTAAACACTAATATAGAGTATTAAATAAACTGTATCTTTCATAAAAGTTTGCAAATTTCTATTGCTTCACTTAATGAAATTCTCTATTTTCGAAATATAAATTGTGCGTATTTAGTATTTTCTTCTGTTTCCAACTTTTATAACAATAGATGTTTGATTCATCAGATCACTACACGCATCTTTTCGTAAACCTTGTTTAAAACCTACGAAAATAATCTAGAAACGTTGCTGTATTTAAATTCCGCGATAATTAGACATTTCCTCAGCAGAAAAATTCTCGAATCTAATTATTTCGTGCTTCCTAGATAATACGTCATCCAAATGTGATTTGTGGTCTTTTATTTCTTTGAAATACTTTTCGAACCTACTTTCTTATTGATGTTGTCGTTGCTGTTCTAATTGTTGTTGCAATTGTTAGAATTGCTGTAGAAAGAAAAATTACTCTAATTTATGTCGACAATAACTTTTCTTACTTACCAACAAGAGGAAGGAACAAGTTCTTACTTTATGTAAAAGTGAATTAAAAATAACTTTATACGTTTCTCGTAAAATTGTAAAATATGTAAGTAAAGAAAAATTACTCACTGTAAACACAATGTTTTGCTAACGTTCCCTGTTATTTTTCTTGTCTACTTTCGAGGTCGTTCGTTTTGTTTTTAGTTAGTTTTTGTTTCTTATTTTCTCACTTAATTTCGAATCCTATGTCGTCACTATAATATTCTGCAAAACGGATATTTAGCGCCAAACTAGCTGAACGATTCTTGCTATAGTGTCGAGTAATAATCTGGTGAGTCGGTATACTGAACAAATGCTGTTGTCAAAGTTATAGCTTAAAGCTTGAGTACTTTTCGACACTTTCCACGATGATTCTACCTAACGGTATTCATGACAATCGTGTAAGTTGAGACGCTACCGTTTTGGCAGAACACGGTGCCTCATCGATATAGATAGCCCCGGGAGATTCAAACCCTATACCAAACTATAATTGCTACAATACAGACGGACGCTGATTACATTCGATACATCAACTAGTAGATATAAGGTTGATGTATATGTGTGTTTAGCTGACTGGTAGATTGAACTAAATAAGCAAGCAAAAATGAAAAATATTTGCTTGGAGTTTAAATTTATTTCTAAGCGAAGAAAGAACGTCAATCCGCTTAAAAATGTGGATTGATGGTAAAAGTAAAAGTCAACTCAAGAGTTGACTTATTCACCGTGATTAATTATTCGCATATAAATCATTTTGTTCTTGAAAAGACATGATCAGGTTAGTTACTCTGGCAAAGATGATTGCCCACTCATCTTTTAGTGAGAATCGATGTGGCGTGAGTTATTGGATAACTACACATTGCACTTCACAGCTGTTTTCCGTTGGTAAAGTACAGTTAAGTAATTCGGGGGACAAGCTCGATTTACACTAGGAAAGAGAGTTGAGGCTGTTAATAGCCGATCAGTTTCGCCAAAGATATGCAGATGAAGACTCTCCAAGATGTTCGGAGATTTTTGAAACTTCTCTGAAAAATAACAACTCAGAACCCCATAGGATTAAAACCGTCGTACTAACTTGAAACGACAATATTCACTGGACATTGAAAAAGAACGTTAGATAGCATGTATGCGTTGATCCGGGTAAAATTACACCCAGCAAAGCAGAAAAATTAAACTAAATCTCGATTCTCTAAAAAACAGTGACGACGACTATAGACGAAGATTGAAAGAAAACGAGAAAATATAAAATAGAGGAGTGATATTAATGGCGTCTGTAACTAAGTTAGCCGAGCAAAAATCTTGATACATTCATTCTTTTTTTATATATTTAACTTGTTGTCTGTTGTTTTTTTTTCAACGGAACTTATCTCTGATATTGTTTTCTTTAAACATATATGTTCGAAAAATAAACATGATGGCTCGAGTCAATAATTTTAGAAAATCGCGGCGAGCGGGAGCGAACGTTGTTTTTATTTCGTTTTGCTTCTTTCTTTGGTCTTCTCGCCGAGAATAGAGACACATCTGCTCGTTGGGCGAGGATATTCTGTGAACAATGAAACAGTTTCCGGTTGAGACGAGAACTTCAATGAATCACGATAAGTACGACGACCCTATCGTATTTTCACATAATACTCTTTCAGAAAGGCTAGGACGTTTCTCTTTTTAGTAACCGTCCGGGGCTGACTCTGTGAATAACGGTAACTAGTTTTACGACCGATCACATTTTACATCATAAGTTTTTATTACATCCTATATGCTTTTTAATATGTTTAATTTGTTTTTACATTTATTAAATGCTATTTTGGTGATTATTTGAGAGGCTGATATGCCTGATTTGTAAAGTGGAATACTACATATAGGTTTTTGATAAATAGTCAGGCATTTTTTTTTAATTAAGTAAAGATTTGGATCGAGTAAGAGTTAATTATGGCGGCAAATTATTTAAGATCAGAAGCTGAATGCTGTCAAGACTGGTCGCTGTTTTGGCACTAATTTTCTGAAAATATTTCGAAAATTGTACATATGTCACAGAATATTTTCAATCATACTTAAATGGATAGTTCTGATAAAAAATTGCAGATTCTAGCAGAGTTCTTAGACAAATATTAAACCCAGTCCGATGTTGGGAAAAATAGAAAAAGAAATGTTTCATCTAATGCCAGTAGGTAAAAACGTGAACAAATTCCGCGGAATTTTCACGTCTTTTTTGATGACAGGAAATACTTGATTCTTCGCCAAGACTATCAAAGGTATTTTACTGTGACGCCATCAGTAGACGAGTTGCCTACGGCTTAAGAGAGGCTCATCTACCTTTGAGAGACGGATAGACTGGCCAGGCTAAACATTCCTTAACTTCGTTGATCTAGCGGAAACCGGTGTGTCAACATGATTGTGCCTATGTAAAAGAAATCATATTTTTTTCTAGCAACGCTTGTGACAATTTATGTTAATCGCTTTGGCATCAGATTATTAGTGTCGTTGATAGTGATTTTTAAAAGTGATGTCTGAAAGTGATTGGAGTAAAACATTCAACAATTAAGCGATGTTTCTTTTCACAGCTGTGATGTCCGCATGCTTTGGCCAATGTAACCTCCAATCATATTCAGCTGCATGTTTAGAACTTTATAATATTGATGTGCAACAATTTTATCCACGGTAGATTGTTCTCATACCCTCACCGATGACCAGTTATTAATGCTAATTATTAACACTAGAACTGTCTACATAAACACGTGCAACATCTGCATAAATCGTTGGTTTACAATCCTTCTTACTGTTCCGTATTTACTACATGCCATACTATCCGAGACCAACACTTTTACTTGATAGAACAAGAAACAAAATAAAGTTCAGCTTTACATTCCATATAGTCTATCGATTCCGTAGTTTGAAATAACGCATTTTAGAAGACCAGGAATTACTTTGGTCAAAGACTGTGAAAAGAAAAATAGATTATTCCACCATATACAGATAAAATAGTTTTCACATTATATCGCTTAAAAACTTGTCTCGATGCAGTAGATGTGGCGGCGAGCAACAATATAAGATTGGAGAGACTGAATAAAGCCACAATTTCTGGAGTAAACTGATGTTCGTTTTATCATTCTCAGCGTACTTCGACACTCTATTTAGTATTATCATATCCTATGCAGAATATTGAATACTTGAATTTCTAAATTATCATTATCATCATCATGATCTTTTAAAAGGTATTTGGGATAATGAAGTTCACACGATCAACCCTGATAATTCGGTTCTACATAACCCAAACCCTAACCCCGCCTTCCTATATTTGCAACTCACGCAATGATATCGTGAGGCACAACGTTAACATTTTTTTCCACCAGAGTCGGTAGTAAAGGTCACAACATTAGGAACAAAACGCTTTCATTTACTGCTCGAGAACAATGGCCTGCAAATTAAACACGTCTCGCAGTGACAATAGATTATGCATTTCTAAATATTAAATCTTATTGGAATTAGTGAGTCAATATTGTTACTGTGTCTTAGATTTACTGAGGTGTTTGACAATAATTCGATTATTTATCGATTAGACCTATAACGTAACAGATATTGAGCCGTCTGTATTGAGAAACGAACTAGTATTTTTAAAAACTGCTAAGTTGACGACATTATCATTTATGGCAACACTTCAAAAGCCGTAAACGACCAAGTTCTCTTTTATTCTCTCTCCTCTGATCTTGTCACGTGGTGCAATAATGAAAGAGATGGCTGGTGATTTATAATGCATCTTAGACCAAGCCTCTATCTTTCCATCATCAACGCTGATACCCACATAGCTTCTATTGAAAGGAATGTCTCTCGTTGAGGTTCCATGTTTTTAAAAGCTTCGAAGTCTAACCTTTATTCCTGATTTGAGACGGAACACGTTCATCAAATCCGTTGTCAAGGCTGCCGGAGCAATGGTGGAATCGTTCTACCGCTCCAGTAACTCACTGCTGATGAAATTCTCTACCTGAACTAAAAAATATAACAGAGGAAAATAAATAAATGGTGAAATTGTTCCAAATAAATAAATTTCTAATTAGTTTTTTTTATGACTATAAGTAGAATGTTATCCCGGCCGGTTGTTTTGCTTGAATGCATTTTCTTGACATGTTTGGTAATCTGTATATCTATAAAAGTAAGAATGTGTGTGAGGACACTTTTATAAACTAAACGCAATATTTATCTACAGAATTGAAATTTGGTATATACAGTACTCAGACAGGTAAAAATACAAGGTTGTGAAACTGGCGACGTAAAAATACAAGGTTGTGAAACTGGCGACGTAAAAATACAAGGTTGTGAAACTGGCGACGTAAAAATACAAGGTTGTGAAACTGGCGACGTAAAAATACCAGGTTGTGAAACTGGCGACGTAAAAATACAAGGTTGTGAAACTGGCGACGTAAAAATACAAGGTTGTGAAACTGGCGACGTAAAAATACAAGGTTGTGAAACTGGCGACGTAAAAATACCAGGTTGTGAAACTGGCGACGTAAAAATACAAGGTTGTGAAACTGGCGACGTAAAAATACAAGGTTGTGAAACTGGCGACGTAAAAATACCAGGTTGTGAAACTGGCGACGTAAAAATACAAGGTTGTGAAACTGGCGACGTAAAAATACAAGGTTGTGAAACTGGCGACGTAAAAATACCAGGTTGTGAAACTGGCGACGTAAAAATACAAGGTTGTGAAACTGGCGACGTAAAAATACAAGGTTGTGAAACTGGCGACGTAAAAATACAAGGTTGTGAAACTGGCGACGTAAAAATACAAGGTTGTGAAACTGGCGACGTAAAAATACAAGGTTGTGAAACTGGCGACGTAAAAATACAAGGTTGTGAAACTGGCGACGTAAAAATACCAGGTTGAGAAACTAGCGCGGTCTATCCTTTTCTCGAGGGTAGAGGAGCCTCTCTTAAGCTATGGTAGGTAATCATCTAGTGATGGCATCACGAAAAATATTCCCTGGATAGCCCTGGAGAAACACCAACTATACAGCTATGGATAAGATGTGAATTAAACTACAAACTCGTGTAATGAGTTCAATATCGGCCGCGACTTGTTACATAGACATGTGGACAACTTTCTAACTGGTTTTCATCCGGAAAAAAAAAGAACTGCTAACGGGTGAAAATGGAAAATTTGATATTTTTGTCTGTGAACTGTTTCACGAATGCGCATGCGTTAATGGTTCACGTGACAGATTTATGATTTCCCACCTTTAAAACTCGTGTCTAGCTGGCCTAATTGTTATTGCACTTGACTCACTGTTTGGTTTTTGCAGTGGATCTCAGCTCGAGTATTTTTTTTTACTTACAAGGAATGAACTATTTAAAAACAAAACAAAAAACAAACATAATACTCGCATGCATATGTCTCATTTTCTGTATGAATTAAACTATAATATTTATGCATCTATTACGACCAGAAAACGTTCGGCGACCTTTCAGTATTCCGATGAATGTACAATTATCACAAAATATATGATTTTCTTTTAGTTATGTCCTTCTTATGAGTTCTGGTTTGGTACGATTTCGGTGTCCTATTATCAACTGAAAATTCATGTCTTATAAGAAAGACGATAACAAAATGTAATAGAAACATCTCGATTCTATTATATGTTGACTGTCTTATATACAAGTATTTATGACGGTTTTGTAATATATTACTCAAACAAAATTGCAGTATATAATGAATAATCGATAATTTTATTGATCGTGCCGTGTTAATGATTCCTCTGGCGTATTTAAGCGATGTTGACAGATATTGTTGCCGTAAGCTTTTAATCAAGATCGAGAAGACCAGATTATTTTCTACTTTTACTTCCTAGTCTTCCCAATATAATAATAAAACAATACTTGCCTAAGGCACACGCATTCAAGGCTTAGGAATGATTTCCTATTCATAAACTGGAAATCAGTGGTGTACATAAATATATATGTGGTGTATATGGAAATTTTCGACACACACATCTTTTAAAATATGCATTATATTTTATACAAAACAAATTTAAAATATATAACATTAATATATTTTAAAATTGCCTTTGACATCAATTATTTGCATTTACACACACACACACAAACACACACACACGAAAACACACACAAACACACATACACAAACACGCAAACACACACACACATATAATATTACTATTATATGAAAATCACTTTGCGTGCGTGTCTGTGAGTTTTTCCTTCATAAGTTCTGAAACGGCTGAGCCTATCTTTTGCAAATTTCATACAAAATATTTATATATCTCGCAGTGTTCTTAGGTATGCTTTGTATAGATATACACCTGCTAAGTATTGAAAATCGAAAAAAATACATCCTAAAAAGAATCTGTCTTATGGATAAAAAAAATATAGGGGGATATTTTACATTACACAGACAAGGGAAATAATAAAATTTTAGCAAATTACTTTTTTTTTTAATAGAAAATTGTTGACATCTGCATATATAGCTCATTGCTAGTGCATTCTACGAGAAATCGAATGATCTCCTTTTTTTAAGCCCGGTAGTACCTCACTATTCTAGTTTAATTCTTTCTTATTCATGAATTCAATTTACGATAAAAGAAAAGGTACCATTAAAAATCACATCAAATCTTTTCAACTTTTGCATATTTAAAACTTGAAACAACTTTTCCAGGGCATTCATCGTACAGCTCAAATATCCACTGTAATGATATTGTAAATAAACACCGATGGAATTCGATGAAAGACCTTATTATTATTATTATTATTATTATTATTATTATTATTATTATTATTATTATTGTTATTATTATTCTTCTTATTGTTGTTGTTGCTATCATTATTATTTTTGTTGTTATTATTGTTATTGTTGTTATTATTATTGTTATTATTGTTATTATTTTTATTATTATTATTATTTTTATTATTTTTATTGTTATTATCGTTATTATTATTGTTATTGTTGTTATTATTGTTGTTATTGTCATTAATATTATTATTTTATTATTATTGTTATTATTGTTATTATTATTATCTTATTACTATTATAATTATTATTACGATTATTATTATTATTATTACTGTTTTTTATTATTATTGTTATTATTATTGTTATTAATGTTATTATTATTATTGCTATTATTATTATTGTTATTGTTTTTATTATTGTTAATATTGTTATTATTTTTATTGTTATTATCATAATTATTGTTGTTATTATTGTTATTATTATTATTAGTGCTATTATTATTATTGTTATTATTTTTATTATTATTATCATTATTATTATTGTTATTATTGTTATTATTTTTTATTATTGTTATTATTGTTATTATTATGGTAATTATTAGTGTTATTTTGGTATTATTATTGGTTTCATTAGTATTGTTATTATTATTATTATTATCATTATCATTATTATTATTATTATTATTATTATTATTATTATTTTCTTATTTTTATCTGCGAATTAGTTCCCCAGGCAAATTCTATCTTATAATACATAATAGTCAACAGAGGATTGATTCTATAATACATACTCAATCGGCATGAATTAAAATATCATATTGTAGCATATTGCATGATCGGGAAAGGCCAGGCGTCGAGCTAATATATATATATAAGACAAAAAAGTCAATTATGAAAAGCAGTATACACGATTATTACACGTTTCAAAGCATTTATCCTATAGAACAGACCTTATTTATAAGCTATCATAATAAAATATGCATATTTCATTAAATTGTTTGTAAGTTGTTAACGTTTTTTAAAAACAGCAAACTGCCAACATGCAATAGGAACTAATATAATAGTACAACATATTGGACTTATTTTTGCAGATTACACTCAATTTGCACAAATAAAACTAAGGTGTTTTTTTCTGTAGATAATTCGAAACATATTGCCATCTTTATTCAATCTCTCTTCTATACTCCTATAGAATTTTGTGTTTTGATATTCATATTAAAACCTTTTTTTCTATTTATTTTAGGTATTTATTTGCTTCCCCACGAGAATAAATTAAGCATGAGGCCGGTTATAATATGGTGGAGAGGTAGAGAGAAAGGGGGGACAGCTCCCCCGAGAAGAGGGGAGGGGAAGCTGGTAGTGAGCCTCTTGATATACAGGGTTTGACCTACATGGACCAGAAACTTATTGCGAGAGTCTTTGATTGCAACAGCTACCGGAACAGAATTTTGATCTTTTGGCCAAAAAGAAAAAAAAAAGGCGGACGAACCTTTTTTCTTTTTATTTAGTTATTTATTTGTTTCCCCACTAAACAAATTAGGCACAACGCCGTTTTTTAATATGGAAAGTGAGGACAGGGGACCAGTTCCCTTTAGGGGGCACTGGATATTGACAGTGGGTATGAAGGGTTTCCCCTACATTGGCCACAACTGATTGCACAAGACAATAGTCTGATATGTGAAGTTGCCCCTACATATTACTTTGATGCAGTATCTGCCGGAACAGATAATACACTTTGATAACAGAAATAAAAAAAACAGAAGAAAAAAGACGAACCTTTTTCTGTTTTTTTTTTAAAGAAAATACTTCTTTAAATATAGGTCGTGTAAGTGGATTCATCTTCAAAAGATCTAGCTAAGTTGCATGTTCTTTTACAAATTCATTTTAATTAATTTCCTAATAGTTTTTTCGGCTTTCTCATGGGATGATAATCTTTAGTTAACTATTTCTTGTAATTATATTCATGCAGATATTCTACATGATTTATTCTTGCGTAATATTTATAGTAAACACAAACCTCTTTCTATATATATTTGTGTATGCGCATTTATATATTTGTTTAAATAAATCTTACCTATTAAACTCCTCTGTCAGTTTTTTGTCTGCAGATAAAACTTAATATATAAGTATTCAAACCATAGGGAATCTTCATATTTGTATTTTAGCCCGGGAAAATAGGTGGTTTTAGGTTCCTGATGATTGCGCACGAGTCATTTTTAAAAGTTTTTAAATAATTACTATATATTGGGCTCAACATAATATTATAACATATACGAAATCTATATTAATAAAAATCTCATATTTAAGTGTGTTTTTCGTCAGGAAAATTCTGGGTGCCATGCTAGTGTATATATATTTCTATATATTATTGTATACAGTATTAACGATTTATTTAATTTATATCGTTAACTCTCCTTAAACGTCTATGATTTACTTTCTAGGAGTATTTACACTTGTTATTATCAATCATTATTGACTGGCAAAAACTGAGTGAGGACAGAATTCTATAATATATAATATTATTATGCAATATTGATGATGTCTTTATAATTCCACTTAACGTGTAGGACTTTTACATATGTCCAGCACCAATGAATCATTTTATATCGAATCTTTTTTAAAATCAGTTTTAATCTTCATTTTTTTTTCTTGAATCGCTTAATATTTGAATGTTTTTTCTGATCAACATTTAAACTAGTTTTACTAGTGTGCTATTATTCTTATCCTACATTATATTTCATTATATCATTATTTCAGAAAATAACACCGCCGAATGCGATGAGAAAGGGGCTACTTTTTGTTATACTCAGTAGCGTTTGTGTTGTCATCATCAGATATCTATTTTGATTAAGCAGAATGTTTTTGTTCGTATATCGGGTTTTGACACTTCTCATCGTTCCATTTGAAATTCCTACGCTAGTTTCCTTCTAGTTAAGAAAGAAAAGCATTTCCAAACATTTGAGATGAGGAATGAATATTCGTATTATTTGGGTTATTCTAAACTACTGTTCCTATCGGGGGTGTTATTTGCACAAAGTTTCAGTCTACTTTAGGTGTATAAGCGGGTATTTGAAATGCTTTAATTTCGAACATGGCGACTTATACAGCAGAAGAAGGTCGAAGGTTTTATGGCTCGAAACGTTGTGTACATAGCACTCAAGATGAGAGCAGTAGTCTGAATAAATCAAATACTAGGAACAATATGAGCCTTTTCAAGTGTCGAACTACTTGTGTTACCGACGCATTTCTCACACGTCTATTTATTTCCAAATCTCATACTGAGATATACTATTCCCCGATCATTCAATTTGTCATAGTTTTGTTATAGTGTTCTTAAAATATAAAATCAATGTTTTCAATCTCCCTACAACACACTGTCTATTGCATCTAAGGATAAACATTCCGCTGCACAAGCTATGTCTTTTTTCAATGCATGACGTCGTTTCACTATAGTTAATTAAAATGTGGTAAAATTAAAAACACGCCATAAAGTAATTGAAAATACATGTATATGTAGATTTACTGCTTCAACGTTCTACACTATTTAATTTTTTTGGCATATAGCAGTTGATAATTGACATTGTTGGATCCCGGAGGATAAAGTATTGTCAATTATCAACAGAAAGAATACAATATTATAACTTATCAACACATATAGAACTTGAAATAATGTAAATGTTATATATAATATTTGACATAAGTACCGGCCGTTGTGTAAGTGTAAGTGGAACAAAATTATATTAAATTAAATCCAATAAGAAAAGCTTTTTCATTTCGCAAGAATGATATACCATTACCCTTGAAAAAAATGCAACAACTCGATATCTCATCCTATAGAATTTTAGATGAACACCCATATGAATTGTAAACGATTGTATTAGTTGTTGTAGGAATTAGTTGGCCGAAACGTTGTGAATAAACAAACCAATAAAAGATGAAAAACAACAACTAATAAAGATGAGAATAGTAGTCCGAAATAAAAATAAATTGATATATATATATATAATGCTCATCTCAAAAATGAATTCCAATTAAGGAATAATATATATATATATATATATGTATATATACATATATATATATATATATATATATATATATATATATATATATATATATATATATCAATCGGTACGGACCCGACTATGGAAGATCAGATAATGAATAAACGTGGATTTATAAGATCAAAGAATCCAACCTTGATCGCCTTTCGGGGCCCGTGGCGCAGTTGATAGAGACGTTGAATCTCTACAGTTCCAGATGAACATTGTCTGAATATATCGGTTTCAATCCCACCCACAGCGTGCCAGAGGTTTACTTGGCCAAAAATGTGGTGAGACGACAACAACTACGGATGACAGTGATGGCTGAGAACGCAGTTAGGAGATTCGAAGTTCCTATCCGTCGCGGTTACCACCTGACGAAGGCCAGAGGAATTAGTTGGCCGAAACGCTGTGAATAAACAAACCAATAAAAGATGAAAAACAACAACTAATAAAGATGAGAATAGTAGTCCGAAATAAAAATAAATTGATATATATAATGCTCTTATCAAAATGAATTCCAATTAAGGAATAATATATGTGCAGCATTTTTCTTAGCTTTTTTCTGTGAGAATATCTACATGCTGGAAAACCTTTTACTTTCATATAAATGCTAGATTTGAAATTTCTATTCTGTCTCCGGTTCCCTGACTGTACTAACAATATAGATGGTCATGTCAATACTCAACCTTCTATATTGTACCACTGTCACAAATATTAGAACGTTACGTTTAAGCAACAATGTGATTAAGTTGAGTTTGAATAAAAATAAACAAACTCACAGGTAATATATATATATATATTACTTTTCTTACGTTCCTTACCCCTTCCTCCCCTCCACCGTTCACTAGAAGCACATTAAATGGTCAGCAGATCTGAGTTGAATCTTTTAGCAAATAGGAATATTAACTTTAATCAGATAATAAAAATAATTTAAAATAACCCACCCAGACAGGCGGCGGCAATCAGACCAGCTAACCTCATCCTTGTTTAAGATAACATCTACATCGCTCTAGGTATACAGCCGTTGACCTTACAACGCAAACAGGAAATGGTGTAATGAAAACACGGTAAATAAGCGAGTAAACAAATAGGGAAATAAAGAAACTAACAAATTCGCACCTAATCAACCCTCTTCTCCGGGCAGAGAGAAAATGGTGGGGGGCGGTCTTCTTTTGCTGAAATTTGATTTTCGGTTTTCATTTAGGATTCCGCTTTCGTAAATAAGCGTTGTTTGCCTATAGAGGTATCTAGTTACTAAAGACTAGAAGACCGAAACATTCTCATGACTGTGTAGCAACAAATTACTGCTTATGTAAAGACAGATTGAATATATATATATATATATATATATATATATATAATTTTCCACATACGCAGTCTGTTATGCGGCGTCACACTCATATGTGTAACAAAACATGCGTTTCAATTTAAGTCAATCATCTTTGTAAAAAATGTCAGCATTTTTCATAAGCATAAAATAGATTAGAATATGTATACATATTATCAGTTCCCCCGACAGCTTTATTCTTTTGTTGACAGACACTCATTACGTGAAGTATAAACACGTTTATAGCTGCGTATGCTGATTTCACACAGGTAAGACATCAAAGGATATCTGTGACTGATAATAATAATTCATCAGAAATATTTATCTTCATAACACATCGGAATCCATCTCCATTTCCCGAAGGCGTCATTGAAAATATTTTTCATCCATAATAATTGTATTTACCTATCGATTTTTACGTGTCTTTCCATCTGTATAACGCCCGTGCAATCACATTTACAAACGAAATGTGTTTTAAGTAATTATGAATCTTGGCAGCAAAAAATAAATATTTAGTTATACAGCATCCACTTAAAGAAAAGCTAACATATCCTGGTTTAGAATTTAAAATATTATAAAAGGCAAGTTATACACGCTAGCAATAAGATCCCTTTTTAAATATTAACAGTGAACAAATATGAGTAATGTGTTACATAGAATAATGGTTTCGAAACATGTGCAGAAATAAATTCCAAAAGCATGTATAGTATCGGTATACTGTCATGGCCATGTAGCGAATAGAATGATATATATGCCCGGTGTACTTTCCTTAACAAACAGCCCAATTGATAAATATACGAATAATAGTCTGCTTCTCTTAAGCTGACCGACATCTAACCAACACACGTCTTTCTAAGCTCTCCATATAAAATAACTGAAAATTGAATTACAAAGAGAAATCAACGTATTTAAATCAGATACCAAGCAAAAAGCATCGCACCCGCCTTCTCTCTTGGAGCTTGTATTCATAAATATCCAATAACTTATTCTATACTCCACAGATATTCTAGAACTGATTGAAACCAAGCTAAACTGTTCCATCGTTTAAAACCGTTGTGACATAACTGGACACAGTCACTATTTCACGAAGGATCTGAAAAATATAGTTACAAAACTGGTGTTTATATTGTAAACACCTTTCTATTTGAGAAGAGTACAGCATATTGAATTCGATGAGTGAACCTATATGTGCTTTAGATTACCGAACGACACAACGTTACTTACATTTCATCTAGCGTTTTTCTCTAGCCAAGACGTACTATCCTAAACTTTGTTTCTAATAGTAAAGATGAAGCACACTCACTAGATCCGAGCGTCTATATACATGTACTTAGCGTTTTCTATGTCCACCGATCTTTTCCGAACTCTGCAGCCTAGTCTACTTACGGCCAATAACTCTATAAACTTTAATTTTTTGGACTTCATGAGAATCAACCTCATTTCTTGATTACACTTCCCGATGCCCGTGTGGCGAATGATCATACCCTACTTGAGAACCATTTTATGGATGATATCACTATAAAGTCTGGATCCTCTAAACAGGGTGATAAGAAATCAATCAAGATTCAATCAGCATGAGTCTATGTATTTCGTTGAAGCATATTTCTGTAGCAAATTTCACTCTCAACAGTTACCTCATAGTTAACTGCACGACTTCTACTGTCCAAAAGCAAAAGACATCTCGCTCATTTAACCGCAATTAGTCGAATAAACATAAGATAAAGATGTACATCATAAATTGTACATTTGTAATAACTGTAGTAAAAAGAATGTAAGGCGAAATCACTAGAAACCGCATTGAGTCAAAGTATGTATGTGATTTGTAATTTCAGAAAAATGTGATTTGTAATTTCATATAAATGTGATTTGTAATTTCAGAAAAATGTGATTTATAATTTCAGAAAGAAATTGATTTATAATTTCAGAAAAAATGTATAATATGATAGGATGATATACAGTCGATTATTTAATCCGCTGTCCAATCACAATGATATTATTGCCACATCAAATCACAATAGGTTGCCTCGAACTGCTTAAGCTACAAAAACTAATTCATACCAACATTCTTATTACTGAGTGAATTCACAGGTGATGATCATCACTTCCTCTGTCAGAGATATCATAATAAAGTCCAAAAGACAAATAAATAAAAAACATTCCATGGCCTCAAAATTGTACAACATTACCTTGCTTCCCCCCATCAAAATTTGACTCCAATGTTTCATTATTGTTTACTGTCTACTTACACTCTCATACGTGAATATGATTTATATCTATCTATCTATCTATCTATATATATATATATATATATATATATATATATATATATATATGCATGTATATATGCGTGTATCTATATACATGCATATATGTACGTATATATATTATATATATATAACTGCTTCATTTATTCTCATAAAATTAATATAGGAAGTAAAAATTTGTGCGTGACTTTTAAGTACTTACTTCAGCAGTGCTCAAAACGTAGGTAGAGCTAGTTATTAAGTTACAAAATATATGTGGCGATTAAGCTACAATGAATATTCCGCGTTTCATCCACTCTAGGATTCTTCAGGCTTATGCAAGCATTTTGTGGTTGTTTGGCGTTTTTTTTATATACGCCCCTTCTATTGAGTTTTTAGTAAGCCAATCTGCTTTCTAGTATCCACTGCGCCCTTCCTAATCAACCAATGAGCAGGCACTTACATAACAAAGGCCTATTTTATCTCCGGTTGATCCGTTCCTTTGTGTGCGCTATTTAGCTTAGATATCTAGTGTCTTGACTTGTTTTTAATCTAGGCTAAGATTTTATTTGTGTATATATATATATATATATATATATATATATATATATATATATACATATATATATTATTCCATAATCGGAATTCATTTTTTTGAGATGAGGATTATATATATGAAAAACAACAACTAACACAGATGAGAATAATAGTCCGAAATAAAAATAAATTAAATATATATATATATATATATATATATATATATATATATATATATACATGTGTGATAGTTTATGTATATGCATGTTTATTTATTTATTTTTTTATTTTATTTTTTTTATTTGTTTATTTTCTATTGTTTTTGTTAGTTTTAAAATTATTAAGTATCTCTTTCCAAGAGTAAATTTAATCTTGTGAACATAGTTGTTCGCTATTTCTCTCCTACAGTTAAATATATGCTGGGGTTCTTTAAAGTATAGGATAGCACATTTTTCATGAAAGCCTAATCTACATGGCTCTTCTAGGTCTCTACATGTGTTAGCTTGTCTTACTATTTTCCATTCGACTATTGGCGAACGGCCGCTTTCCTTGAGTTCCCAGGATTTGCTTGATAGCCTTCTTTGTATACGGTATTTTTTTATTATTGAATGTACTTTTGTGGTCATAATATCGAGTTTTTAAATCTAAGGAAATCATACCTACGTAATATTTCTTGTTATTCGGGTTTTCCTTCTCAAATATAGTGATAAATTTAGCTTTTGGTTAGACATTTATTTTTAAGTAGGGAGAGTGTGCGGTATCTACAGTTGCATTTATCTTGTTAGTATTTTTATTTTTATTTTTAGTATGGTTGTTGTTGTTATTGGCAGGAGTTGGTTTATTATATATATATATATATATTATATATATATACTAGGCGTGCAACCATATATATATATATATATATATATATATATATATATATATATATATATATGTATATATATACTAGGTGTTTAAACATATATATATATATATATATATATATATATATACTAGGTGTGTAAATATATAAAAATAGAAAAACAAACAATCAAGAAAAAACTATAATAATTCTTACCCATAGGAACATCTGTTAAACACAAAACTCCGGAATAAATTCCAATTAAACCATAAACATTATCGCACTGAGTGGCTGTTGATCAAATAGGAATATTAAATAAAATAAACAAATAAATAAAACAAGGCGAAACCTAATCCGACATATCCTCGAACAACTATTTAATTACTCGTATTTCATCATTTCTAGTGCATTCTTTTATTCGCATTCGATTGAACTTCATCGACAAACAACTTAATCAGTAATTAAATATCCACGTTTTTCATTGTATTAAGCCATTCAAAAATAGCAGGAAATATAACACGTAGTAGAATAAATGAGAAAAACTAAACTTAGGAAACAGAATTATGAAAACAAATTGACAAATATAGTCGGTGAATGAAATGCAAGAGATATTAAAATAATTGCATTCAAAGGAATGGTTAGATTTTTAAAAATATCTCTCATGTGTGATATATGAAAAAGTAGGATTATTTACTTACAACAGTAATATAAATATATATATAAATATATATAAATATATATAAATATATATATATATATATATATCCCCGTTTACACATTTTTTCTCCGTGTATTACTGTTGTAAATAAATAATCCTACTTTTTCATATATCACAAATAAGAGATATTTTTAAAAATCTAACCATTCCTTTGAATGCAATTATTTTAATATCTCTTGCATTTCATTCACCGACTATATTTGTCAATTTGTTTTCATAATTCTGTTAAGTTTTTCTTATTTATTCTACGACACACACACACACACACACACACACACATATATATATATATATATACATAAATATATTCATTTACACGTAAAAAATATATATATACGTGTATGCACATATATACTTCCATAAAATACATACATCTACAACTTAACAGATATATGCACATATCAATATACTTATATGCATACATCCACATGTTAACGGATACATACATAAAACATATAAAATCTTACATTAATACACTCACAACTATACATACGGCCGGGTATTTTTACTAATACATCTATCCTAATACACCCCAAGCATATGCAACAAGACACGCTGCCCCCCACCTACATATATAAATATATATATATGTGTGTGTGTGTGTACAGTAAAAAATATACTTAAGCTGGATGAACTTAAGAGACATTTTTTTGTTTTATTCATAAAAGTCATCATCAGGCAAATACAATGATTGGCAATTGACATTTTTTTATACGTCAGCAATATCTCCTACAATGTCCATCCAATTAGTCCTTTTATTGTATTGTCCGCGCCATTTTTCATATTCTGTAAAAATTAACAAAAGATGAGCGCAGGTGTACTGTTTCGTTAATGCTGTACTGATATTTTCGTTTTTTCTATAGCGATGTCTTATTTTGTATCCTTGCTTATAAGACATGATATCTTTATCATCGTAGAAACCTTTACTTTTCAATATAAATCCTTTTTAAAAAGTTTTGTTAGATTTTTCTATGTTTAAAATTGTTGCTTATTTATGTTCTACAATTGATTTTATTTTTTAGTTTCCTGTCTAATTGTATGCCAGTCTACTGGTTGTCTAAAAATGCACATGTCTTTGTCCAACTTAAGATTTCCATTTTACTACAAGCGAACGTGAAGCCTCTTTAATGTCTTAAGAAAGGGTAGATAGTCATGCACAGCAATTCAGTTGTTTTGTAATTAAATATGCATTTCTGATTACATATTTTTAAAAATCGTACGATGCTTTTGGGAGGTTTTTCACTCGTATATAATACATAGCTTACTTTTCACGCTCTTTTTTACAGTGGCATATCGTATTTATATTTTTGTACCATTAAATGATTTTTATATTAAATACATATTATTAGCTCAAAGGCGATTTCACGCACGTTTTGAGAGATCTTTCTCTGAAAACAGCATCTGGTGTTTCCTGGAAGATGAGTGACAACAAGTCTCCCCAGGTTTCCAGTACTCTCCACCTCTTTCGATAACATTTGCAAATAAATTTGCATTATCACAACAGCTACTTGCAATTGATTTCCCGCGTGCAGAGACTATTGGTCTTCACTGATATTTGAGTGGCAAGAAGGCTCTCCAAGGTCCCAGTTCTGTTCGCACTTATCCGGCGGAGGTCTGGCCACTTCCCCAGTCTTTCCTTCCTCCTTGACTCTACTTAGTTATTTGGTCTCACTCTTTTTTAGGGGGGGGCAGTGATGTGAATGGAAGGATGAGGGTTGGGTTAGGGAACTTATAGATATGCGGCTTCAATGTTCTTGGTTCCATGTAGCGCTTCATATTTTGCCTTTGCAGCAGTTTGTCTGGCCCGGACGTGTAGCTCCTGTGTGTTAGTTTCCACATTCAAGGTTTTTTTTTAAATTAATATTTCAGCTATTTTCATTTTTGTTGTTCGTTGTATTTTTTCAGTGATTCCGTTCATTCCAATTTCTCCAATTTTTTTCAAAGATTTTTGGAATCGTTCCTAGTGCTCCTACTACTATAGGTATTATTTGAATTTTCTACATCTTCCCTATCTCTTCCAGCTCTCTGGTTAGCTGTGTGTACTTACTCCGTTTCTCCTTTTCTTTTATATTCACCCTGGTGTCTGCTGGAACTGCAAATCTTCAATCTTATCTGCTTTTGGTATATTTTTGATAGAATTTCCTAGAACATAATAAAATCCAATTTTAACGCCCTGTCTACTATCACAAGTTGGGGCATATATAGAGATAACTGATGTGTAACGATCACAAGGAAGAGATGCCCTTAGTAACATGATTCGATCTCTAATTCTCAAAGGTTTTTCTAACTGAGATGTGATCTTTGATGTGATAGCTAAAACAACTCCCTCTCCCCATCTTTACTCCATTTGGGTTATACTTTCCAGAAAAAAAAAACGTATACCCTGCACTTTTCTCAGTAATTTGACCTTCAGCACTAAAACAAGTTTCGGATAGAGCAGCAATATCCACGTTATATCTAGCGAATTCTCTGGCAACAATATTTGTTTTTTGCTTTGGGCTAACCAACTCATTCGAATCAAGAGCTGTCATTACGTTCAAGATAGTAGTATTTAATTTGGTTTGTCTTCTAGTATAAATATATTTGGGTTTTCCTTTGTTTCCCCTGCAGAAATGAACAACCGTTAGCCGCGGGGAGCTGACCAGCTGAAAATGAGAACATACGTTTTTAAGCAACTTTTTTCCAGACCCTTCTTATGATCTGGGTGAACAGCATTGTCTCTTATTAGAGCAGCTCCGTCACAAAAAGCTCCACCGAAACAAGTTCGTGTCACTTAGTACTAAAAACGAATTAAGGGTAAACTTCGCCTGTGTGCAAATTTGTAACAATATACTTTCAACTTGTTTGGTCCGTAGACGTCTCGGACCTGTCAAATGGAGATGTCTGCACAGATGATCTCAATAATAAATGCTTGTACGACACATATATTATTCTCTGAAATCCATAGTTAGCAGTAATGAAAAACAGGTGCAAGAGAACTTGTAAATCTATCAGCGGCAGGTATTCTTGAATATCATGAAAGCGCTGACTTGTCGAGAGATACTTTCTCTCACAGATGCCAAACCACTACTAGCCGCTAGATACTAGACAAACGCATCATGAATTTTTACCTAAATAAATATTTATTTATTTTATACATACATGCATATATATATATATATATATATATATATATATATATGTATAGTTATTATAATAGAATATTATGCGTTAATACTTGTATCATCAAGTATATTCTGTCTTAAGGAAGATATTGCATTTTCTATATAGAACATCAAAAAAGTAAAAAAATATAAGTGACAGTGTCTGTGTGTGTCTGTCTGTCTGTTTGTCTTTGTAGATTTCCCTACACAATATCTCTGTGAATTTTCAGGCTACAGACTCGAACTTTTATATACAGGGTACCGAGATTTGGAAAAATCTTCGTAATTGATTTTCAACCAGGAATTTGGATGGTAAAAGATAAAAGTTCAACGATTTGACCTTTGAGAACTCTTCCAAACTCCTTAAAATAAGCATGCAAAAAGTATCTTGTCGAAAAGTAAAATTACAAAGAAGAGGTTTTTAAAAAAAGTAACTTAAAAATTTTCGTTTTATTTCAGCAAAAGTATTAGTTACGCATTAGTAGGTTAAAGTTTTAATACAAGAAAAATGGTCAGTTTAACGTCTTGTCCAGGGCCTATTTTTTATATATATAGAAATTTATATGCATACAGGGTCGTGAAAAAATTATTCCGTGTAATCCTCCAACAAGTTCTGAGAAAAAACGCTTTAACTTTATTCTTATTGCGGGTTTCGTGAATACATCAGCGATATTTTGTTCTGATTATATGTAATTCAAAATAATGGATTCCTTTTTCACCTCGTTTTTTATGAAATGGTATTTTATATCTATATGCTTAGATCTTTGATTGATTAGCGTGTTCTGTACTAAGACTATACTGTTTGATTATCACAATTAATTACAACTGGGCTTTTAGTTAATTCTGGCTCTAAAAAAGTCTTTAGGATAGTTTTAAGGTGGAGTGCTTCCTGCGTCGTTTGTGTGATCGCGATAAATTCTGCTTCACACATAGAGAGAGATACAATCTGTTGCTTTTTAGATTTCCATGAAATAATAGGTCCATTTTCTGAGAGTCTGAAACAATATCCAAGTATACTTTTTCGATCTTCGCCGTTTCCCTAATCTGAATCCGAAAACCTTTCTAATTTTAGAGGGTTTCTTAATTTTCTAAATACTAACTTCTGCTCTTTAGTTTTTAAATCACGCAGGACTTGTTAAGCTCTGTTTAAATCCTCCATTGTCAGTCGTGATAATTTTTGTGAGAGTTTTGTTACTGTATAGCATATGTCGGGTCTGGTCGCAGTCATTAAGTATACTAGACTACCTTTAATTTCGCGGTATTGCTTATCATTTATTATTTCAGATTCTGTGTGTATATTTTTATTAATATGATTTTCGACCGGTGTAGAACGTTTCTTGCACTCTTCCATCCCAAGTTTTAATAGTATTTTGTCGATGTATCTCGATTGATTCATCGTAACAAGTACTTTGCTTTGAGTAAATTCAATCTCCAAAAAACCAGGATATTTTGCCAAGATCGGTCATTTTGAATATTTTACTTAATTTGTTCTGAACATCGGTGAACATTATGTCACAACAATCCAAAATACACATTTGTGGAATATTTGTCTTCTAGACAACTCTAGATGACCTAATTAAAATGAAATTGGGCGAGAACCATTATAATAAAATAGGAAATATACATTTAATTGTTTTATTACGAAAATTAATGTTATGGAATTAAATATAATTGCTAAAATTTATACAAGAAAATAAACGAAGGGATTGCAATGTAGTTACATAAATAAAAGTTAATTTATAATACACACATACATTTCATATTTATAAAAAAACAAACAAACAGCGACGTGGTTGGGCACATCAGATAAAACAGAAAAATACAGAAAAAAATCAGTTACAAAGTCAGTCAGATAGCAGTGAGGGGATCGATAGAAACCTGTTAGTTGTGGGATCGGAAGAGATATTTATATCTGGGATTTATGGACCAACTAGCGACGAAATAAGAAAGGAAAGCGTGCCGCCTACCAGGAAAATCACGCAAGGAAAATTAGTTTTATACATGTAAAGTATAACTTGGTCATACGTTTCTTGGGAGAAAAAATGTCTTCAATTACAGAACAGAACACCAAAGATACTATTAAAGAAGCTGTCTTTTCCTTTGTCTATTTGTATTACGTTTTTTTCGTAGGTTATTGTCCCATTATTTACTGTATTTAGATCTATATACTCCCGCAACAAACTTGAGATACACCTTATATAATATGCACTGTCATAAGTATTAACAATTGTTAGATAATGGCACATATTTACACCCGCATACATTAGGTAGACCAGCAAACACGTACACATAAACATCATTATATATACCTCGATGCTAGATACATTTATTTATATTTATTTATTGTCTTTAATTGTTTTATTTTGCAAACTTTCTCTTGTCCTAAGCTGAAATTCGTCAACCCCCCTCGTACGTGCAAAACACTGTTCACTTCTTCCATATTCTAAGTAAACTAGCAAAAAAAGCCTAGGCAAAGTAAATTCCAGAATTTATCAAATCTGGATTATTTTTTTCCAAGATTAGAAGAAGAGAGGACATTACTTATTCCTCCCCCCCCCGCAAAAGTAGAATAAACGTAACGAAGAATAGTCTTCTATAAATAGATACACGTGCACACTTCCACCTCTAAAAAATATGGCCAAATTCTCTTTCGGCCAAGCAAAAAAAAACAAAAAAACTGGAAACCATGGTGTCTAAAAAAACGATCAGTGCTTATTTTTAAAATTCATCTTAATCCTAACAAAATGTATACATGCTGCTTGGTTTGTTTTTATTTTGCTCTTGTCTTGTTTTATTTATGTTTATTTATTGTCTTTATTTTTCTTGTTTTGCAGACTTTCTCTTGTCCTAAGCTGAAATCTGTCAACCCCCATCGTACGGGCAAGACACTATTCACTCCTACTATATTCCAAGTAAACTAGCGAAAAAAAGTCTAGGCAAATTAAATTTCAGAATTTATCACAAATCTGGATTTACTTTTTCCTAAGAAGAATATAGAACTTTATCTACCCCCTCCCCTCAAAAGTAAAAATTAACAGCGTAAAGAAGAATATTCTTCTTTAAATAGATCCATACACGTGCATACAATATCCGGTTAATAGAAATTACCCTTCGACCTCTAAAAAATATGGTCAAATTCTCTTGTGGCCAAGCAAAACGCATTGCAAACCATGGTGTCTAATAAAAAAACGATACAGACCAATTTTTAAAATTCATATTAATCCTAACAAAATGTATACATACTGCTTGGTTTGTTTTTGTTTGGCTCTTGTCTTTTTCATTTATATTTATTTATTGTCTTTATTTTTCTTGTTTTGCAGACTTTCTCTTGTCCTAAGCTGAAATTCGTCAACCCCCCCCCTCGCACTGTCAAAGCACTGTTGACTCCTACTATATTCCAAATAAACTAGCGAAAAACCCTAGACAAAGTAAATTCCAGAATTTATCATAAACCTGGATTTATTTTTTTCTTACATTAGAAGATAGGACTTTATCTACTCACCCCAAAGAAGGGGGAAATTAACAGCGTAACGAAGAATATTCCTCTATAAATGATACACGTACACAAAATATCCGGTTAATAGAAATTACCCTTCCAGTTCTAAAATATGGTCAAATTCTCTTTCGGCCAAGCAAACCATGGTGTCTAAAATAACGTAAGTGCTTATTTTTAAAATTCATTTTAATCCTAACAAAATGTATACATTCTGTGGCACTATTTCTTAGTTCCATGGTTTCTCTACATTATGGCCAAGTGGTGATTTGGCCATGGGCGTAGAGATGCAAAGAAATGCTTTCCCATAATTCCCTTTCTAACTCACTCTTTCTGGACGGACCATCATGAGATGAGCACCTATAACTCTGTCTCTCCGTAAACGAGGGGGGAGTACCCCTCCTTCAACACTAGTTAAGCTAGTTTTAGTTTTGAAAATATGTAAATTGTAAAAGTTTTTGAAATACATATTGTATCCATAATGTAAAATAAAATAGTTAGTTATGCTTCATATATATTACAATTGTGTCGCGTTGCGTTTCTATTTTTGTGTCTGCCATAAATGCCTTCATTGAAACAACGAAGGTGTCCGGAAGAAGAAGAAAGAAAATTCCAATCAGAACGCCACCAGGGTGAAGCAGTCATCTTAAGAGAAGGAGCCACACAGCACATCCAACTTCTCAGATATGCTTTTCTTCTTACACACATTAATGACGGCCATCTTCATACCTTCATGAGACCACTCCTAAGACATATAGTATTACATGTGAAGCTAGTCACACCTCAGTGACCGGCTGATCGTGATATAATGCTGCCTCGTTTTTGTTTTTTTTCCTCTTGTCTTGTTTTATTTATATTTATTTCTTGTCTTCATTTGTATTGTTTTGCAAACGTTCTCTTGTCCTGAAATCGTCAATTCCCCCTCGTACTTGCAAGACGCTGTCCACTCCAATTATATTACAAGAAAACTAGCGAAAAAAAACCTAAGCAAAGAAAATTCCAGAAGTTATCACAAACTTGATTTATTCTTTCCTACATTAGAAGAAGATAGGACTTTATTTACTATAAGCTTTATTTAAGTAATATACTTAATATCTTCATTTACTATAAGCTTTATTTAAATAATATACTTAATATCTACATTTACTATAAGCTTTATTCAAATAATATACTTAATATCTACATTAACTATAAGCTTTATTTAAATAATATACTTAATATCTACATTTACTATAAGCTTTATTTAAATAATATACTTAATATCTACATTTACTATAAGCTTTATTTAAATAATATACTTAATATCTACATTAACTATAAGCTTTATTTAAATAATATACTTAATATCTACATTAACTATAAGCTTTATTTAAATAATATACTTAATACCTACATTTACTATAAGCTTTATTTAAATAATATACTTAATATCTACATTTACTATAAGCTTTATTTAAATAATATACTTAATATCTACATTTACTATAAGCTTTATTTAAATAATATACTTAATATCTACATTAACTATAAGCTTTATTTAAATAATATACTTAATATCTACATTTACTATAAGCTTTATTTAAATAATATACTTAATATCTACATTTACTATAAGCTTTATTTAAATAATATACTTAATATCTACATTTACTATAAGCTTTATTTAAATAATATACTTAATATCTACATTTACTTTAAGCTTTATTCAAATAATATACTTTATATCTACATTTACTATAGGCTTTATTCAAATAATATACTTAATATCTACATTTACTATAAGCTTTATTTAAATAATATACTTAATATCTACATTTACTATAAGCTTTATTTAAATAATATACTTAATATCTACATTTACTATCAGCTTTATTTAAGTAATATATTTAATATCTACATTTACTATAAGCTTTATTCAAATAATATACTTAATATCTACATTGACTATAAGCTTTATTTAAATAATATACTTAATATCTACATTTACTATAGGCTTTATTTAAGTAATATATTTAATATCTACATTTACTATAAGCTTTATTTAAGTAATATATTTAATATCTACATTTACTATAAGCTTTATTCAAATAATATACTTAATATCTACATTTACTATAAGCTTTATTTAAATAATATACTTAATATCTACATTTACTATAAGCTTTATTTAAATAATATACTTAATATCTACATTTACTATAAGCTTTATTTAAATAATATACTTAATATCTACATTTACTATAACCTTTATTTAAATAATATACTTAATATCTACATTTACTATAAGCTTTATTTAAATAATATACTTAATATCTACATTTACTATAAGCTTTATTCAAATAATATACTTAATATCTACATTTACTATAAGCTTTATTCAAATAATATACATAAAATCTACATTTACTATAAGCTTTATTTAAGTAAGATACTTAATATCTACATTTACTATAAGCTTTATTTAAGTAATATACTTAATATCTACATTTACTATAAGCTTTATTTAAATAATATACTTAATATCTACATTTACTATAAGCTCGCTTGTATCGAAAATGTAGTTTCCCTGCTATCTAAATCAAACCACTGAATATAGTTTGTTGTACTTTCCATTATATTTGCAGCTGAAATATACAGTGATCTTAGATTCGTCACTAAGATTATTTTTGAATAGATACACAATGCTTTGTGCCGGACCTAATTGACTGTCTTTTACTATGAGTTCTGACGCACCATGTACTAGTTGTTTCTCTTATTTCGGTACAAATAACCCTGCTGGCTTGCTTCGTATATCCAATATATACTTTACCTCCTATTTGTCTCTTACTAAACTTTATTTGACACTCTCAATTCTAATTATTAATACTACTGTATTCTGTAAGTTTAACCTTTTCCTGAAAACTAACCATCTGCTCTACTCCCCAAGCTGTCACTAACACTCATATATTACACACGATTTTAGAGGGGTTCCTTAGCTCTCAGCCCTTAACCTTCGCATGCTGACCGATTGAAAGTCATTATCACAAAACGTCTATCAATTTCTACCTCTAAGGCATGAATTAGTTTATTCTTATCCAGGTAGATACCTACTAGCTATAGTCTGTACTTAGATTTACAGCTATCTAAATTATATAGCAATAGCTGTCCCTTCCTTACCTTTGCAATGATAAATACAAAAACTAAACCGATACTCTGTAATGCAAAACACTACTTCCTGATTCGTAAACGAAAGCTGAACATATTTAAGACCTACAACTTCCATATATTCGCATCTACTGGAAATCTGCCCATATATCTATTTACTTTATTATACATACTTACAGCTTATAATTTTCTTCCATTTACACTTGTAGTTAATTGTACTTCATATGAAAACATAACGTTACTTGTATCTACATTGAATATACATCTTAACCCTCCTGCCATCTAAAATTTCCAGAACTTGGGACACAACATTTTTTAGTTAATTCTTAATATCAAGCGACTCTGAAACACATTATCTTATTCATAAGCCAACATAAAAAAAAATTAATTATAAATTTAAAGGAAAACTATTAAACCATATATTAACTCCTTCCAACAAATCTGTTGCAAATATGTTGCTGCTTACACTGCATGCATTTTTACTCAACCCCTCCTTCAGTGAAATAGTAATATTCCTTAATCACTTTGAAGAGTGCAATTTTTCAGTAGATATATAACCTTTAAAAACTAACCCAGTAGCATTAACTATCTACGCGGGATCGCAGAAATACCTGGATTAGGACCGAGGCGCGGGGCAATCTCTCGTCTAGGAGAAGGAAAACTCTGAAGCTAAACATAAGGAAGGGAAGGCCTCTCAAGTCTTGGATGACAACCTTCCTAGATGTGGTGACTGAAACAAATTACCGGTCTGCAAACCTAAACTACTTAAGGAGTAGATAAGCACTGTTTATCGTCCGGCTTCCATACTCTTTCTTAGCCTATTAGCCAGGCGTAGAGGTCGAATCACAGGTATTTGACAGAAACACTTAGTGGTCGATTTTGTTTCCTGAATAGGGCAAGGAATGCCGTTTTTCCCACTCTCGACACATCCTATCCCTCTAAACTTGGCATTTGAATGTGCTTGAATGCCATAATGCCAGTGCAAGTAGATTGGGTTGGCCATCGTGGGTTTAGGGTACAACGTTGACAGTTTCTGGCTGCCGTTCCCGACTGGTAGTACAGGATCCCTAACGCTTCGGTAGCGCTTAGAGCGGCTACTCCATCAACAGTTGAATAATATCGGGATGTTTGTAGTGCCATGTCGCGCATGGAAACGGACCCTGCACTCATACCCGGTGGGCTTTCCTGAGGCTACAATCCTAGTAGTTGGACGGTCAACTGATGGTCTACTTGTGTTGTATGTCTGGTATGCTGCATAAGCACATGTTCAGCACCCCTTACCTTAACTGAAACATTTTAAGAAAAATGACAGTACAATCTAAAATTACGCTCAGGACTAAACTCAAACAAAACCAAATTGCCTCCTCCATAGATTCTTGCATTTACGATCATCCGTGGACTTAGAACTAATTTAAATGATGTTGGAGCATTTCTCCTAACAAACACCCCAGATATCTTGGCACTAAGTGAGACTAACCTACACTCCTCCATCACGTATAACTACTTTAACATGCCCGGATATCTCCCACTCTACCGTAAGTACTCTGAGAGATATAAGCACGGGTTTTGAGTCTATATTCGAAACACCCTCTCCGTGACTAGAGAAACTAAACTAGAATCGGGCGATCAAGCCTTTATATGCTTTAGACTTAACATACAACATAACATTAGTTACTTTTATTTTCTCTACCGCCCTCCATCGACCCAGGACTATACCATAATAAACAAAGTCTCTGACAGCATAGATACAGCATTTTCACTCGACACTAGCTCACAAGTGCATGCATTTGATTACTTCAATGTCCACCACAGCAACTGGCTTGGATTTTCTACTTATACAGACGCAGCTGGTAGCACAACACGTAGCTTCTCTATATCTCATTCCCTATCACAGATGGTTATGTTTCTAACCCGTTTCTCAGACCAGCAAGAACAACACGCACCAGATCTTGATCTGTTTCTGACCACAGTGCTCAATGGTTGTGTTACGAATGCCCACAGCCCACTTGGGAACAGTGATCATTCTGTGATAATGGTTGATACCGCCCTAAACTCAAGAGCCAAAACTGAAGAGCCATTGCTCAAAACAACGAGAAAAAGACTGACTGGGAATACATCAGGGATCTCATTATAAACACCCCATAGCGAAATATCTTTTGACTTCCTGCTTAACAGTGTACAAATGAGACCACTGAATGGTTCAAAACGGCAATTGAAGCATATGTTTTCACGCGGAAATTTCGTAGCAAGCCCCACTCTCCTAATTGGTTTACTTCTACTTGTACGGCCGCCATTGCACAAAGGCAGCATGGATACCGCAGATTTACCGACATAAGTCCAGTTCAAACAGACAGAAGTATATAGAAGCCAGAAGTAACTGTAAGAAATTTAAAAGAGACAGCTAAGAGAGAATTTCCTGAACCACCAAAAAAACGCATCGAAGCACAGAAATTAGGAACCCGTGACTTCTGGAAAATCTACAACAGTGTAGTAAATAATGGGCAATTAACAATCCCCCACTATCCAACAATCATGAGGGTTTTGTTCAGTAAACAAGAAGGTTAACATGCTTGCTAGTCGGTGTGCCTCCAACTCCACACTGGACCCTGATAACCATCCATCTCTGACGTTTCTTTGGGGACAGATGCCACAATAGACAATCTGAAAATCACCCCTTCTCAGGTGCATGCTATCATAAAAAATCTTGACACTTCAAAAGCATTTTGACATGATCACATCGCTGCTGTGCTATTAAAAAATGCTCTGCCGAAGTAGCTGAAGTCCTCTCCAAACTTTGCAACAAATGCCTTAATGAATCTTGCTTTCCTGCCTGGTGGAAAACTGTTTCTGTGGTACCCGATTTTTAGAATTCCGGTGAAAGAACTGACTCAGTAAATTATCGCCCCATTAGGATCCTCTTACCTTTCGCCAAAATATTTGAGTCCATCACCTTACAGATGCTAAACATCTGACCGACCAACAATATGGATATAGGCAAGCCCGTTGCACAGCAGAGATCATAAATGTAATCTCTGAGCGTATATATCATTCACTGGACAAAGCAGAGGAAGGTAGAGCGGTAGCTCTAGATATATCTAAGGCTTTTGACAGGGTACGGCATGGAGGTCTTCTCAGGAAAATAAGATCTTACGGTATCACTTGAAGAATACTTAATTAACCCCTTCTTAGATAAGAGAAAAATCCAGGTTGTCCTCGACGGTCGTACATCTAAACAATATCTATATATTGATATGCTTGTCCGTATGGTGTCACGTCATCATCATCGCAAACATTAATTAATGAAACGCGTCATCATCATCGCAAACATTAATTAATGTGAATTATCTCCCTTTATTGTTCACTCTTTATTAGTTAAAAAATCATTAACCCCTTTTATTTTCCAAAGCTTCCCGAACAACAACAACAACAACAACAACAAAATATATATATATGATCTGTCTATTTATGGTTCCGGATTATTTTAAAGACAATTATGCATAGAATATGCATTTAATGTGGTGATGCCTTTGTAAAAAAAAAAAAAAAAAAAAAAGGTATCGTTCCACATTTTTAATAGTATAGTATTTTACTTACATTTTTAACGATGTCTTCTTTTTATTATTGTAGTGTAATATGGAACGCTTATTCTATTTTATTCAGTAATAAATATATTTTTTACATTTAACGTTACGAGTTCGTTTTTTTTGTTTTTTTTTACTGTGATACTTTATCTTTTTTTATTTACTTTTGAGTGAGCCTTACATAACAAAAATATGTTTAGACATACATGTTACAAAAGTCAAGAATGACTTTATTAAATAAATCATCAGTCACCATTCGCAAATACACTGAGTAACACAGAGTCAAAACATATTTTACGTCTTGTTCTGTTTTGCTTCTGTTTTACGGCATATCAATACTTTTTCATGTTATTTAATGCCGAATCGAGTAATTTTGTAACATTTATACATCTTCACGTTGTTTACATAGTTATTACTTATGTTTTGTTCGTTTCATTTTGCTTCTTTTACAGGCATTCATCATCTTCTAATGCCCACCGACAGGGCATGCATATTTAAATACTATAAAATATGGGCACAACAATTTTTTTTAAATATGAAATAAAACACTTTGTTTCATTACTTACGATTTAATTTATTTAAAGAAATATTTACTTCCTATTTAAAGATTTTCAGTATATTTTATTTAACTGAAGAATTTTTCCATTATTTTTATTACATTGTAAGGTGAAGTTTCAGAATAGTTAACCCCCCTCTCCATATTAAGAATGGCTTTCAGCATGATTCTGACAATAGCGGTAGCAAAGACTTTTTTCCTTATTTTATAACAAATTATTAAAAAAGATACAAGACCATTGAATTTTTTTCATTAAATCGCTATTTAGGTGAAGGTTCAAAATAGTTAACCCTTCTCCCCATAACCGTTTTTTTATGCAGTAAAATACTTTGTCTCAATAATTATGGTTTAAATAAATATTTATTCCTTATTAAAATATTTACAGTATATTTTATTTAACTGAAGAAATATTTATTGTTCATACATATATTTTCCCTTTTTTTACATTGTTAAGTGTCGTTTCAGAATAGTTAACAACCCTCCCCATATTAAGAATGGCTTTCAGCATGATTCTTACAATAGTGCTATCAAAGTTATTAATTTTTCTTATTTAACAAAAATTATAAAACAGATACAAGAAGATTTTAAACATTTTTTCATTAAATCGTTATTTAGGTGAAGGTTCAAAATAGTTAACCCTTCTCCCCATAACCGTTTTTTATGCAGTAAAATACTTTATTTCAATAATTATGGTTTAAATAAATATTTATTCCTTATTAAAAGATTTACAGTATATTTTATTTAATATAAATCTATATCAATAATTCGACTTAAAAAATATTTGTGAATTTCCACATCTTCATTGATTAAAATTCAAAATAAACAGAAAAGTCTATTGCATATGTAAAAGTTGACGGTTGCTTATTTAACTTCATTAAAAGCTATCAAATTCAACCAAGAGCTGCTCAATATTCTGACTTAATGGATCATTTAGCAAGGAATGAAGATGGTTATTCTGGTGTACCAGTTATTCTACCATCTACATTTATAGGAAGTCCTAGGAATCTACAACAGCTTCATCAAGATGCAATGGCAGTTTTTTGTGACCTATTCATTACTCACACGTGTAATCCAAAATGTCCTGAAATATTAAACAACTTGGGGTAATCAGAACTTTCACAAAATCGATGTCAACAATGTCACAGTTTTTTTTAATTCACAGTCTGACTCCCAAGAACCTGCTGACTGACCACTATTCTCACTCCAAGCAGCTGATCGATGTCCCTGTCACCGCCTCAATCATCACCAGCACTTCCTGACAATATCAACAGCATCAGTTACGATCGCATTGACCTTCAATAAAAGTTTAAACTAAAGTTCTTTGTTCTACTTGCTTACATACGCTCATTTTTGTAATATAACAAGAAGGAATTTCTTACTGATGTGTTTTAAAAGATTTTAACTACCGTGGAATTTCCATGGGTCCTGCTAGTATGATATAAATGCGGGACTGCCTCAAGCGTCTATCCTTGGACCTCTACTTTTCCTGATATTCATAAATGGTCTTCCTGACAAAATTGTCTGTGAGATAGGTATGTAAACTGATGACACCACACTCTATAACAAGCACGACAGGAAAACAAATGAACACATATCTAAAGAAATGGGAGAAACACTACACGATGACCTCCAATATGTAGTGGAATGGGGACAAAAATGGATGGACACATTGAATGCTGCCAGGACTAAGTTTGTTTCCTTCAATAATTACAAGAAACCTTCTCTACCACCAATAGCAATGGCCAAAGACTTTTTATCTGAAAGTACGTATTTTAAACTCGTCGGCCGAACGTTCACATGAAACATGAGTTGGAACAATAACATTGAGAGCATTGCCAGGACCGCTTCAAAGAAGGTAGGTTCTCTCTACTGCGCTAAAAGCTACTAACACCCGAAAGTATCCTGTAACTCTATAAGGCCACCATTCGCCCATGTATAGAGTATTGTTGCCATGTTGGGGCTGGTGCATCTGCTACTAGTCTCTCGCTCCTAAACAAGGTTCAAAAGAGAGTCGTCGCCCTGATAGTCCTGAACTGTAATTAAGGCGTAAGACTCTGTCCCATCGACGAAATGTAGCATCTCTCTGCCTGTTCTACGAATACTTTAACGGTGAATGCTCCGACGAACTGCAAGAACTTGTACCCCCTCGACGTAAATACCACCGACAAACCCGACAAGAAGCGAAATCCCACCCCTTCACAGTTGAGATCCCTAGATGTAAGATAACTTCTACTCCAGTAGTTTCTTTCCGGAACCGCTAGACTCTGGAATTATCTTCCGGGTTCCTGCTTCCACAAGTATACTGACATGCAGAAGTTCTATTGTAACGTGAACCGACATCTTGTCGCCCAACTCCCCACATAGTACCTCTGTAGCTTATGTCTCTGATAGTAGCCCCCTACATCAAAGTGGCAATGTACCTTGTTTGGGATGAAAATGTAATAAAAAATAAAGAAGCAAAGATGAACGGCCAGACAACGTATTAATCTGCATCGCCCAGTTATACACCTCGCTATGTAACATGTATTGCAATTTTGTGCTCCTTGACCACAAGCTCCCCGCGTGAGGCTGTAATAAACATGAGTTGCCACGGCAAATAAAGGGAATGAAAAGGGTTTAAATAAAGACGAAAATGAAAATAAATAAAAACACATGTTTATATACATGCACACGAACGTGAAAAAAGAGTATTTAATTGAGAAGAAAAAAAGAAACCATACATAAAAATGAAAAAAATAAGAAGGAATGAAAGTAAAAGCACAATAGATAAAGAATAAATAAAAAATAAAAGAAAAGGCTTCTGTCATAGTGAAATATTCTTTTAAACATTTTAAATTGTTTTCATTATCACACACCCTTTTTAGGTTTTAAGTTTAAATCATGTTACATGTGTTTGTCAGAGTTAGACTTTGTTATGGGGATTTATAATGAAGCCAATACATTAGTAGAAGATAGTCGAATGTTTTGGAAAAAATGAAATATTTGTATATTGAACTGATAAGCTTTGAAAAGCAAACGAAGAAAAAAGGCACGTGAACTTTGTTGTTGTGTGTATAATGTAAATACCTCAAATGTGGAATTTCGTGTTCCCGGTTTGACAGAACTGTTGTTTTTTTTTCATGGACCTAAAAAATTTTTGTTGATGTTTGTTAATATATTTAATATTATTTCGAAATATGTATACCTATTTAAAATGATCTGTTTTCTCCCAGTTTGCACGCAATAAAGAAAATAAGGGAAAATAGATAAAAGAGTAAATTGAAATTTTCAACTGAGGAAAAGCATGAGGTAAGAAGTTAAGATTGATAACAAGTTCATGTTAAAGTAGGGGAAAAATATTTTATATTCGTGATAGGGATTCACGATGGCCAAAAATGATGGCTCTAAATTTCATCGGGATATTCCGGTCTAATAGCACTAGACTAGCGTGAAGCGTAGAGTAGTGGACAGTCTATTTATGTTTAGTGTAATTCATGGGCTAAAGGACTGGTTGCTGACGTCGATTTGGTGAAAAACTATAAATATTTCCCTGAGTAGCATAGGATACAGGCGTTTATAATGACAGACTGTCCCATTATGTTGTGAACAAGTCAAAGAAAAAGATAAATCGATGTGCTTTCTTTGCTTTTCTATTTCCAACGTTCTTTTACTTATTGACTATAAACAAATTACCCTTCTTGTATTGATTCATTTCACTCATCTGTTTTTCTGTACGAACAGAGAAATGAAAAATCCCAGGTTATTTTCTACTTTTCTCTTTCCTGCTTTGCGTGTTCAAAGTGCAGATGTTTGCAAATATCCAAGTGAACTACCTTTCAGTTGGGTCCTACATGTTTTGTGATTGTAGAGCTAGTTTGCAGCATTTACTATTATTATTATTATTATTATTATTATTATTATTATTATTATTATTATTATTAGTGGCAGTAGTCGTAATACCAATACTATTAACACCACCACTAATAGTTGTGGTGTCTTTTTAAATGATGATCGATTACACTCAGCATTTAAAGGGATTTTCTTGCATTATTTCCGTTCTGACAAAATTTCGGTCGCATGAAGTAGTAGTAACAGTAGTAATAACAGTATCAGCACGCAAACACATAAACAAACACATACACACAAACAAACACATACACACACACACACACATATATATATATATATATGCAGTGCAGACTATTTGTATATGGCATGAGGTTATTTTTCTTAAACTCTTTCATCAATACATGTTCAGACAATGTTATGAGTGTCTTCTGCGAAAAAAGTCATTCGTCGATTGTATGAAAGTCAGGAAAGAAAATTACCAAAATCGTAATAAGAAGAAATAAGATAAACAAATGAGAATTTGTAAAAAAAAATCGATACATTTCCAAATAGTCAATCAAATCCTTTCATTCGATGCGAGACTGCCGTTTTCTTTATTCTCTTTTTATTTTTAGTGTTCATTTCTATTTTTTATTTTATCATTCTTCCCTGGACAGTTGTTTAAGAGTCTTGCGTTTTTTTTGTTTCTACTGAGGCCCCAGGGACAACGCGTAAATATAATTCCCTTCTGCTAGTCAATTCTCTACTAAGTGCTGAAGTAAAGTTTTTTGTATTCATGGCAGCGACAAATCCGATATTTCTGAATGTCTTTTTATTCTACAATCTTTTTTACCGTACGATTCTCAGACAGTCTAAAAAGGTGGATTAAACAATGTTATTTCATAATATTGTCATACAATGCATGTACATAAGAAAATACCCAGAATGAACGGCTGAAACTTTTGTGCAAGTACGAAAGAAACATAAAATTGCAAAAATCAGCATGTCAAGATCATTGCCCGCCAGTTTGTTACTTTGCTGATTTTGGTTGTACTGATAGCAGGAAGCTAAATGATCGGTACCAACATTTATACACTCGAATCCTAACGCTTAGTTGTAAGTCGACAATAGTATTTTCTGTATGTAAAAAGGGGGGAGTACGAGTATATAAAATTGATATTTTAACATAGACCTTCATAAATCCATTATGAGCAACTTCAATTACTCTAATCTATGCCTATAACTAAACGAACATAAATATTAGTTTCTAAACTTGTCCACATCTGAAACACAATACGTAGGACTGCTTCCCAGCTGACTATAACATGTTCGTTTCTAAATCCAACGAAAATATGGCACCTTGGTTGGTGTAACGTAAAATATTCCCCCATATCTTTTTTGTTTTTCATTGATAAATATATATTTTTAAATCGCCAAGTCAAAATATCAGCTGACATGATATTGTAAACAAACATAGAAGGAATTTTACGGACGACATTATCATTATTATCTTATTAATTATTTGCGAATAAATCCGCCGGTCAACTTATTCCTAATAATATATAATAGTCACTAGAGGATTAATTCTATCAGAAAAATACGCAATCTGCAGAAATTAAAATATCATGTTTAAGCGTATTGTACGACTGAACAACGTCGAGCCTCCAGCTAGTATTTTGTACATTTATCTGTTTATTTCTTAATAATACGCGAAAATAAGTTTGAATAATATAAAAAAAAGGTTATCGAAGCAGATTTAGTATTAAAAGATAAACTATTTATGGTAAACTATGTACCAATCATGTAAACTCGCCGAAAAAAACTTAAGTTTCAGAACAAATGTAAACAAAAATGTAGATGAACAGTACAGATCGATAAACGTTGACATCAGCGAACTAAAGAAATAAAAGATTTATATAAATATACACATTCGCTACCCAACGTGTTAGCGAACAGACGGGGGTCTTGGGCTTCAAGGTTTGGACTTGACGCCTGAAGAAATCAAATGGGGGGAGTTAGCAAAATTGAGGATTTATATGAGAATGACTTACACATTGTAAATACTTACATCCAAATATGATTTACGTCTGAGTGTTTCCCTTTGCAAAAGAAAAGCATCTGTAAAATCAGGAAACACAAAGAAACTTTGAAATAGTATGTGTCTTTTTTTCTGGTTTCAGCGTCTGCAATGTTATTCGTAATATTGTGAGGAAACTGCATCGTATATGATTGTCCTGTTATATATACGCGCATAAATGAACTCATATACACTCACAACGAACTATACATATACGAGACGAACATCACTTGACGATCAATAGCGACGTTGTCAAAATATATATGCGTTTAAAGACAACATAAATACATGACAGCATGATATACATCCCTTATATACAAACTCGACTATACAGCAGTAACAATTCTAGTAAACTACAAACACTGGGAAAACTCTGGAATACTCCGTTAGAGGTAGGCAGGGAAAGCATCGCATTCGAAGTCAAGAGTAAAACTTAAAAACTAGTCTATTTGCTAAGCAACGTGGAAAGCAATTTTACTGCTTCCAATGTGCAAGAAACAAATAAAAATTTGAGAGTAGTTCATCTGCAAATATCCCGACTGCTTCATTATGATTTAAAAAATAAAAATTTTATTTTATTTTCACCCCAAACAAGGCACATTGCCATTTTGGTGTAGGGGGCTACTACCAAGGGCAGCAACTGCTGGGGCACTATGTTGGGATTTGTGCAGCAAGATGTCGGTTCACGTTACACTTGAACTTCTGCATGTAAGTACAGTTAGGGAAGCAGAGACCTGGAATGGAATTCCAGAGTCTAGCAATTATGGGGAAGAAACTACTGGAGTAAAACATTTTTTACATCTAGGGATCTCTACTGTGTGGGGGTGGGATTTAGCAGCCGGTCGGGTTTGTCGAGGGTGTCTATGTCGTGGGGGCGCAAGTGTCTGCAGTTCGTCAGAGCATTCACCATTAAAATACTTGTAGAACTGGAAGAGGGATGCAACGTTTTGTCGATGGGACAGAGGCTGAAGCTTAGATGCAAGTTCAGGGCCTATCAGATTGGCGACTCTCTTTGGAACCTTGTCTAGTAGCAGATGCACCAGCCCAGATGTGACAACAATACTCCATACATGGGCGATTGGTGGCCTTATAGATGTACAGGATACTTTCAGGTGTCAATAGTTTTCTAGCACGGTAGAGAGAGCCTACCTTTTTCGCAGCGGCCCTGGCAATGTTTTCAATATAATTGCTCCAACTTATGTTTCCTGTGAACGTTAAGCCAAGCAGTTTGAAATATGTACTCTCAAACAGGGAGTCACTGGCCATTGCTATTGGTGGCAGAGAGGGTTTCTTGTAATTATTGAAGGAGACCAGTTTAGTCTTGGCAGCATTGAATGTGACCATCCATTTATGTCCCCATTCCACTACAGATTGGAGGTAATCCTCTAGTGTTTTTGCCATTTCTTTAGTTATGTGTTAATTTGTTTTCCTGTCATGCCTTTTATGGAGTGTGGTGTCATAAGCATATATACCCATCTCAGAGGCAGTTTTGTCGGGGAGGTCATTAATAAATATTAGGAACAATAGAGCCACAAGGATAGACCCCTGAAGCACTCCCGCATTTATATCACACTGTTTAGATGTACGACCGTCGAGGACTACCTGGATTTTCCTCTTATCTAAGAAGGGTTTAATTATGTTAAGTATTCTACCAGTTACCGTATGATTTAATTTTCCTGAGGAGACCCTCATGTCAAAAGTATTACATATATCTAGAGTTACCGCTCTGCCCTCCACCGCTTTGTTCAGTGAATGGTATATACGTTCAGAGATTACAGTCAGGATGTCTGCTGTGGAACGGGCTTGTCTAAATCCATATTGTTTGTCAGTCAGAAGTTTAGCATCTGTAAGTTGCCGGACTAGATCATGGTTAATTATGGTCTCAAATATTTTGGCGAAAAGTGGGAGGAGGCTAATGGTGCGATAATTTGATGGGTCAGTTCTTTCGCCAGAATTCTTGAAAACTGGTACCACAGAAGCAGTTTTCCAACAGCCCGGAAAGCAAGATTCATTAAGGCTTTTTTTGTAGAGTTTGGAGAGAACTGGAGCTACTTCGGCTGAGCATTTTTTTAATAGCACAGCTGGGATGAGATCAGGGCCACATGCTTTTGAAGTGTCAATGTTTTTTATGATAGCGTGTACCTGAGCAGGGGTGATTTTTAGATCGTCTAGCGTGGCGTCTGTCCGCAAAGGAAAGTCAGGTAGGGGGTGGTTGGAAGGGTCCAGTGTGGAGTTTGAGGCAAACCGGCTGGCAAGCATATTAGCTTTGTCGGTTGCTGAGCAAACAACCACGTGATTGTTGGTTAGTGGGGGAATTGTTGATTGCCCATTATTTACTACACTGTTCTAGATTTTCCAGGTCACGATTTCCTAATTTTTGTGCTTCGATGCGTTTTTTAGTGGTTTCAGTAAATTCTCTCTTGGCTGTCGCTATTTCTTTAACGTTACTTCTAGCTTCTATATACTTCTGTTTGTTTGGACTGGGCTTATGTCGGTTAAATCTGCGGTATGCATGCTGCCTTTGAGCAATGGCAGTTGCGCAAGTCGAAGTAAACCATTGGGGAGAGTGGGTATTGCTATAAAATTTCCGCATGGGAACATGTGCTGTATGGAACCATTCATTGGTCTCATTTGAGCACTGTTCAGCAGGAAGAGAAAAATATTTCCCTATGGAACATCTCTGATAAAATCTCTGATGGCTTCCCAGTCAGCCTTTTTATAATATCTCGTTGTTTTGAGCACTGGCTGTTCAGTTTTGGGTTTAAAATTTAGGGTGATTTCTACCATTGTTGCATGGTCAGCGTTCGCGAGTGGGCTGTCAGCATTTATTATACAATCCTCGGAAACTGTAGTCAGAAATAGATATAGAAGTGATGCGTGTTGTTCTTGCTGGTCAGGGAAACGGGTTGGAAACGTAACCATTTGTGAAAGGGAGTGAGATATAGCGAAACTATGTGTTGAGCTGCCCGCTGCATCTGTGTGAGTAGAGAATCCAAGCCAGTTTTTGTGATAAACATTAAAGTCACCAAATACATGTACTTGTGCGCTAGTGTCGAGGGAGAGTGCTGAGTCTATGCTGTCAGAGACTTTGTTTATTATAGTACAGTCCTGGGTCGAGGGAGGGTGGTAGAGAAAAAAAAATAACTAATGTTATGTTACATGTTAAGTCTAAAGCACATAAAGGCTTGATCGTCCGTTTCTTGGTTTGTTTCTCTAGTCAGGGGGAGGTTGTTACGAATGTAAACTCCAAATCCGTGCATACGTCTGTCAGAATCTTTTCGGCAGAGTGGGAGATAGTCAGGCATGTTAAAGTTGTTAGAGGGGATGGAGGAGTGTAGGTTAGTCTCGCTTAGTGCTAAGATAACCAGGGTATTTGTTAGGATTATATTAGGGCTTACTTTACAATAAACACCCGGAACTCTTGGGGAAATATATCGCAGTACTGGAATACCATTCTATCCTCGTAATCGTTCGCCATTGACTTTTACTCTAAGCTCAAATCAATCTTCTAGAGTAGCTGTTTTTGTTTGTTCAAACTATTACTATAACAATGGAGTTTACACCTTTCCCTTAAAAATCAATTTAGTAATGTTGTAACTGTAATGTGGATTCATAAAATATTTCGTATATATATATATATATATATATATTTAATATATATATATTTAATATATATATATATATTGAATGGGTTTTTGACGGAGGATGCCTCCAGGGTAAATATTTTCGCATGTGTCATTTCCGTTAAGGGAATTTTCTTTAAACAATGTTCTGTTGTCAAGAGAATTTTCTATCCAAGAATTCTGGAGAAATGCTGGTTATGTGAACATTTTCAAACGCCATAATGCTTGCAATTGTCCGACTGGTATGGAAACAATTGTAACTTAAAATGAAATACACTTTCCGTTGCTATCAATTCATTTTTTGAAGTCTTGGTTTTGTTAATGCAGTATATTAATGCTCAATTATGATATATATATATATATATATATATATATATATATATATATATATATAATTAAAACACTGTAGCGATTGAATATATGGTTAAGTGGAAGTTTGAGTACTTTCAAAATGCTTTGAAGCTTCATTACTCACTCAGTTTCTTACCAGATTTCAAACAATTATTACAGTTTATAGATAACTTTCTCAGCTTTATTGTGCAAAAAATTCAATTTTCGTTCAGTAAAACAAAAGTTATGATGAATTATCTAATGTTACAAAATCGTAAAAATATGTAAGTGGGCGACGCTTTTTATGATTGGTTTCCATAGCTAGTCCATTTGCTTCAGCGACTACTGCAGCTACTAATTTACTGCTGTCTCTAAAAGAGAAGTAACAAGTGAAACAAAGAGAATGAAAGCATGGAAGCGACATATTTGGGGTGATTTCATTGAAAGCAAACGAGTGCCATACATTGTTATTACATATATCTTTATGGGGCCAACAGAATAAGACGGAAGTTAAACTAAGACGAAGTGAATTTATTGGAAGATGAAAACTCATGGATTACAATAGAAAAATGAAACCATGACCAATAATATGGTTAAGCTTAAACATGGAAAAGTGAAGGACTAGTTGTTAAAACTGGAAAAGAAAAGGACAAGATATTCTAGTAAAAATATAAGGAATTTATAACTTTGAATATTGCAGCATTAGGATTTTTTTTCCAAATTCAATTTTTAACATTATATAATCAATTTTTAATGCTGCAATATTTTAAGTTTACGATCCAACAAACATGGTCATACATCCGAAACATATATAGCCAAACAGATAAAACGGTAATAAAAAATAAAACACATATTTGCTCTGCCATAGTATTGAGCACTCTCTTCAGGTTTTTCTAATTACCAGTTTTACTAAATATATATATATATATATGTGTGTGTGTGTGTGTGTGAGTGAGTGTGTGTGTGTGATGTACTGCCTCATCGCGTTCCAAGCATGAGGGTAATAATTCCCCTATTTAGTACTCTGCTCTCAATGTTTTTTTAGCATTTATGAAACAAGTCCAACTGTCGACCACAAACTTAGCCGCATATCTCACAAGTTACTGTTTGAGCAAGCATAGTTTCTGTTCGCGTTCTACCTATATTGGCTTGTTTTTATAAGTGTGCTTTTATTAAAGTGTTGATACTGGCAGTATTGTTCCCTCCATAACTTTCCATATGAGGCATACTTTTCCAAAGCTTTTGTCTGCATAATAGCAAGTTTAATATTCTAATTCAGTCTTTCTTTATACCTGAGAAACAGACACCGAGGCTGCTACTACCTTCTTGCATATGATTGTAAGTGAGTTGCTACCGAATTGAACGATGTGCCCCCGGTAGTGTTCTATGATTCCGATCTATACGCCAATGTCGAAATAGTCACGGCATCATGAATAGAAATTTTAGTTTTAAGAGACAGCCTTCTTTTAATATCACAGAGAATAATTTCCCAAAGGAAATCCGTTGCTTTTTCAGTTCTATTCATTAACTCATCATCGAGCGATGCTGATGCATTTAGTTTGCTTTCTAGATAAGAAAATCGATTATATATACTTCTGAACGATTCTCGATTGTTGCAATGTTTTTTTTATATAATTATGGAGTACAATCCCTAAAAGATGGGAGATTCTATAAATAAACGCTGCCGGTAGGTACATGCGATTACAAATAAACCGCGGTCTACTATCAACTCCATAAGTATTGAATCTTTTAACATTCTAGCGCATAATTGTCTAGGGTCAACACGAGAAGCATCATTTGCTATTTGCCTGAAAAATTAGAAAGTCAAGAACCAGTACAAAACTTTGAGAGATCAGAATCAAAATTCGAATTGTTATGAGAGCAACTTTAGGATAGTATGTAATTAAGGCAAACCTGAAAACAGAAAATGACTCTGAGTTTATTGAGAAAAATGCAACTGCGTTTGCGGAATTAATACAGTGCTTAGATGACAGAAATCTATCTATGGTAATGCGAGAAGCCTTAGATGATAGCTGCAAAGTCTTGAACATATTAATAGAGCATTATTTATCAAAAGAAAAACCAAAAACATTATCTCTTTATATACTGAACTGACATCTGTAAACGTACCGAAGTAAAGGCGATTACAGATTATAAGAGCCGAAGCAAGAGCAAATTTGTAAAAAAAATGTCTGGCGAAGTTATTAGCGAGAGTCTGTAAATCTTCATTGTGCCAGCAGGGTTTCTGAGTGATTTTAAGCCATTTTCCACTGTGATAGCGCAAAATGAAAAAAAAAAATGACTTTTAGTAAATTCGAGGTAGCACGTAGAATTTACGAGCCAACTGAGAAAATGATCAGATAATAAAATAAACATATTAATATCATGAAATTTAAAAATACCCACTTAAAAAAGCTAAATTTTAATCATACTATTTCAGCGGATAAAAACCACAAGTTTTCTAAAAACAATTTGCCTCTTTAAAGAAAAGAACCAACATTATTTGCTATAATTGTGGGCGGTCTAATCACAAGAGTTAAATTTGTAGATATAAAAGTTTCAAAATGGACTCAATTAAAAATGTGGAGAGCTACGTTAGCAAACCCAAATCTTTATTTTTATGTACGTTCGTCACTTCAGGAAACAGTAATAACTTTGTTGTCGATGGTGGATGAACAGCACATTCACAGTGCTCGAAAATTACTTACACCCGAAAGTATCCTGTACATCTATAAGCCCACCATTCGCCCATGTATGGAATAATGCTGTCATATTTGGACTGGTGCATCTGCTACTAGTCTCTCGCTCCTAGACAAGGTTCAATAGAGAGTCGCCAATCTGGTAGGCCCTGAACTTGCATCTAAGCTTCAGTCTCTGTTACATCAACGAAATGTTGCATCCCTCTGCCTGTTCTACAAGTATTTTAATGGAGAATGCTTTGATGAACTGCAAGCACTTGTTCCCCCACGGCGTAACCATCCTCGACACAGCCGACAGGAAGATAAATCTCACCACCGCATAGTAGAGATCCCTAGATGTAAAAAATCTTTCTATTCCAGTAGTTTCTGCCCCAGAACAGCTAAACTTTGGAATTTCATTCCGGGTCCCTGCTTACCCACCTGTACTGACATGCAGAAGTTCAAGTGTAACGTGAAAAGGCACCTTGCTGCCAAAATCCCTACATAGTATCCCATTAGATGTTAACCCTGATAGTAGCCCTTTACACCAAAGTGGCAATGTGCCTTGTTTGGGGTGAAAATGTAAAAAAATACAAAAAATTACGAAACAATCGGATTTTATCAAGTCTGATCCCAACTTTAATTCTCAGAGTCTCTGTGTAGAACTAACCATAACCCTAACCCTAACCGACGATAGTGAGAGAGGCGATGCTACAATTCCAGTAATTAAAAGCAAAATATACTACGATATCACAAAAATTCTCTTACTATTATTCTTAAAGAGATGCATTATTAATGAATTTCAAGTAGATAACTTCCAAAAAGAACCAAACTTTTCTGCAAAAATGTATGACCGCCATACTGAAATCTTTCAGTTGTTCATCATAACCAGCAGATTCTTACAGCAACAGATTTGTACCACTGCATAACCTCCAAAAAAATTAGGAACTAGATCTAATCCTAGTATTTGTTGACCCACTTGTAAAAAATTAAAAATTAAACTATGGGTGAAACCCATATACTTCAAGAACAACTAGGTTCTAAAACATATTTGTAATAAATATTTGTAATACATATTTGCAATAAAGAGGCTATGCCCACTACAAGACAACAGCAAACGGATCTTATTGTTGTTTAATGCGATTCCTACCGGCTACGTTCCCTCGTATTGCTTTGTCCAATCCGACCCTCTCGAATAAAAATATTAATTTCGAATCTCCTCACCAGATTTTAAGACATAAAATGGGCTGTTTTCCGAGATGCCAGTGTTTGTAGTCACTTGAAAAAAGCCAACACATTTGTTTCCCTGGTAAAAATCTGAATAATCTCCGTCTGTGTGTCACTTAATCTGATATTTAATGTGAAACACCTTCACAGTGAAACGTCAATATATTTCCAGTGAATGAAATAATATTCCAATGATACTTAAATTGCAAAAATGAGGCACATTTACATGTTTTGACGAATTTAAAGTCATTTATTGATAGCCGGTTGTTTAATTTTGCATCAGGTTAAGCGTTGGTATCTTCTTTTACGCTTAAAGGTTATATACATTTTTATACACATTTATATATATATATATATATATATATATATATATATATATATATATATATAAATAAATATGCCTGTTGCACTTCGAACATAACAGGGGCTACTATTGAAGAAGATGTTTAACAGGCGACAGTGAGGAGTAGAGAAGCGAGATACCTGTTCTTATTACATTAACACTTCTTCATGTATGTAGAGTTATGGAAGCAAGAATTCGGGAGAGAATTTACAATTCTAGCAGTTAGAAGAAAGAAAGTTTGAGATTAGAAGGCTTTATTGCATCTAGAGACATCAATAGTAAAAGGGTGGGATATAGCTGCTTATCTGGGTAGTCCGGAATCATTAGGAGGCACACGTAATATAAGTTCATCAGAGCACATACCATTAAAGTACTTGTAAAACAGACAGATGCAAGAGCACAATGATGGGACGACGGTTAGAGCTTGGCCGATAGTGTGGGATCTATTAACTTTTGTATGATTATTTAATAGATTGTATTTTCATATAGGCTTATGTTTTATAAGCCAATCTTCTATAAAGGGATTTTTTTTTTTATTATAACTCTGAAGACTTACACCATTGAATTAAAGTAGATTTGAAAGAAGTGATTACTAAAGAGATGAATAAGCATAATATAACCGTTAAAGCTTCGCCACTGAATGCGTTTTTCTTTCATGTCCTTGATAAAAAATAATGAGAGCTTTCTTTCACACAACAAAATCAGTTTCGCAAACACTTTTATCACACATTATTCACAATAGCTTCAATAGATTCTGGGGACATGCCTCTTGCAATTGTTAAGTGAACGCTTTTGCGTCCTTCTATTTATCATTATTAATATTATTATTATTATTATTATTATTATTATTATTATTATTATTGTTATTATTATTAAACGTTTCTGTTTCTTTTTACGATTACTTTTACTTTTACGAGTCTGTGTGTTCTCACATATATGGGTGTGTGTATGCTCTTACGTATCTTACGTGCAGTTCACTGTTATATATATATATATATATATATATATATATATATATATACATATATATATATATACGTGTGTGTGTGTGTGTGTGTGTGTTTATCCTTACACCGGTTCTTGCCTTGGAAGGTCTCGAAACATGTATGTTCAAATGTAGAATGTTTGGTTGCCTTGGCCAGCGGATGATGACTTCTTGTGCGCTGGTCTCGAGATGGAATTGAAGCTTCAATCTTTTATTTCAAGGCAAGCCTATCATCTCGAACCCTAGTTGTCGGAGAGCTGGATATCCGATCTGCATTCCTCTGCTGCCTAAACCACTCTCAGGCCATGTGGTCGTCAACCGGAAGGCCTCGACCACAATTCCCGTGTCACCTATAATTTCCGGTGCGTGTCACTCCTAATTTCCAGTGCATTCTCTCTAGGTTGATATCTGTTAAACCTAACCTTTTTTGACCCTGCTAACTAGCTGATGGGAACCCCAAAATATGCTTATATAACTTCTATTTCTAAATCTACCTATATAGCAATTAAGCTGGGATTACCAATACTACACAGTTATGGAAGAGAGTATATAAAAGCATATTCTTTTATATGTGATCCAAATCTCTCGATATATAACGAATACAATATAATATCGATAATAAATTTTACTCTCATAATCTAAGTACGGTTGTGACGTCTATCTTTTAAACAGTATCTTTATTCATGCCATGAGATCTTTGTGGAAATGATCTGTTCACTATTAAATTTATCCGCATATTTATTAATTTCCAGAGAATATTTATTGCATATTTTAGAAAGAAGGGCAATGGCCACGCGAAAGAGATAGGTTAAGATGAAACAGAGAGACGAGAGGAAGCAAGAGGAGAAATCATGTTATTGGTTTTCAAAACCACGCCTTGATTTAATGGATGATTTCCGATAAATAATCTTCATTGCTTTCGTAATTTATAACTCAATATATAAATCTAAATGAAACGTTTTGTTTAAATTTAATACACATGAAATAAGTAAAAAAGAATAGAAAATGGAAAGATGAAAAAACAAAAACACGCTAAACGAGCGATAGAATTACTGTGAAATCAAAAGATCCGGAGAAACAGAACATTAAGTGAGTAAAGAGAAAGAATGAAGACATTGCAGCATTATTGTGTTAGAGATATTACAAAGATTGATAGAGACAAAGACAGAATAGGTTGTTGCATAAGTTGTCACCGTTTCCTTTCTTTAAGAAAATCAAAGAATTTTAACAGCAAAAGAAAGTTCGTGTGAGAACCGAAAACACCAATATTTTGTGTGAATCCCATCGACTGAAGGTGGCGTAAAATTGTCGCAAAATCACGCTTCATCTTTTCACCCAATTCTATCTATGTCGGATGGCCATCTTCCTTCAACAGAACTCTGAGTTGGTCCTCTCTATATTAATTGGTCTTCCGGAACGAGGAGCTTCATTGAGGTCAAAATTACCGTGTTTGAATCTGGTAAACCAATTCGAACAATTCTCTCAGTTATAGCGTTTTCTCCATATACGGCATAAATATCCTTGACCACTTCACTTACATTTAGATATCGATTAAAGGCGAAAAGAAGAAGGTGTCGAAAATGTAATGTTTTAAAATCTATTTGACAATCCATTTACCGTTGTGAAAAATGAGATAAAATTATATGAGCAAAACACGATGGTCATTATCTTGTAGAACAGAATATATGTTTTCTAATGATATATAACACTTTGCTAAATATTAAAACATGTTTTAGAAAATATTTTCCTCAAACGGCGAGAACTCATGCAACAACTTGATATATAAGGGATAATAGCATGTGAAATGAGGTACTAATAAAACAAGTAAATGTATGTTATGTGAGGAGTGAAGAGGGAATGGGGACCAACTCCCCGGTAGTGGAGCTGGATAGTGACAATTGGTATGAAGGGCTGCCCCTACATTGACCAAGGTCTTATATGTGGGGTTGCCCCTACGAATGGTCTTTGCTTGACACTTGTTGCCGAGGTCCCGAAGGAACTGGACCGGGTAAGTATAAGAAAGGCCGAGAAAAGCTTAAAAAGCTAAGAACAGCATCTATTAATAACAGACCTTTGATCTTAACCAAAAAGGACAAACACAAAAGTGTTACGAAGAGACCGACAGACTGATCGACCAACCGACCGACCGACGACCGACCGATCGACCGACCGACCGACCGACGGACTGACTTATAGAGTCGCTTGCACGCGACTAAAAAAGAAATATTGGAAATAAGGTGATAAGTGAGAGCTGAAACAAAGAGAACTAAATCAGAGAAAGCCAAAATAAAAAATAGGGGGAGGAAGGAAAACAGAAAAAAAATGAAAAAGGAAAATGGAAAAAAACAAGAGGATAGAAAAATATATTTATATGGAAGGGTTATGGTTAGGGTTAGGGTTAGGGTTAGGGTTAGGGCAAATAATACAGAAAATGCTTAGATTAGTTTTTTTTTTTCAAGCAAATTCGTGAGAGATTTCCAAAGTACTTAGAATATTATTTATAATATATCACATTGAAATGTGCTTCGTATAGACGCAGGTGGCTGTGTAATTCTTAGCAACAGTTTCAAAAAAGTTCGCTAAAAACATTCGTCATAATAATTTTAAACATTAATATTGCGTTTGTATTGATATTTATAGAGATTTTTGGATTTCATTTATTTTTATAGTTTTTTTCTTTAGTAGCAGTGCCAATATGAAGACATTCACTAATACTTAGTTTGAGGCAAGGAAAATTTAATTTAAAATTAATTGGTCGTAATTAAGCCATCTATCTCTTACTAAGTATCTGTATATTTCTCATCGTTTCTCACTCTCTGTCTGTATGTTGTTTAGTCTCTGTTTAGACTTCATACATTTTGGATCACCTTCACTCTCTCTCTGTTTATTTAAAAACACGTGCTGATACAGAGAACTAGCCAGAAAGAGAAGAGAAAAGATGTTGGAATGGTGGAATTAAACAAAAACATGATTTAAAATATAATTTACTCTTTTTTGATTCACCTGTTTTATTACAAAATTCATATGTTATGTGTTATTCCTTATATAAACTACGTTTTGCATACAGTTGATTTAATATAAATATAAAAATATTGATTTTCATAGTTCTTTTCTAGACTAATACGAAAATGATATTAGATATAAAATTAAGCTACCGTGTTTGATTAAGGTGACATCACAAGAAGTATTGAGTGAAACGTAGCATACCAGCTTTTTATAAAACATATCTTACTTTTTGGTCTGCAAGACGGATTAAATACGGGTTTTAACTCGACTTCTTTTATCCAAAACGCATTCTATTTTCAGAAAAAAATTGATAGACCCCACTGATAAAATGCCTTTCATAGATTATTTTATTAGTAAATATAATACTTCAAATATTCTGATAAATATTGTAAAAAACACGTCGTGAAAGTTAAATTTTCTTAACATTTTAATTCAGACGCAAGTGGCTGTCAAAACGAAAAATTATTTTAACAGAAATCTGCTGACAAAACTTAAAATAAATGAAGTGTCAGCGAAAAGTAAGAACATTTGAAATTTAAAAAAAAACGACAAGTTGACAGTGAATCATAAAAAAAAAATATTTCATCGTCTATAAACGAATGAAATTAAATCTTCGTTGACTTAGAGTTACAATGAAAACCTCGAGGTTTTCAAGTAAGAAAAATATTGCACGACAGGTTCTTTTATTAGCTCATCACCAGCCAAACAAAAAAGCACATGTTATGATGATCGTTTCTGTGGCAGCTTCCAATCCTGTTAACCATCCGTAAAATTCTTTATAACATTTTAAATTTTAGTTAAAAAAGAAACATGAAAAATATGACGTGTACTAAAACGTTTTTCTCGATTTTGAAATCATCTTCGACAATAGCATTCTGTCACACATGCGATACATACATTAAAGCAGAATATAAGAGAGTGAATATATGGGTCTAATGCGCCGAACACGACGAGAAAGTCTATCATATATATATATATATATATATATATATATATATATATATATATATATATATATTAGTAACGACCTCGGACCACAGCCGCCTTCCTAAGAAAGCAAATAACCCCAAAATACTATAAAACAATATACCCATTCCCAAACCAATAAAAGCAAACACACCACGCACACACACGCGCACACACACACATAAACACACACGCCCCCCCACACCCTACCCCACCCTAAAGGAAAACACATTAGCAGAAAGAGATAACCACTGACTACAGCCAGGTCAAAATATCCCTGGACAAACCAAATAAAAAAGCCATAAAAAGCCATAAAAAAGCAATAAAAATTCAGCATACCAATGTATAATAAACACTTACAAGCCTCCACCCCTTGGAAAAACTTCAAACTAACGAAAATCGCCATTTTTACACATTTGAAAATAATTTCTGACGAGGACGCATCAGACCGTCTGAAACGTACGTAAACGATTTCAATGACTTAAAAACATTATTACAATGATCCAAACATAATTCTTAATGAAAAACGAAGACACGGAATAATAAAATAATGTTAAAAAATACACATTGTTGGTGACTACTCCCTTATTTAAATATATATATATATATATACATATATATATATATATTTCTTATACATATATATATATATATATATATATACTTGTTTATTGTTATATAAACATGCTCACATCCCGCTGCTACAAATAGCCACTTGTTTCAATCAAACAACAGATATCATCAGGCAGCGACTTGACTATTCAAAAGTTCAATGAATAATCATTATTATTCATTGAACTTTTGAATAGTCAAGTACCTGCCTGATGATATCTGTTGTTTGATTGAAACAAGTGGCTATTTGTAGCAGCGGGATGTGAGCATGTTTATATAACAATAAACAAGTATTATCAGCTCTTTTTATTGAGCACTATCTAACAACCTCGTTGAATTCATTAGTCCATTACTTTTGAATATAAAAAAAACCCCGAGTATATATATATATATATATATATATATATATATATATATATATATATATATATATAATTTTATTTTCATCCCAAACAAGGCACATTGCCACTTTGGTATAGGGAGATATTATCAGGGATATAAGCTACTGGAGTACTATGTAGGGAGTTGAGCAGCAAGATTTCAATGGTGCAAAATTAATTTTACAAGGTATATATCCTAAAGACACTAAACATACGAACTGTAAACGGACTATTATGTCGAATGGAGAGACAGAGTGACAGACAGACGGATATATACAATATAAGAAACGTTTTAGTCTGTTCAAAAAAGCAAAGGTTTACTCAATAAGTGTTTTATGTCAAATGAATATCTGAATGAAGTTGAAATTGTGATAACTTTTGCATAACATATTTATTTCGCTGACAGTTTCTCAAATATAAAGTGCATACAAACTTTTAAATAGATCAGCATTTAGTTTCCGAGAAATCTCTTTGATTCTATGTGATATTGTAATGAAGAACCCTGATTAACCTCACTGTTCATCAAACAGATACTGTAATACTAAGTTCGCTGTGCATTATTATAAAATAGGTTCATGAAACCTTCAGCAACATGAGACGAGTAATTTCTGAGGGGAAATAGAAGGACCAGACACAGGCACAGATTAAGAAAAACATATAAGAATTAGATAACAATTGTAAACCTGATAGTCCGACGCAATTATTATTTGAAAGTTTAAACCTAACGAACCAACTCACTAAAAATTATGTATTTCTCTGTGAAAATTCATTTTGAAACATAAGCGAAGATCATCACCTCGTTTATCGTTGACGCGTCTAGATGTAGTCTATCATAAAATTATTTGTATTTAATTAACCCCCGTTGTTATGGAAGACAGACATTGTCATAGGGAATGGTCGCTTCATACACGAAATTATGTGTTCAAACTATAGGATTGGAAAACCCATATATTTAATGCTGATTTATTCAAGCAATAAAATCTCTTTGCTCAAAACAAGTTGTATCGTAACAAGCCTAAAAGCTGAGCTTTGGTCCGGCTATAAAACTTTCCCAAGCAGAATTTTTCTTCGGTTTTATGTTCAGATAACTGATAATTTAGAATAATAAAAACCAGTCATTAGCCATTTCAATGACGTAATTATGCTATAGAATAGTATACACACACACACACGCACACACACACACACACACACACACACACACACACACATATATATATATATAAATGCGGTAATATTAAGATCAACCTGGAAATAACGGTCTTCCGTGTTATTTCATCACCCTTAAATAAGGCAGAGGTAAATTTCTCGCCCTCTATTATCTCATTAAAAGTCGAACTCTCGAATTTATTCTGCAAATCTTTTTCACAACCAACAATATCTCGTTCCATCGAATGCCCATACAGGGAGAATGCAGGCTCTTTAATCTGGGCTTACATGAATTATCTATTTCATTTTCCATTTTTTATTACTAATATGTTGGATTTTTAAAATATTACATAACATGCACGACTTCACGGGTAATGCTCTCTATCATTTGGAACATACTTTGTCTATGGTTCAATAAAAACACGTATTTAAAAAATAATGTAGTATTACGATTTATCAACTGCAGGAACCACTCGTTGATTGTGAGATAATGCGATGAAAGTATTAACAACATAAATGTAACTAACAAACATGGTATAAAACATAGTTTCTTTCCAAGAGGTGCATAATGGTAGGGATTTGATTACATTAGACTTAAATAACTATGCTGTAATCCACGGGGGAACAGTTGCGATGAAATAGGTAAAACAGATAGAAAGCAATTACAAACAATATAGACAACGTGACGTAGAAAAGGGGAGAATCTCTGTTCTCAAAAATTCCGTCTGATACTGAGCACACAGAAATAGAAACGACGTATATTTCCGATGTTGTAATGACACGTTCTAAATATTGATATCTTGCAAGTAGGAACGATCAACTGCAGCGTGATTGTGTGCCGACTATTAACAAAAATTCGATCAGAAATAGAGAAAAAAAACTTACGACAACATATTTATGAGGATATTTATCGCGTACGGTTTATCAATTTTTGCATTTATTTACAGAGTAGAACTATGAAAGTAAGCCCTGTTATAGACATGCGACATAAGCGAAGATGCACCATTAAATTTCTACATGCAGAAAATCTGAGCCAATCAGCAAGAGGCTGTTAAATATGCATTGAGAATATTGGTGACTATGTAATAAAAATAAATTCTGAAGCACAAAAGGTTGCTTGTTTTAATAATTTTTGTGTTTTCTATAAGCTATACCATTTTATTGATTCCATTTACTTTTTCATTTGTCCTATTTTATCTATCACCATAAAACTCATAATCTTCTTGGAAATCTTTACGTGTAAAATATTTGAAAATTCCATGAAATAAGAAAACTATAAATATAATATCTTTTGGTAAAACTGATACTGTTCTGGATAGTGCAAAAATTAGCTTATTGGACAGACAAAAATATTAAAACGCAGCAAATATGACTTGATTAACATTTTTATAAAACTAGTTTCCTTTGTATTTATGATATAGACGCGACTCAAAATGTAAATTAATAAGCATTAATAGATTCTCCAAAAGTAATATTTGGGTAAATAGTTCAATACAAATACTATGCCATTTCAGTTCAGCACCTTTTGGCAGATAATGTTCGTCTGTTTTTGGCCTGTCTCTTTCGAATGCAATTTTCTATAAGAAATTTCACCAATTTCCTTCTTCAATGAAGTACCGATGGATGACTACTACTTTCTCGCAGTAGTGTACCAAAGATCATATATTATTATAATGATGTACGAAAACGACGCTACGTTAAAGGGAGATCACTCTTATATTTTTGCCGCAAATTTAGCTTCTTTTCGAAATAGTTTTGACTTTAAAAATTCTAGTTGTTTTCGTTTAAAGCGTAACGTACGGGCTAATTATGAAAGGATCTACCAGAATATCATATAGACTTTCGAGTGGCATTTAGTCATGATTAATGGCGACTCATTAGTGGAAAAACGTGATTTTTCCCCTCTCTGATAACTACACCATATATCTAAAAATAAGTTCTAGCACTTTTACCTATTTAAATATTTCAGTAGTTAAATAAGAATACAAAGTTTGAAGCAAACGATTCTAGGTAAATTTGTGTCCATTCATATGTACGAACCTGTTTGCGATTGAGATATTGATGAGATTAAGTTAAACAACCCTAACAGGAATTTCAATACGAAAGTTCAGAAGGTATATTTCACGACATATCTGAAAACAACCTACTTTAATATATTGATTCATTTCCGTAAGGGACGTAATTTAGTAAAATCGGTCACACCGCTCGACTACTGAGGTCACTGCTGAGTAGTATCCGAAACACCTCCATTCATTGTATTTCTATTTATGATATTCTTTCGCCATTCCTTCGTCAGCTTTTCGTAATGTAGCTAACTTTAGATCTGGAAGACTACAAGGAATAAAACTTAGAGTTTGAATCTATGCCAACAAAATGTGAAGACATATTTGCCTTCTTATAATAATGTTTACTGCCCGTAATGTCAAATTCAACGAAAGAAACACGATAAATTCTCATACTAAAACATGTACTTTTTATTAATTATATTTGGCTTGATAAGGCATAATCACGTTCGTGTTAGATCACTGTAGGTAAGCAATGTTGAGCCTGACCAGTACAAGACTGTTGAGAAATTGATACTACCAGCGCTATATGTAGGAGGACGTGGACATTCCAGTAGCTCTTGCATCCCAATTCGCTTCCAGATTTCTTGACTTTGTCTTGCTGTTGGGTCATAGTGAGTTGGCCAAGGGAAGGAGGTTGACTCTTTGTAACCCAGTTTCTCTATGTCACCAACTATCCCAAGAGGTTCAAATAGCCTTTGTCGTTCTGACGGAGGAATACTAATATTTGTCCAATTAATTATGCTGTTATCATGCGATTAAATATGCAGTCTGTTGTTTTTTGGCTGATATACTGTTTTATATAACGTAATTTTAATTACTAGCGTGATCTTTGGAAATTCTACAGGGCACTCTCTCATATGTAATATATTGATGTTAGAATTCTGTAGATGTTTAGGGTAATGGAGACGCCTTGATATTATTGTAACTGTTTTAGTAAAACTGTAAAAGTATTTATCCAAGCTAGTACGAACGGCAAAGCCCGGTTGTAAAGTACGCTTAAATATGATATTTTAATTCAGGCAGATTTCGTACATATTATTATAGAGTTAATGTTCTATTCATTTTTATATATTTTAAAGTTGCGATGTCAAAAATATGAAAATATATCCATATGACTTGGGTGCACTAGCATGAATCGAAACCGAAACAAAAACTTATGAAAAATATATGTATAGATCTTGAGTTTCAGCCATAATAGAACTCGAAACCAAAACTCATGAATGGACTTTTTATAAAATCATTTATGAAAAAAAAAAAAAACAGATTACTGACGTGCGATCAGTAATAATCGAAACAAAACCAAAACTTATAAAGAATTCTTGATGAAATGATAACAAAAGATAGATGACTATATATTTTCGAATCAAGTACATTTTGAATGAGTTCATAATCTCAAGAATTTATTCCTGCTCTAAATGCGCTTTTTGTATATAACTTTTATATAAATATCTGTCTTTTGAAACTATATGTAATAGATATTATTAAAAGGATAGATCTTATTTTAATTAATAGATACGGTCAAAAGAAATCGAAGCAATTTTGCCCTGAGAGCAAAGATCAATAATAAGGAAACAGTTTCTTTGAAGCTTCTAATAATTGAAATCTCAACAACAGATGTAATTTAACACCATCTACAAATAGTACTATATATATATATATATATATATATATATATATATATATATATATATGCATACATATATAAATGTATATATGTATACATATAAATATATGTCTAGATATGTATGTATACATATAAATAAAGACGTATATGTATATATATATAAATATATTTATACATATGTATATGTATTTATATAAATATACACACACACATATATATATATATATATACAGAGAGAGAGAGAGAGAGAGAGAGAGAGAGAGAGGGCGCGAAAGAGTATAAATAAAATAAGAAATTTTCAATATAAAAATATATACTGATGTATACAGATTTATTTATTTATCTATCCAATAAGGATGATACATAATTACTGATGTAAGATAAGTAAGGCCTCTTTGTACCATGGTATTTCGCATTTTAATGTTTCTCATCAGAAGAAGAGAGACGATGCTATGGGACGTACAAGGGATGCGACGTTAAGCGATAGTTACATTAGAAAGGAAATACTTCTGCAATAATATCTAAAATATTGATACTGTTTAGGAACTAAATTAAACTATGTAATATAGGAGCAGTATAGCTTTTATTATATAATGAAGGTATGTGCATATCATATATGTCATGGTGGGTTTTATATATGTGTACAATATGCATCATTACACTCATGGGGAGAATATAGAGTAAGTGAATAATATGTATTAATTGGTTATAGCTATGAAAGCAGTTTACTTGAAACGTGAGTTTATGCTATGTCGGCATATTATAGAAATTTATTTCAATGATGTTTAAATCATTAGGTATAATACGATAAAAAGTAATACATGTGAGGGGATAAATCATAAGGGATACAATGTACGAAAATATTTAGTGAATACGATACATAACACTTGTCTGCGAATTTTCAAAAGCAGAATTTTCTAAGATGATTCTAGGGTAATTTGCTATGCGAAATATAAAAATCGCACTCATATTGTTCAAGGAGGATACGTTTTTGAGATACGTGGCTGTAAAAATAATTAAAAGCGCCATTTAGTGCTGTTTATTTCCTTTAATTTTGGGAAAACATCTTGACAGAAGAAATATTTTTTTCTTACATAGCTCAGAAGACAGAAAATGTTATCATGGACGAAGGGGTTTTTCACTGGCTTTCCCCTGTGTGGGTCAGGCACCGCGCCTCGTTTCAAACACCACACTAGTCCACAACAAAGTTCACATTACACTGGCCTTGGTAGCGTTCTTTGATGATAGGAATATCCTGATGGAAACCTCCTCCCTGTTCCTCGCTGAAATCACCACAGTTCTGAGAGAAATAGTCTAAGTGGGACTGTAGAAAATGTATTTGGCTTACATGCGAACCCTAATTTTTGATAGTTGTTCTTTCTTGTATTCTGCACTTCGGTTATTTCCTAGAAAGTTTCTTATCACTGACTTACACGACCACCATACGGACGGCTCAGCTGCATTCAGGGCATCGTCAAACAGTGAGTGCTTCATAACTTCCCTTATCTGATATCCATTAAAGATGCAAGCCGTAAGCTTTTCCAGACTTATCCCATGCCGTTCTTGTCCATTGCCTTCACAAAGTTATTCATTAGTCTCAGTTTAGTAGGTAAAGGCTGGAGTAATACCTTGTTTGGTTCAAAAAGAGAACGAGCCTGAATATTGTGTAAATCAGGTTCCAACCGTCGTGGTGGTGGCCATTCTTGTCTGACAAAATGTTGATCATCAGCTCGACTATCTCACAAACGTAAAAAGAATGGATACTTTGTGTACCCACCCTGTAGTTCCAAAACCAATCCACTTACCTTAAGATCGCCACAGATAAACCAACCATCGTCATTGGAGTTCAGATCAGACAGTAGCTGATCCATGTTGTCAAGAGTTTCTTTCATTTGCACCGAATGGCCGGTTGGAGTTAGAGAGTATTTATTTCCATTGTGACGGAAGACTTAACGGGCTTGGAGTCTATATTCGAAACACCCTCCCCTTGACTAGAGAAACAAAACAAGAATCGAACGGTCAACATAACATTAGTTACTTTTATTTTCTCTACCCCTCTCCCTCGACCCAGGACTGTACCCTAATAAACCAAGTTTCGATACTAGAGACCATGTGCCTGTATTTGGTGACTTCAATGTCCACCACAACAACTGGCTTGGATTTTCTACTTACACAGACGCAGCTGGTAGCACAACACATAGCTTCTCTATATCTCATTCCCTATCACAGATGGTAACGTTTCCAACCCGCTTTCCTGGCCAGCAAGAACAACACGCATCACTTTTAGATCTGTTTCTGACCACAGCTCCCGATGATTGTGTTACGAATGCCCACATCCCACTTGGGAACACTGGCCATGTAGTAATAATAGTTAAAATCGCCTTCAACTCTAGAGCCAAATGGAAGAGCCATTTCTCAAAACAACGAGATATTATACGATGATTGTGTTACGAATGCCGACAGCCCATTTGGAAACGCTGGTTGAAATCGCCCTAAACTCATGAGCTAAAACTGAAGAGCCATTGCTCAAAACAACGTAATACTATAAAACAGCTGAGGGAAAGCAATCAGGGATCTCATCAGAGACGCACAATGGCAAAATATCTTTTCAATTCCTGCTGAACAGTGCGCAAATGAGACAACTGAATGGTTCCAAACGGCAATTGAAGCACATGTTCCTACGCGAAATTTTATAGCAAACCCCACTCTCTCCAATGGTTTACTTCTGCTGGCGCTGCACAAAGGCAGCATGCGTACCGCAGATTTAACCGATATGAGTCCAGTTCAAACAGACAGAAGTATATAGAAGCCAGAAATAACTGTAAGAAAGAAATAGCGACAGCTAAGAGAGAATTTACTGAGACCACCAAAAAACGCATCGATGCACATAAATTAGGAACCCGTGACTTCTGGAAAATCCACAACAGTGTAGTAAATAATGGGTAATCCACTATTCACCCACTAACCAACAATCATGATGTTGTTTTCTCAGCAACCGAGAAGCTAACATGATGGCCAGTCGGTTTGCCTCTAACTCCACACTAGACCCTGCTAACCACCCCCTCTCTGACTTTCCTTTGCGGGCAGACGCCACACTAGACGACCTGAAAATCACCCCATCTCAGGTGCATGCTATCATAAAAACATATTGACACTTCAAAAGCCTGTGGATCTGATCTCATCCCGGCTGTGCTATTAGAAAATACTCCGCCTAAGTAGCCCCGGTTCTCTCCAAACTTTACAACAAATGCCTTAATGAATCTTGCTTTCCTGCCTGATGGAAACCTGCTTCTGTGGTACCAGTTTCCAAGAATTCTGGCAAAAGAACTGACCCAATAAATTACCGCCTCATTAGGCTCCTCCCACTTTTCGCCAAAATATTTCAGTCCATAATTAACCAAGCTCTAGTCCATCACCTTACAGATGCTAAAATTCTGACTGACCGACAATATGGATTTAAGCAAACCCGTTCAACAGCAAGCATCCTAACTGTAATCTCTGAGCGTATATGCCATTCACTTGGCAAAGTAGGGGAGGGTAGAGCGGAAACTCTAGATATATCTAAGGGATTTGACAGGGTATGGCATTAAGGTCTTCTCAAGAAAATCAGATCATACGGTATCACTGGAAGAATACTAAACATAATTAAATCCTTCTTAGATAAGAGAAAAATCCAGGGTGTCCCTGATGATCGTCCATCTAAACAATATGATATAAATGCAGGAGTGTCCCAGGGGTCCCTCCTTGGATCTCTATTATTCTTAATATTCATAAATGACCTCCCTGACAAACTTGTCTGTGAGATGGGTATATATGATGATGACACCGCGCTCTATAACAGACACGACAGGAAAATAAATAAACATATATCTAAATAAATGGCAAAAACACTAGAGGATGACCCCCGATCCGTAGGTGAATGGGGACATAAATGGATGGTCACATTCAATGCTGCCAAGACTAAACTTGTTTCCTTCAATAATTACAAGAAACCTTCTCTACCACCAATAGCAATAAAGACTCTTTATCTTAAAGTACATCTTTTAAACTCCTCGGCCTAACGTTCAGAGGAAACATGAGTTGGAAAAATTATATTGAGAGCATTACCAGGACCGCTGCCGAGGAGGGTGAAATCTCTCTACTATGCTAGGAAGCTACTAACGCCCGAATGTATCCTGCACTTCTATAAGGCCACCATTCGCCCATGTATAGAGTATTGTTGTCATATTTGGGCTGGTGCATCTGCTACTAATTTCTCGCTCCTAGACAAGGTTCAAAAGAGAATTGCCAAGCTTAAGCCTCTGTCCCATCGACGAAATGTTGCATCCCTCTGCCTGTTCTACAAGTATTTTAGCGGTGAATGCTCCGACGAACTGTAAGCACTTTTACCCCCCGACGTAAATACCCCCGACAAACCCGACAAGCAGCAAAATCCCACCCCTTCACAGTTGACATGCTTAGATGTAAGAAACCAAATCCCCACATTGTACCCCTGTAGCTTATGTCCCTGATAGTAGCCCCTACATCAAAGTAACAATGTTCCTTGTTTGGGTTGAAAATGTCATAAAAAATAATTTTATTTCTTGATTGAGCTATCATCTGTACATCTACAAAAGAAGATAGCCCGCTAGACCACAAGTAACTGTAGTACATTTAAATATCGCATCTTCCTTATCTTTTGTTTTTATAAAGTATAATTACTTTTACACTAGTGATATTTAAGTACATTTGTATTTTTGAATGGTAGATCTTAGTATTTTTAGCTTGAACTGTCCGGCAAAATTACAAATACCGTTTTCCATCGATATAATTCCTTTCAGCAGCAGGCAGAAAACATGATATATATATATATATATCGGCTGCATTTTCTCCTTTATGCACGTTTCATTGAAGAGCATTACATCCATTTTTGCAATTTAGACGTTAAGATTTTTAATTACTTAAAATCATTTAAGCGTGCAATTATTATTAATACGGATTAACAAAACTTCACTAATTCGGAGCCGTCCATCAAGGTGTGAGGCACCTAAAATTGAAGTATTTTTTTATTGGTATGTCTATAAACTCGGTTTTACCGATGTCGTATGCTGTGAGGTGCAGATAAATGGAGCTATGCCACCTATTTGCCTCGAATAGCTCAATTTATCAGAACCTTACAGCACACGACAACCCCAAACCGAATTTAGATAAATACTAATAAAAAACACTGCCATTTTAGCTGTTTCGCACTGTGATGTATGCCTCCCAATTATTTAAGCATATATATACATACATACACACACACACACATATATATATATATTATAGCAGTAGAGTTTAGTTTCCTAGAAGTACATCCAATGAAACAATATGTGCCTACCAAAACGTGCTCAATTAGTAAACAGATCAAGTATATTACATTTATTTATACAAACATTGATGGCTACATATGTGCATACATGTTTCTGTAATCACCCGTTATTGGGGAGATTACGTCTCCAACCCAAAATTACTTAGGTATCTAAAATAAATCATAGCTTTATTTATGTTTTGTGTAGAAATAGTTTCCTCCGTGTTTGTGTGTATATCTGAGTAAATGTACTATATATATATATATATATATATATATATATATATATATATATATATGTGTGTGTGTGTGTGTTTATGTTTTTATGCATACGTATATGATATGTTGGTTTGTATATGGTTATATATGTAGATATATGTGTGTAGTTGTAACTATGTGTATAGGTATTTATGTATATTATATGGATGTGCATTTACGTTTAATATATGGAAGTTTATATGTACATTGTATATATGTGTGTATGTATGTCTGTGTATATATGAACGCGGATGTATGAGAGTATAGATGTTTATGCATATAGTTATGTATATTTATGCATGTAGAAATTTGTGGTTTTCTTACATTTTATATTTATTTATATTTTATATTTCTGTGCGTATGTGTAAGGAAATATACAAAACGGTGTGTATCCACTCCTGAGTATATATGTGTGTATGTTCGCTTCTGAAATATGCCTGTGTGAAAATCGAAAATGCTGTTTTCCCTATACTGGGTGGCCGTTGGGAATATGCGGGCTACGTAAAGTTTTTGACTGTTGGCTATAGGCGACATAGTGTCGGACGTCTCAGTTAATTTACAAGACAAAACAAAAGAGGAGATACTTAACCTTAAGGTTATAAAAATATAAAAAGAATTTTAAAAAAATATAAAAATAAAAATAAAAATTGTCCCTCACCAAAGTTAAGATATGAAGAGATAAAAGCCTGTGACGAATAGATTTTTCAGAGGCCTTACTATTCTTCCCCATACCTAACCCCACTCCTAATGGATGACAGGATTCTAATTTCGCAAACGATATAAGAAAATATTTTATATCTTGAAATTTCAGTTTTCAAGAGTAATTATTGTCCTAAAGACGTAATCTCCCTAATAACGAGTGATTATAGAAACATGTATGCACATATGTAGCCATACACGTTTGTATAAATAAATTTATATATATATATATATATATATATATATATATATTCCTCAAAATATCTGGCCTTGATAAAGAGGAGACTAAAACTTCTTGCTATGGTTTCAAATGATCTGAAATAACAGCAAGGGAAGACTTAATTCGATATATTTCTCATTTGTTATATCCCCCCTTTTTGGTTTCCATACATATAGTAAATTTCACAGTCTATAAGGATTATTTAATATTGGAGATATTTATAATCGTATCATATTCCCAAAGGAGGGGAGATATAACATATGATACATATTTGGAAACAAGTCTCCCCTCGTTTTATTTTAGATAATTTGAAACGATAGCAGAAAGTTTTAGTCTCCCTTTTATAAAGGCTAGAGGTTTTGTGGAAATATGAGATATTTTGTAATTGATATGAAAACTAGGAAAACACATGACTATGATTAAAATATTATTAACGGTGGAGTATCTTTTCACCGACAAAAATCTGTTTATATTATCACTATTGCAGGTTTTCGAGGGCGCTGAAACCAAAAATAACAGTTAAAATCCCAGGAAAGAATTAGTTCCCAAGATACGAAGCAATACATGCTTTTAAAAATAGGAGATCAATTTCTATATTAATTTTACGTAAAATGAACACCTACTTTATAGTAACCTTTTTGGGGAGACGCATGTTAATTTTTTAGAGGTAATATGTATTTAGTAATTGGTGTCTGGTAGACTAACACAAAATTTAAATAGATCAAACTTTAAAATCTTGTTTTTTTATGTTTTTGGGTGTGCTGTAAACGAATATCGAATTTAAAATTCGGCAACTAAGTATTTATCCAGGTATTAAGCAATGTAAGTCTTTATTTTATAAGTGGTTGCCACAGTTGTATGCGCATGCGCGCCTATTTTAGCTAATACCAACTAAAATACTTATTTGCAAAAGATTTAGATGCAGTATTCGTTTTCAGCACACCGAAAACCATATAGAAAACAAGTTTTTTAAGGTAGGGTTAGTGTTGGTCTAGTGTTTGTCTACTAGGACACAATAAACATTACTACTAAAAAAATAATAAAAATTCCAAAAAGTGGAAAGTGGGTGCTCATATGACGCTAAATTATTATAGAAATGTTACCCCCCCACTTTTTGAAACAATAATGTGCGACCTTAAGTGCAAATATTACATGGCCCACTAGACGATTCAGGTCATTAGCTTTTCAACAAGCTTTCATTTGTTAAATTCTGCTCAAGTGTCGCCTTGATTTCGAACTTATACAATTTCCCATACATTTTATCTATAGATGGATATATTCATACTCGTAGCCAAATTAACTATTGAAATGCTCATATATTTAGTTCTGTGGTACGAAACTACAAAAAAAGGTTCGTACTGTTCCGCGCAATGTAAACAACTTTCCATGGTAATTGCTGAATCCCCGGTATTTGGGGTTTGTCAAATTATAAATAAGGAAGGTTGTTTCGTCAATAAAATGGGTCGTAAATGTGGTTTGAGTAGTTCTGAAAAGAGTACTCTTACAGAACAGCTCGCAAAATAAAGCTACCCTCGAAATATCGAAAATGATAGGAAGGTACCATCAAACTGTGAAGAATTTTGTCAAGGACCCTAAAAAGATACGTAAGAGAGCTGATAAAGGCACATCTAGAGTTGTTTCACGCCGTTCTCTACACTAAATTAAACGTGAAGTTGTTAAGAACTCGGGACACAGAAGTCGAGAAGTGTTTGACGAAGCCGGATTGAAGAATTTCAAAAAAAGTACTCAATGTCGCCTTCTGAAAGAAGTGGCGAAGTGTGTTAAGCCTATGACAAAGCCTCCATTAAAACAACATCAAAAACAAAACCGATTGAAAATGGGCCGAGGACAGCATTAAAACGGATTTTTCCAAGGTTTGTTCACGCATTAAGTGCGTCTCACTGTTGATGGCTCAGATGGCTGGAGCAAGGAATGGGTCATAAATGGACGACATCGTCATCAGCGTGGAAGGCGCCAAGAAGGTGGTGGTTGGATAGTGATTTAGGCTGGGAGTATCGGAGGTACTTTAGTTGGCCCATGGAGGGTCCCAGGAGGCGTGAAAATGACGTCACATGCTTACATAGCTTTTTTGAATGAGCACTTTGAACCATGTCTGAAGAAGCAAAGGTTGACGTTCAGAAGAACCATTATTTTTATTCAGGATAATTCTCCCTCGCATGCATCAACCAAAATCAATGAGTATTTGCAACAACTGGCGTTCTCTGGGCTACAGAAGATGTAGTGGCCTGCAAATTCACCAATTTTGAACCCAATTGAGAACCTTTGGAGTATCATGAAGCGATGCCCCTATGCCAGTGGACGCCAATTTAAGAGCAAAGATGAGTTGTGGGATACGCTCCAAGAGGTATCGCAATGAATAACTGTTGACGAAATTACAAATTTTACTAATTTTATGGACCAATGTCTTTTACATATCATTCATAAAAAAGGATCGGATATCCCCTACTAATTATGTCAACGTAGAAATTGCTATGTAATTATTGTGTTTTAAGCATTTTTCCTAGTTCATTTAATGTTTAAAAATTATTTCAATAAACAAGTTATGGGTATATTGCGTTTTTTCTCAACCTCGTTAATAACTTGACACACATAATTTGATATTCCTATCTTCTGCCATAGTTTCGCTAATACTGATTTAAATACTTTTATTTTCTGACTAGAGTAGCTGAATAGGATTGTAAGCGCTTTCTCAAAGTTTCATGGATTTTTATTCACTCGTTCCTTTAATATCTAAAAAAATCTAAAACTCGTTAATAATTTGATACAGTATACAAATATATATATATATATATATCAATTTGTGTGTGTGTGTGTGAGAGAGAGTTACTTCCTCATAGGTTCCGAAACGGATAATTGGCATGCTTGGAAACGGATACGCTTATCTTTTGCAAATTTTATACAAATCTAATTGGCGTGCTTGGCAGTGTTCTTAGATATAGTTTGCACGGAATCTCATCCGATAAGTATCGAAAATCGAAAAAATCCGACGCTAAACATAGCTTTTCCCTAAAAAAACAATACTTTTTACAGAAGAATTTTTTTTTACACCGGCAAAGGGAGATGATTAAATTTCAGCAAATTATTCTGTCTTAAAACAGATTTAGTAAAATTGTGAGATATAGCTTAGTGAAAGAGCATGCGACAGCAGATCTAGCCCGATAGACCCTCACTATTTTATTTTATCCTTTTCTATTTATGAGTTCAAAAGAAAAGGTACTATTTAAAATCGTTGCAAATAATACATTCTTTTGCATATTTAAGAACTAAACATTAATCAGAAGTGACTTCTCCATGACATTCATCATCAAGTCCAAATAGCAGCTGACGTTATATTGTAAGCAAACACAGACGGAATTTCATGAACGACATTATCATTATTATTTTTTTGCGAATTAGTCCACCGGAATAAGTATTCCTCGTAAATGATCAATATCGACTTGATTCTGTAATAATACATTCGCAATCTGCATGAACTAAAATAACATGTGTAAGCGTATTGTATGGCCGGGGATCGCTGGGCGTCAAGCTAGTCTAAAATTTATCCAAACTTTTTCAATGATTGAATGGTTCTCTTATCCGGGAAAGCACATGCCTCTTTATAAAAATATGATATACTGCTGCCATGCCCGGAGGGCATCTTATCGAACACTCTATCATGCCCTTACAGTATAAGGCCTGACACCGTAATCTTGTGTGAGATTATATATTCTGTTGTTTATAAGCCATTTCCTACAGTAGAGACGGTGCAGTTATCTTTATATTATATAATATCCCTTTCCATTGAGAGTGTTCGCTCGAATTCCTATTTCCCGTTCCTTATTTTAGTAATATCTACTGTAAAACTCATTTATTTACCGCAAAAGCGAGAAAACTAATCATTATTTCTCTATATGGCTCGCATCACGCGATATTTAAATAAACATCTGTTAGTTTTGTATCCAATGATTCTCCCTTGTAGGAGATTTTAATGCGGGACTGCTTCCTATCAAACTACAGTTAATGTTTTCAAATCCAATATAAATAAGTTTTTATAAACTGTTTTACAAGTGAAGGTTGTCGAGAAAATATGGACTTCGTTGAGAATCGTAGAGAATGTAACTAAGAATCGATGATAAATTAAAGTATTATGGCACCCAGGTGTCTTTAATCGGAGAATGTGTTTCTTTTTGGTTGCCAGCAGAAAAAAAAGCTGACTTCAACATCTCGGATTAAAGAATATTTTTTTCTTTGGTGTTGCTTAAATGTTAATTCCACGGGTTCAGAAATAAATTGTGCAGCTTTTTTATTGCGGCCTACGAAACGTGATGCCTCCGAGAGGATATATATGCTACACAAAAAATGAATTTGAAATGCGATTATTAAACTTTCTTGGCAATAGCTTGAAAATTCTATTTCAAAACTACAAAGTGATGCATTAAAAAAACTGGACAAATCGGTGGCAGATGTGTTTGAATTGACAAACATATTAAAAATCCGGGTACATCTTAAAATTATATTTTCAATCAAAGCTTATATGAGCATGCACGGTTAAAGTTCTATGATGAATAAGCTCTGCTAGTAAAATTGCTTTTGAAAATACAAATAACCATTATTCATTATAGATTGCTGGGTTAATTTTAGAATAGAAAAAAGTCGATATATTGAGAAGATGATATTTGTTTTACTTTATGCATTGAAACTGTTTGAAATTCTTCCAGACGATTAGCCTTTCTTTCTGAGTTCAGAGCCATTGATTATAAACAATTGATTTCTTTTAAGGTTTATCTGGATTACAGTATCCTGACATACAAGCACAGTATTGATCTAAAAACGTGTATTGCCACTGTTTTTTTCTTAAATTTACTTTCATTTATTATGGATTAAAAATGCTAATGAATCTTTAAGTCGTCGATTTCTTAATATTCTAAATCTTTTCAACTCGTTTAATTACATGAAGGAGTTGATTTTTTATCCAGAGTTAAATGTCACCGATGAACATTAAATAGAAGAGTTCATCGAATGCGCCATACTTGTTATAAGGTATGACATGAAAGTTGCGAAAATGATCATGGGAGAATAGTAAAGCTACGAGTTGAACAGCTCGAAATTGAACACTTCATGCTCGGCATCAGTCTGTGTGAAAGAATAAGAAACACGTGAATTGGACAGCAAAATTACGTAAGTGGTATTATCATCACAAAACGTCTGGCTAAGTATAGAAGCTTTTTTATATGTTAGAACAACACGTTGATATATAAAGTGACTTCGAACCAATGTGTATTAACAAGATGAAGGCTAAAATTCGTTTGATAATGTGGAAGTAGCCAGCGATGTGTTTTTACTTTAAAAGTTATGAAAAAAACCCTAGATAATGATGATGCAGATGATGTTAGTGATGGTGAGGATATTTGTGCTGATGATGTTGTTGGTGATAATGATGTTGATGATGGTGGTGGTGGTAGTGGTGGTGGTGATGATGATGATGATGATGATGATGATGATTTTGTATTTACAAAAGGAATAAGAACTGGCAATTGTCTTCACGTTGTATACTACACAGTAGCGCCCTTTAATCATCTCAAACTGTCATAAGTAAAATTTCGATAACAAGAAATAGAGTTTCTTTTCAGCTCATAATTTATTTTAGTAGAATTTTGATATTCTCTTAATATATTCCTCACTTCGAGATGAGAGCAAACTCTACTCACTATCACGATATTCTTATAAAATACGTTCACACATTTCTTATATATATAATATTACTTTCAGTAAACAGGAAAACATTATACTTTACACCACCTATGATATCAACATTCAAAATTTACAAATTCTATTATTTAAAATTAGTTTTCTATATATCTATAAACGTTAGAATGTGTGTATCTGTGATGACATATCTCAATTTATATATCTAACATTATTTTATATACAGATTTTTATATGTTATATAGATTATTCATACATATAAAAAACTTTCTGATCGGTTTCATCCGAACAACAAGGGTATCTCAGGGGTCAAAATTGCAAAACTGGTATATCAGGACTATCAGATTTATATCTGTTTGCAAACTGTTTCACGAATGTGCATGTGTCAGTGGTTCACATGACAGATTCTGTAGGATTATAATAAGTAACTTTGAAAACACTTTTTAAAGATCATCTTTATCTAGCCTACACTGTCTTTAAATTTTCGTTTCAATCTCAGCTCCAGTATTTTTTAATTATAAGATATGAAATGTTTAGAAAAAAAAACGGAATACTCGCATCAACATGTCCTATTTTTTGTATGACTTAAAGTATAATATAAGTATGTATTTTAAAACCGAGCAATGCCGGGCGACCTGGAAGTATAGCAATAACATTAAGCGTTATTTGTTTAACCTTTGGAGCTGATATGAGGACAAAATACATATTGAAATGAGTACGGACAGTTATTTATGTTCACTGTTTAATCGAAAGAAATAATGTACTTGCCATAACCCTTATCCCTGAGTGGCTTCCGGGCCTTGATAAGTGGTGACCACTGTGTAAAAAAAAAATATAGCATGAGAATTTTGTCGATGTTAAAGTTGTCATAAATTCATAATTTTTTTACCATAATAACTATGATTTATTTTAAACATAATAATGACTGCCAATTCTACTTATGTTGGATCGCTTATTCTCACATTTTGTAATTGAATTTAAAATGCAGGTTCCACAAATACTCATAAGTGGAAACACGGATGTTTGTGTTTTTATAGATCGCAATTCATTGCTGTATAATAATGACATCCTTTTGCAGACATATCTCCTTACAGAGTCAATCGTTTTATGATCTATCAATGGACGGAGCAAAGGGCTCATGTCTATAAAATACACGCGGTTATTCTCTCGCAATCGGTTATTAAACACTAAAAGCTTTACTCAAATCAGAATATCATAAAATACAAACATTGACATGTTTTTAATTCACTTACCTGTCTTAACCTTGAAATTATCCAGACAAGAACAGTCAACCCATATGTCTGGCCTACACATTTTCATCATTTATAAGTTTTATTTCTGGTCTTTTCAGCTACACTGGGGTATTTCAGTTTCACTAAAATCACAAAATTATATAATTCTATCGCGGCAAGCTAGTCTAATATTTTATAGTCCAGATAAACTTGACATTGTTTGCCATTTTGTATACACAAAAAGGAACGTCCGCTGAGCTGTAAATAACCGAAAGAAAGTTGAACAATACGCAATAAACTATTATCAAGTGCACATTTAATATTTAATACCCATAGTTCTTGAAACGTTTACTTCTCGGAAATGATTATGGATAAATGGAACTATGAAGATCAATGTTTTGTCTGGTTCGTTATTATTTGTTTAACTATGTGTTGGAGGTCTCCGCGTTAGCTGAAGGCTATGTATGTAAAATCTATCATAATAAACGCACCGTACTATCTTACGCCCCACATAGACCATTGTAAAATGTTTATTCATTTGGGTCACTTCAGACGAAATTTGTCCTTGGAATTTCAGTATAGTAGTGACTATTTTCTATTTTGTCATATACGATCAGATACGACGCCATATTCGTGTGTAAGCTGTCACCTGACATAATCAAATTTTACACAATTCACTGCCAATTATTACGATGTTGTCTCACAAACCACCTTAAACGTATTAACTTTGGTCTCTAGGCCTTGATAAAGGATGACTCTCTCGTCAATAAACAATAATGAACTCTACCATTTGTGATACAGTAGATCAGTAAACCCCATTTTCTAAGAATCCTTATTTCAAGTGTGTAGGGAAAGCAAAGCATTCGCGACGTGAAGATTTAGTGCTTTGCTCTATTTTCCTTTTGACACTCAATGACTGAAAAAATACAAATGCATTATTTGTTGCCAGAAACAAAAACCAGGAAATAATTGATAGAAATAAAATTTGAGAAACATCTGAATCTAAATACGGGTTCCATGAGCCAAGATTCTTTACCAGAATTTACCGCTTTGGAACACTGTCCCGCTGGCCTGCTTCCCGGTTGAATTGAACGTGGTAGCCTTCAAATACAATGTAAATGATTTCTTGTTGAGCCGCCACCATAAATACTAAAATTCTGCCCAATTTACATTACCGATTATAGACTACAAAATTACATTAATATACCCTTATACTCGAGTGGCCTTCGAGCCTCGATAAATGGTGGCTCTTAAGTAAAGAAAAAAAGACAACATTGAGCAAAAACGAACCAAACAAGAATGAGAGAGAAAATAGTTGGTGTTTTTTTATTATCTAAATGCATTTTTTCTTGTTTATATATAATAAAAAAAACATGACCGACACTTTATCGCTGTAGGGAACGTCGCTACCGCACCTATCGCAAAAAGTACAACAGACATATTTATTTTCGTATTTATTGAAATTGCTATTATTATTCAATTTGGGCAGAAGATACACTTTATGTATTTTCTTAAGACAATGCATGTGTATTCTCGTATTATTATTAAATGTTCAATTTTATTCATGAAACTTATAGCAGCCAACTCGGTGAAGACCTATGAAAACGCGTGTTATTGTTCAAGTCGTTAAACCTATATTATTATTCCATTCTTATTTTTATGATTATAATTCAATTGTCAGATATAAAGAAAAATGCAATGTAGCTGTATCTGCTCTTCTTGTATGTCCGCTGCGAACTAAACCCGACGGCATTATTGTAACATTCATTAATATATAATAATATAACCGCCCGGTTCCTCGTGGGAGTATACTCGTTACAATTCCTATTTAGTTTAACTTAAAACAGCGAAAAACGGAGATAGACAAACAGAAGCAGGAATTGAACAAGATATGAAAACGTATGCAGAAAATAAAAGAAAAATCATTTTAAATTATACTTTACAGTTATGGATCAGTTTCACACATAAATTGAACATAAAATGATCACCTATTTCCGGATAAGATAGCATTTTTAAGCACAGCTCTAGTAGTTCGAAGTACGTGATAATTTTGTATTTAATAAATAAAACCAATCCAAGACGCTGCAAGCCTGGCTCTGCTTTCGGACCGGCAGATACTGCAAGCAAAGACCATATGTGGGGGAAACCGCACATATAAGACCTTGGTCAATGTAGGGACAACCCTTCAGTACAATTGTCACTTTCCAGCTCCCCTACTCCCCGGGGAGCTGGTCCCCATTTCCCCTCACATTAGAAATCGGGCTTGTGTCTTATTTGCTCGGTGGGGGAGCAAATAAATACCGCCTGTCTCTGCTCTCGGGTAGGGATCAAAGTGTAGTATCTGTTTCGGCAGATACTGCAAGAAAAGATCATATGTGGGGGCAAAACCACATGTAAGTAATTGTTCAATGTAGGGGAAACCCTTCATACCAATTGTCACTATCCAGCTCCCGGGGGGGGGGGAACTAGTTCCCATTTTCCCTTAACTCTCCACATTAAAAAACGGCCTTGTGCCTAATTTGCTTAGTGGGAAAGCAAATAAATACCCTGCTTTATCGTTTTTTTCATGGCAAGTGCTTGTCTGAGCTCCAATCTAAGCCCCACTTGCCAAACTTTAACTAAAAACACGCGTCTAGTTGAAACCTAATTTACACCACTCATTATATGTACCTAAACGTAGATTCCATAAAAAAAGCTTCTGTCTTAGAACTGCAGGCCTGTGCAACTCTGTTCCGTTTTCCTGCTTTCCAGCTGATAAAAATATGGTTGTCTTCAAATCCAATGTAAACAAGTTCTTGATGAGCCGCCACCTTAAGTAATGTAATTTATTAAATTTCCATAACTAACGATTACTACGATATTGTCCGATTGAATATTGTACACTAATTAACTCTTATCCTTGAGTGGTCAACGGGCCTTGATAATTGGTGGCTCCTTTGTAAAAAAAGAAAAGTACGCCTTGCTGACCCGGTCGTAAAGTAAGCTTAAATATATTTTAATTTACGCAGATTCTGTTTTTATTATTATAGAACAAATTCTATATCGATTATTATGTTGTACACAATCGATACTCTTATACTTTTTGTTTGTATTGATTCTTATATTTAAAAAAAAAAATTTTTCAATTTACTTACAAAGAAAATACAACTTTGTTATAAACGGTTCGTTGAATTGCATTCGTATGCAAAATCAAGCTAAGTTTCATATTCTTTTACATATTCGTTTTAATTAATTCCCTATTAGTTTTTTTTTCGGTTTTCTCGTGAGATGATCATCATGTATGCGTGTATATATATATATATATATATATATATATATATGTTTGTTTAAAAAAATTCCTTCTCAACTCCTTTTCTCAGTTTTTGGTCTATAGACATGAAGCTTAATATATAAGGTATTCGACTCTATGCGAAACTTTATATTTGTGTTTTAGCAGGCTAGATCAGTGCAAATATGTGAAAATAAAAAAAAATGAAATTTTCCAGATGAAGGTCAACAACGGCATTACAAATATGCATGCGTAACGTAAGAGCTAATCATGTTTTAATATTTAGCCTTGCAAAAAAACATGTACTCACTGCTTAGGTATTAACGTAAAAGGAAAAATAAATCGTAAGGTAAACGTTTTGGTTTCGATTCTCGGTGGTGTCACACGAGTTATTTTGTTTTAATTTTTTTAAATCATTACTGTATATTATACAGTAATGATTTCAATATAGTCCAATATAATATAATAATAAATACGAAATCTGCATTAATTAAAATATCATATTACAACGTATTTTACGACCGGGCAATGCCGAGCGGCCTGCTAGTATGAAAGTTAAAAAAACGTATGGATTAGGTGCGAAAAGCTAGAATCGATAGCAAAATATTTAGCCATTGTCGTTACCGTTCTAGCTATTATCAAGCGGATAATAAATACAAAAAAAAATAACCAATAACGTATGAACATATGTTTGAGCATGCGATAGAGGAACACATTTAATCGACTTACGTCTGACAACATCCAATTTGTTTCGATTTAGACGGCTTAGCAACTATTTGTACGGATTAAAACCGATAAGACACTGGTCCGCAAAAATGCAAACAATTTTATTACTCGATTCGTTTTTATTTGCAGTGAAGTACGAGGCAACATTATACCTATACAGCGTGAAATGATAAATTTCTCGCCCTAAAAAAAACAACACTAAAGATTTATTTTAAGACTTTTTAACCGTCCGGATTTGCCTTTTGATGGTGGTGCCATATGTCATGTTTCCATAACTTGGATCGGTAGAGATCATGATTTGTACAGCAGTGCATATTCGATCTCGGTCGTTGAACGGTGTGTCACTTTCAGACATTATAGAAGGTTCCTACCGTTCTTGGGATATGTACACAAATGTTCAACTTAAGAAACCCCGTTTTTATTAAACGGAAATAAAGTCATGTCGTCTTTTTAAGGGGGAAAATTTTATCGTTACATCCTGTATAAAAATTTCCCTCTCTTTTTAGTCATTTTATATAATAATTAATTTAAATCCTAGAAAATGTCTGGAACACGTTTAATATTCGGTTTTGTTTCGTTTTTATCTAAATCACCTTCCATTTATAAATGAATGTTACTTTCGATTGGGTTATTTACAAAAAAGTATTACTCGAAGCAAACTTCTACAAAATTTTAATTAATTCCCTCATAATAATGTATTCAAAAGGATTTATGAAACTATTCAATCTCAATAGCTTCAGAAATTACAAAAAAAACATGCAGATCTTCGAAAAATATTAAAACCAAACGCGTGTTTGCAAAAGCTTTATTCTTCGATATTTAATTCAGTATGCTAAGAGTCATGACGTAATTTATTCTGCTATTTTATTAGCGGAAATGTTTACGAATAAAATGGAACTGTGATCGAAATAATTCTAAAATTATTTTAAAATGTCTTTTAGAATTCATTTTAGAAAACACGAAATTTAGTTCTGCTTTATTAATGACCAGAAAATTTTATAGAAAAAATTCTTTAAAATACGAATAAAAATAATAATATTGATGGATCTACAGAATATTAATTATTTCTGGAAAAAGTGGCTAATAATATACAGTAAAATTATAGTAATTTTTCTTTTTAATCTATCCATTGTTTCTACGAGAACCGTACTATTTTCTGATTTGCATCAATTTAAACGACATTGGAAAATCAGTAAAACAAGAGCAATGTCGTTAACTTTACAGAAAATGTAATCGGAATAAAAATGACAGCAGGCACTTTCACCTACGCTGAAATTTGCACCATCTCTTCACTTCAATATGGTTAGTCAGCTGCCAAACACTCGATTAACTCCCATGCCCTATACGTCTATACTTTAGAACACGCTAATGACGTTTACATATAATTTAACACCACATAGTCCTTTGTCCAGACCGGGATATACATCTAGCGCTTCATATACAGTCAAACATAACTAGCCTTTCATACAGGATCAGATACAACAAACCCTTCATACACGGCCAGACACAACTAGTCTTTCACAGTCGGACAAAGGCAGGCATAATAGTCTTCACACCCGACTAGACTTAATTACCCCTCTACACACAGCCAAAAATAATTAGTCGTTCATACAAATGAACACAACGCTAACCATTCATATACAACCATACAAAATGAGCCCTTCATACATGACCAGGCATTTTTAGCTCTCTTCGTGACAAAACATAACTAGCGCTGCATACACGATCAAACATAACTAGCTCTCTATATACAGCCATATAAAACCATCTTTCAACGCACTGCTGAAGTTCTCATAGACGTGTATCATATTTTTTGTTGATTTTCAAACACATAAGATTAAAACAAAACCGTCTTACTGTCGGATTGTATTAACAACTTTTCAAAATATGAAGATGAAAATTATTAAAAGGCTCGACTCTCCACCGTAATTACTAACTCCCTAAAACATGACGGCGCCAACTCTCCAAACATCCGATTCTCGAATCCTAATTAAGAATTCTTCAAATCATGACCATACCAAGACGCAAAACGTATTACTCTTGCATCTGAATAAAATCACTCCTTAAAACATGCCCTCACTAACTCTATAATTCTAATTCTTGAATTGTATAAATAATTCTACAAAACACGATGAAAACTAAATTGTTCATTTTTGTTCCTCTTACTAAATACTAAACATGTTATAAACAAGTTACATGTTTTACGTCTTAGACGTAATAATCTTTAATCCAAATAACAACTGAAAGCACTCATTTATTAGTTTTTACCATTCTTAAACTTCGATGCATTCCCTCAGCTGGTAAATATTCAATTCTTCTTCTCCTCAATTTTACTTCTAAGCACAGTTATTTTTCCTATATTAAAAGTAATGCTTTTATATTAAAAGCAAAATAAAAACTTACAATACTTGCTTACGAATATTTCTGAACACAGGATACTATCAAAAGAACCAGGATAAAGAAAATGGAAACAGGGATATTGGCAGAATTGTGTATTGAAATAAAAATCCTTTTCAGAATTGAACGATTACGTCATTTTTTTATGTGAGAGCCAAGATAATATTCTCGACTAATTTAAAGAAATGATGAGTGAAAATATTTTCTTTTTGTGTGCAGGAAAATTCCAAGTATTTAATTCAATAAAAAAATAAATAATGAGGAGGTTATACAAAATCCATTGAAAGACTCTGTAATTGAAACATGGGGAAAACGCGTGCATTGGAATTGGATAAATAAACGAATTAAAATGTCCATATAAATCTTTGTCTTTTTATGTCTCAAATTGTTGAGAGCTATTTTGGGGTTACTTAATTGACATCTCATATAGAAAGTAGACATCGAAAGAGGCATACCTTAACACAAAACAATTACTGCGAGAATGGAGCAGAAAATCATAAATAAAAATGGAGCAAAATAAAAGAGAAATGATGATAGATAAAGATGGAAAAGAAAAAGACCATAAAATAGATAAAATGATAGAACAAAAGAAAAGAAGGATATCAACGAAAAAAAAGGAAAGTATAAGAGAAATGCTTACAATTAAATAAATGATGAGCGGGAAAAAAGGCGGACGAAATAGAAGGTAAGAAGATTGCGTGAAGGCTAATTTGGAAATATACTATAAATAAGTGTAAACACTTTTTGAAAAAGAATGATGATGGCTTTAAAAAGATTTGGAATAAGGGTATAAAGATTGGCACGGTGACATAGGAAAGGGAATGGTGTATAAGAAACATGAGGAATGAATAAAATACAAGACTATTGAATAAAGAGAAAATATATAAATACGATTATAAAGAGAAAGAGAGAAATGATAAGAGCGAGTACATGCATTAGAGACGGTTCTAGATCAAATTACAGTAAAGAGTTGTGAGCAATGAAACGATGTTTGAAAGCAAGAGAAAGAGAGAGATAAAGAGAGAGAGAGAGAGTAGAGACACAGAGAACATAACAAAGAGCGAGAGACCCACAAAAAGTAGGCGTAAGTTGTTTTAATGAATGTGGTCTCAGGTGTAACAAATTGGCCAGAGTACATTTTTTTGTATGCTGGAAATGACATTTCTTTTTGTCAAACAGAATCAAACAAAACACTTAAGATCGAAACTAAATTCGGTTCTTGTGTAAATTACAGTATCGCGATATTTTTGAAAACTCTTAAGCGTAGGAAGAGAATAGTGATAGAAGGCGAGTTGGAAAGAGAGAAAATAAGATTTTAAATGCAGAAGTACGAGAATAATGGAAGCGAAAATGAAGCCAAATAAATTGAACTATATAACAAAATAAAACTATTTTTAGAATATTCAACAGAAATGATTTCTCGTTTAGTTTGTAACACTTTCGATTACAAATTGTGTTCGGCGTTAAACCCTTAAATTAAATCGAAGCATCTCATTGACTATGAACTTAAGAATTACAAAACATACCATACTTCCTCCAGAATAATCGTAACGCTTGTTTCTATTTTATCATTATAAAAATATAACTTTTATATTTTAGTAAAGCAGAGACCAAGAAAAGACTAAGATACAAAGCTCTCATAAAGCAAAACAGTGGGATTTGGATGCTGTTTAGGCGACTCGATATATATATTTTATTGAATTAAATCAAGTGATGTAATTTCATTGGGTTACATTCCGCGAAAGTTCTTATAAAGCAAGCACAGATATACAGTTATGTGGACAATGCGACAGTTTACTAAAATTGTCGGATAGTGACGAACATATTACGTTAGATATTCTCTATTTAAGACTGTGCAACAATAAAAGGACTCTTTTTGCACTATATGTTTGAAAGGTTTGAAAGTACCGATTTGGCAGTTGTTTAGCTGATATATTCCAACTGATAATATAGGGATTCGTAATCTTAGCGCTTTAGTAGCGTTTAGTTGCTCTATTATCAGCTGTATACATCAGGGCGGGTGTAGTCCAATGTCGCGCATAGAATTGGACTTGTATCCATCTACGGTCGGCATTCCCGAGGTAACAATCCCGTTATGCACTAACCGAACCTATTAAACTAGACGCAACCCCAAACAAAATCAACCCTCTTCATTTTAAGACTTGTATTCACTAATATCAGCGGACTTAGAACTAACTTAGATGATGTAGAATCATTACCCTTAGCCAACCCCCCGGATATCTTAGCGCTAATGGAAACCAACCTACTGTCTTCCACTTTACCATGCCTGGTTATCGCCAACTTTTCCGTAGGGACTGGGACTAATATATGCATGGAGTTGGACTCTATATTCGAAACACCCACCCATTGATTAGAGATTTCAAACTATAATCAGACAAACAAATAAATAAAAATACAAAACTCAACAAGACCCCCTTCCCCTCCCACCGCCACCCAACGTACCCTTTAAATATCGGCATAAAAGCAGATTTACTGACTGGCTGGCATTCGTCCTCTTTAAGCTATCGCCTCCAAGCTTAGTCGAATGCTATGGTAACTCTCGCTTCTCCTTTTTTGTCCTTCAGTCCTCATTTCCAATGAGTGATTTTTCTGACAAAGGGTGAAGAAAAATCTGCTTTCTAGGTCGATAGCACTTTGTAAAGAGTAGCCTGAGATGTCGGAAAATTTCTGTTTCTATGTCTATCCTTGTGGTCATGTCACTAGTAAGGGTGCTGGAGGTAAACATTTCATCTGGGCTGACATTACCTGCCTGATAGTCAGGGACACGAACCTTGGATTAACCACTAAGGAGGCTGTCCTATACGCAGGTGCAAAGTACAGGGGCTGCTGTATTGCCATTTGGTGAATGGATTCTGGACCATACAGTAGTTTCTGGTAGGGCCTCTCGATGCCATACTAGTGGGTAATTGTTACAGCTTTACCTTATATTGTGCCACAAAAAATAAAATAATTCTTGTCTTTTTCTCTCTTATTTTCCCTCTCTATCCTGCTCCAACCAAGTCTACCGAACTTGCACTCACCCTGGATAATTCTACACAAGTACATGCATTTGGGAATTCAATGTCCACCACAATAATTGTGTTGGTTTCTCTCGTTAAACAGACATAACTGAGAGCATTTACTATAGGTTTTCTGTATCGCATTTCCTATCAGAGAAATTCACGTACCGGGCCCGTCTTACAGACCCACATGATCAGCAAGCTCAGTTTTTGGTCTATTTCTGACAACTATTCTCGAGTATTGTGTAACAAATGTCCATTTCCCACTCGTAAATGCCGATTACACTGTGATAATCGTGGAAAACACCCTAAAATCTGGACCACAAGTTGATGAGCCATTACTCAAAACACTACGGTACTATGAGAACGGTTACTGAGAATTCGCAAGTTGTCGCATTAGAGATGCTTCATGCTGCATCTTTTTCTTCCTGTGCAACTCTGCAAATGAAGCTGCACTCGATAATTTAGAAATCGTTCCGCCCATTGTTTCTGATGCCAACGAAACCCTAAACGCCTCGAAAACATGTGGTCCCAACCTTATCCTACTACTTTATAGAAAGAAATCTCCGCTTAAGTTTCTTCGATTCTCTCCAAAGTCCTAAACAAATGTCTTACTGAATCTTGCTTTCTTGACTGCTGGAAAATTGATTCGATTTTATCAGTTCACAAACATTACGGCGAAAAAACTGACCACTTTGATTATCATCCACTATTCACGCCGTTTCTTCGCAAAAATAATTGAGATATAATTAATCAAGCACATGTTCACTACCTCATAAATAATTTTTTAAAATCCTGACGAACAGTATGGATTTATGAAAGCCCATTCTACTGCTTATATGATAAGTGTTATCTCTGAACGTTTCTACCACGAACTAGAGAAGGCACAGGTTATTAGGTCAGTGGTCAAATAAATATTATATTTTACAGGGTTTGGCACAGTGATCTTCTAATCCAAATTAAATCCAATCAGTATTATTGGACGCATTAGCTTCTTAAATAATAAAAACAAACTAGGTTGTCTTTGATCGTCGTACATCTTAACAAGTTATAATTGTGGGTGTACAACAGGTATCAATTGATCTAGATTGTCATAAACGACCTCTCTGATAAATTTGTCTACGAAATGAGTATATTTGCCGATGACAAAGGTCATATAACAAACTCGATGGTAAAACGAAAAATCTAGATGGAGACCTCAAGTCTGTATTGAAAGTGGTCGAAACTGAATGATAACGTTTAATACCACCAAGACTGATCTTATATTCCTTAATACAGAAAGCTTTTTCACCACCAATAGCTATGGCTAATTATACTCTACCAGAATGTACTTCCTTCAAGCTCCTAGGCTAACGTTCACAAACAACATGACTTAGAAGAAATGCATTGAGAAAATTGCCAAGACTGCCGCGAGGAAAGTGGTCTCCCACTACCGTGCTAGAAAGTTACTAACACCTGACGGTATCCTGTATTTCAAGAAAGCCCCTCTTCATCCATACATAAAATATTGTTGTCACATCTGGTCTGATGAAATTGCTATCAGTCTCTCGCTTCTAGATAGGGTTTTAAAAAAAGAGTTGCTAACATAATAGTTCCAACATCGTCGACCAAACTCCAATTTCTGTCTCATCACCAATATGTTGTATCTCTGTACTCGTTTTACAAATAATTTAATGTTGAGTTCTCGGACAAGCTAAAAGCACAAGTGCCCCCCCCCCGGACAAGCAGAAAATTTCACCTCTACACTAACGATCAGATCCCTTAATTCTTAAAAGCCTTCTATTCAAATAGCTTGTTCGCTCGAACTGCTACACTTTGGCATTTCCTCCCTTACTGCACTGACTTACATAAGTACAAATGTAATGTGAACAAACATCTCGCTTCCTTTATATTCCATGAGCTTGATTTCGTGGACACTTATTTTACATAATGATAAAACTGGATATGAATTTGAAAAATATCTTCCTACAGTCAACCATCTGCTATTTATGAATGACTGTAAAGTATTTGGAATAAATGAGAACCAGATTGTTTAATAATGATATAAGGATGGAATTAAGCATCACAAATGTGCGAGTCTTGTGATGAAAAGGTATAAGCTCGCCCACCCAGATAGCCTTAAACACCTATCAACATATCTTGTAAAGAATGTTGACAGCGAGAGAGACTGCAAAATCGGTGATACTGGAAGCCGATAACTCTTAGTATATGAATAGAAAAAAACTAATCAGAAGCGAGTACCACACTAGATTAAAGGATATTCTTTAATCGCACCTATACAAAACGTGCCATTAATGCAAAATGCAGTAGCTATCATTCGATATAAGGTTGATATATTTGTATGAAATATAATGTTTGAACGCGAGAATACGTAAAATGCTTACAGTTTATGTGACTTTTTCTACGAAAGATGAATAGGTCGATTGTACCTATAAAGTGGGGTTGTTGAAATTTTTTAGTGCTCAAGATGTGGAAATAGATGGAAGTTTAACTAAATTTTATTTTTGAAAATAATAAAACATATCTCAGCGTAGTTAAAAGGAAAATAATGAAAAAATAATCAGAGCTTGCAAGGGACAGGGGAAAAATTATTTGGCAAGCAACTATAAAGTGTATTCTTTAGCAATACTAAATTCAGAAATAATGACAGCTGGGATTCGTAGGTAAGGTGTGATCTAAAGATATCTACTAAGAGCATTTACTAAGATCTCATGAACAAGCCAGTCGCACTATCACCATCAAACACAATATCGATGAACTGCAAAATCACTAATGTACAGATTTGTAATGAAAGGGAAGAAACATTAGCGAATATTATATAAGAATGTTTTATGCTAGCTCAAGAGCAACATAACAATTAATACACCACAAAGTCACTCAAGTTAAACACTGGAATACATGCGAACACTATTTGGATACAACGAAAAGTGATATGAGTATAAAACAGAAGTTGTATAGGAAAACGATTATGTTAAAATTCTTGAAAACATACGCATACAAAATGACACGGTGTTTAGTTATTCCTAACCTGACATAATTTTTCTAAACTATAAAACAAGGGAACTTGCTCAAATATAGCCTGTGCAAGAGAAAAACATGAAAAAATGAATATAAAGATCTGAAATAGATATTAGTTTTACTATTGAAAAATTCAAAATGATTACCATATTATTTGGAGCATTTGAGACGAAAATGAAAAGCCACTATCAATAGTGTTATCAGATTTATGAGACAAATTCTTTTTCAATTTTGCGAAAGGATACTTTATATGAACAAGAAACGTGCTTAAGTACAGCTTAAATAGCTAAAGTCAAAATGATTAATCTCATGGTAACATATTCAACTAGAAACATTCAAAAGTTGAGATAACTATGAAATCATACTACTACTACTACTACTACTACTACCACCACCACTAATAATAATAATAATATAAACGAAAACGCCAATAACAACAAAAACAATGTCAATACCGCATGAACTGGCCTGCGGGGAGGAAAGTTGGGAAATGGTGTACGTCGTAGAAAATGCTTTGTTACACAGACTCCAAGATATACAATCGATTATTCATGAGCACTCACATGTATGACAACGCGTTATGAGTACGCAATAATGATAATTCAAAATGCAAATGTTATTTCTAAATAAAAGTAATATCTATTAATATATATAAAAACATTTTGTCTGCGTATGCCTGTGAGTGTGAGTTCGTTCCGTATGAACTCCAAAACACTTAGGCCTAACTTTTTGAAATTTTACACAAACGTACTCCATGTGCCTAAAAGTTTTCCCAGAAAGGTTTTTTATTTTAATGTCTTCGAAAAGTATCGAAAAATCCGATTTAAATATAAAACAATTATCCATGTGCGCCGCTGGGAACCTAAGACTAGAACATGTAATCAATGGAATTGTTCGGAAAAAGGGGATTTCACCGATTTCGATGAAAATAAAAGTACTGGACTCGTGTACCGTTCGTGTATCCTTATTCTATGTAAAGCAAGTTGTGGCTTCCGTGTCAGATATAGAAAATAGATGAGTTCAGATAAAAATCAAGAATCATTAACAATAAGACAAGAAAATTACGTGTGAAAATTGTCTAAATTATTTCTCGTATGTTTTCTTACTTTGTGAAACAAACTTGTATAAAATAACATTGTATTTTCTTTCTTAAGTTCAAGCAACTTTTGCGCAGCATTTTCTTGTGGCGTTCGCTGATCATCATTTGAAAATAATTACATTTAAAAGTGAGCAATTACCAATAAATTGCGGAACAAAAATGGTGACTGCTAATGCAAGGAACAATTCATCAAATGATGTTACATGTCTGGAATTCCTTATTTCGGTTTCCTTGTAAAAATGTCTGCTAATATAAATTCATTGAAAGGTGTTTCCTTCGAAGAAAAAAAGCACGAAGTAATTCTTTTATCATAAATGATTATAGAAAGATTTAATGTTAATCAAACAATGATTCCGAGTTAATTAGAAGCTTTAAAGTGATGAGGAAAGAAAAGTAAGTGACGACGAGGGAAAAAAATCCAATTGGAAAGACGGGAAAGGATATGGAGGAAAAAAGGACGAAGAACGAGCAAAATTAAAAAAAAAAACAAAAAAAATAGAAAAAAGTGGACGGGTATATATATATATATATATATATATATATATATATATATATATCAAAGGGCGAATGAACCCCTTTTCGGGGTCAACGGCCAACTAGCATCATGTGTGATTGTGTGTATGTATACTTATATATATATATATTTGCATCGGTACAAGGAAATTACCAGGTTGGTGTCTGGGGGCGCGGTTATACCACTAAGAGAAGGAAACTCTTACATCAAACCTGAGAGCTGTTGTCTGCTTGTTCTGTGGCAATTGGTTTGCACCGAGTGAGTTAATCAACAGTTCGAAAAAGTGTGGATGGTCCTACACGAGCCTTCACCACTTAAATCAAGTCATTTGTGTGGGTTTCTGACAGCTTATCATAATTTCATTATGAAAACCTCACACTGTCCTGCAAGAAGTCCACCGGCGATGGAGTGAAAGCGACGGGGACAGGTAAAGGATATTACTGGAAGTCGTCAGCCGGATCTCTGCACAGTGGCGGCTGATGGTAGATGGCCGTTCTAGCACAAACCTGTGAGCAATTGTGCTATTCGTGTCAGGGACAAAACAGCCCTATTTAGGGATAGCACTGCTTTCATGTAGCGGGGAGGGGGCGATAAAAGGAGCCCTAAAAATTGCTTGCTCACCACTTAAATTGGCAACCCGCTGAAGCTGTCTGGTTATCCAGTTGCGCAGTCAGAACAATAGAATACGACAAAAAATCTCAACAAAGAATCTCTCAATAGGGTGTTGGAATGTCCGTAACTTCCAGGATAATGATGCTGCACCCGAGCGCAAGACAGCCCTTGTTTCTCTTGAGTTACAGAGGTATGATATTGACATTGCTGTCTTATGTGAAACTCGTTTGCCTGGCAATTCTCAACTTCGAGAGGAAAAGGGTGGATATGACTTCTTTTGTTCAGGAAATGCAGAAAATGAACCCCGCCAATCAGGCGTTGCTTTTGCCATTAAGTCCAAAATGGAAAAGTCCTTATCGTCTTTGCCCAAAGGCATATCTGATCGTGTGGCAATTCTTTCCCTAGAGTTAGAAGGAAACACCAGGGTGACGCTAGTTAGTTGTTACGCCCCAACGTTAGCCAGTTCAGATCAAGAGAAGGATGACTTCTACGATACCCTCCGTGATGTCCTCTCCAGAGTTCGACACCATTGTAAACTCGTTCTTGCTGGCGATTTCAATGCTCGTGTTGGTAGTGACCATCTGTCGTGGACCGGTGAACTTGATAAGCATGACATAGGCAAGGTAAATTCAAATGGTTTACGACTTCTTACAATCTGTAGGGAGTTTGACCTCTGTATTACCAATACCATATTCCAACAACATGTGCATTGGAAGACGACATGGATGCATCCTCGTTCAAAGGACTGGCATCTTATTGACTTCGTCATAAGGAAGAGGAAGCACATGAGTGACTTCAAAATCACTCGCTCTTTCCACACTTCTTTCTATCTTTCGGATCACGCCCTTCTCAGAAGTAAACTGTCGTTGCATGTGCGAAGGCACAGAGTTACAAGATCAACAGTCCCCAAACGCATTGATGTGCGGCCTCTTAAATCCAGTGAAAAGATAACTGAGCTCTCCAATAAGCTTGATGAAAACCTTGAGGGTGCTGATGCAACTGATGATGTTGAATCTTCTTGGAAAGCATTGCGAGAAGCAACTCAAGCTGTAGCAGTAGAAGTCATTGGAATACCGAAAAGAAAACACCAAGATTGGTTTGACGAAAGTGACGATGAAGTTAAAGCACTGATTAACCAAATGCACTCATCTCAAAAATGTTGGATTGAGGACAAAAACTCAACAGTGAAGCACACGGCCTACAAAAAGTGTAAAGGTGAGGTACAACGAGCTCTCCGAGCTATGAAAGAACAATGCTGGTACAATAAGGCAATTGCACTGCAGGGAGCTGCTGACAGCAAGAACACGAAAGCCATCTATGATGGTCTGAAAGAGGTATTTGGTCCTCAGAAAAGTGGTGCTTCCCCATTAAGCACAGCCGATGGAGAGGCATTGCTGACTGATAAATCAGATATTCTCAATCGTTGGAAGGATCATTTGAAACTGTCTTAAACACCTCATCTGTCATTGACAGCGATGTCGTGTGCTCTATTCCTCAGAATCCAGATATTCTAGAATTGTCATTGGAACCTGCTTATCAGGAGGTATGGGAATTCATCAAACAGATTGGTTCTGGCAAGTCCCCATCACCAAAAGATCCAATTCCGCCTGAAGTTTACAAGCATGTTGGGCATGTGCCGGTAAAAAATTCCATGCTCTCTTTGTAAAGATATGGAAAGCAGGCCGAGTTCCACAGGACTACAAATATGCCTGCATCAAACATCTCTACAAAAATAAGGGAGTCAAGAATGTCTGTGACAACTATCGGGGGATATCTCTGCTTTCAATTGCAGGAAAGATTCTCATTCTAAACCGAATCATAAATCGTCTCGTTGATAAGGTGTATCCAGAGTCACCATTTACATGATATTTTCCTTACGTCAGGTGGCAGAAAAGGTCCGTGAGAAAAATCAGGAATTGTATATGGTGTTTGTTGACCTGACGAAAGCCTTCGACACTGTGAATCGCGATGCACTTTGACAAGTTTTAAGAAGGCTTGGTATTCCAGAAAACATGCTGAACGTGATCATTTCCTTTCACGATGGGATGAAGGCCAATGTTGTCTCAGATGGTATGATGTCTGATCCATTTGATGTTACGAATGGGACCAAACAGGGATGTGTAATGCCACCAGTCCTCTTTGCGCTCTTCTTTTCACTAATGCTAAAACATGCATTTGATGATTTGGACACTGGTGTCAAGTTTCAATTTCGGTCATCCGGTGGCTTATTTAACCATCAATTAAGGCCAAGACTCATCTTCGCACCGATATTATTCGCGACTTGCTCTTCGCTGACGATGCCGCACTGGTAGCCACATCCTTTGAAGAAGCCCAGGTTCTTCTTGATCGATTTTCATCCGCGTGAAAGGCCTTTGGCCTGACAATTAGCATAAGGATAACTGACGTAGTGCATCAGCCACACCCTACTCCAAAACAAGTTGAAGGCGTAAAGCAAAATCCACCAGAGTATAGATTTCCTGCGAGCAAGCTGAAAGTCGACGGTCATGATATCAATTATGTCAAGTCCTTTCCTTACCTTGGTAGGAAGGTGAACCAGGGCGGTCCTCTTGATGATGAAATTGTCAACAGGATTGTTATGGCCACTTCTGCCTTTGGAAATCTTCGCCATCGCTTGTGGAACGAAAGGGGTATTCGACTAGACACAAAAATCCTTGTCTACCGTGCTGTTGTTCTTTCAATTCTTCTTTATGGATCTGAGTCATGGACTCCATAAAGACATCACATTAATCAGCTGGAAGTTTTCCACAAAAGCTGTCTACGCTCCATATGTGGTCTTAGCCTCCGCGACAAAGTATCAAATGCCGAATTATTCACCAAATGCAAAATATCTGGCATTGAATCATTCCTTATTCAATCGCAATTGCGGTGAGCTGGTCATGTATTGAGGATGCCCGATGACAGAATTCCAAAAATTGCGATGTACAGTCAATTTGAGGGTGATAAAAGAATTGTCGGACGTCCTTGGCTTAGGTACAAGGACAAGTTGAAGAGTAACTTGTCTGCAGTGAACATACCATACAGGAATCTTGAAAATGAGGTGAATGACCGAAAAGGATGGAGATCAAGGTGTTTTGAAGGTCTCCAGAGGTTTCAATCTCAAAGCTTAAAGCAACTGAAAGAAAACAGAGTAAGAGCAAAACGACTAGCAGCCGCACCAATATCTGCAGCGTTAAATCCACATTCATGTTCTATTTGTGGCCTTGTTTGCAAGTCCCTTGCTGGCCTAAAAAGTCAACAGAGGCAAAAGCATAAATGAGTTTTTGAAATATGGGTTGTCCGAACCTCATACATCGAAATCGACGGGAGAGTCCATCATATATATATATATATATTTATTAGTAATGGTAATTAATAAAAACCTTAAGAGTGCTCAATACTGTTGTAGAGCAAATAGGCGTTTTATTACCGTATTTTTCTGTTTAGTTCTATTATTGTTTCAGCTACGCGACCGTTTTTTGACCGACGTGTTACCTCCTCAGACTTTTACAGAAATGTTCGTTCATGGTGGAATGAAAGAGTGAATGATGTCAAGGGAGGGGTGCGAGAAAAGCGGAAAAAGAAGAAGGGAAAAGGGGGAAGGGGGAGGGGGTGCTCAGTGGGTCGGTAGTGGTTTAGTTTTTATTCAAGAACATTAGGTGTAAGTCTGAGGAGGCTACACGGTCGCGTAGCTGAAACAATAATGTAACTAAACAGAAAAATACGGTAATAAAAAATAAAACGTATATATATATATATATATATATATATATATATATATATATATATATATATATAAAGTAATTACATGAGTCGATGAGAATAGGCAGGAAAAGCACCATAAATAAAGATAAAAGGGTGAAAAAACAACGAATGAAAAAACAGAAGAAAAGGAAATCATCATTAGTTTTCTTTTTTTTGTTTTACATAAATCAGCACTTTTAATTTCGTTAGATTGTCTTTATATTTTCACTGCATTTATATTATTTATTTCTTTTTTTTTAGTTTCTGCATCTTAGTTTCTCTTTAAACCAACTCTCACAAATAGCAGACTAGATTTGAGAGTATAAGTTATGAAATATTGTCTTTCTACTTATAATACCACGACTTATCGAGCTTCATTCAATACCTATAACTTATATAATTAAGTACATAAATAAGATTCTAGCTGATACTTAAATTCACCTTAGCGCAAGGTAAAAAATAAAAACACTTATAACCCCTTATTTTCTTCCACCTAACAGATGTAGCTTCATATCATTTCGAGGAAGAGAAGAATAGCGGAAACAAGGGGATAGATAAATGATATTAACTGCCGCATACACAATCTTTTATATTATTTATGTTATTCAAACTATTTATCACGTGATTGGTTTTATCATTACAACGTTTTCACCGACGTAACTACTGAGTTTTTCAGTTGAGTCTTATCAAACTTGGAAATTTGTTCAGAATATTTATTGGCTCCATTGTGCAAAGCATTACGTGCTAATTAACAAGGGATGTTTTAAAAGAATGTCTCCTATTTTTATTGTTTTAATGGACCAGAGAGGATTGCAAATTGTATTATGTGTACTAAAATTATGACTTCATGGCCTGAACGGTTTCTCTCTCTGGTGTAGATATTGACTGTGTACTAACGCAACTCTGTCAGAAACAGTTATGTGCTATAGAATTACTCCACACAGAAAACATTGAGCCGCTCACCCCTCACCGGCACTAGTTGAACGTTTACGAAGTCGACGCAGTGAATGTTAGCACAGTTAGGGGATAGGTTGTCGATTTCGGAGTGGCAACATACTTGTGAATGGAAAAACACGCTCCAGACGCTCATACATAGCCTACGATTTTGTACTAATTTTTATCACATGCAGTTAATTATTAGTAAATCTTGCCCATACAAGAGAGGTATATGGATCTATTTCTATTTATGTTGATTGGTTTGGACACAAATTTCTTGAAACAATCTGGAAATTGTGTTCGCTTTAAATTTTCTGCTGAACTTGCTCTCGAGTCGCAAACGTTTCTTAACAATTCGCAATCAAAACAAAAAAACAAAAAACAAAAACAAAAACCAAATTCGAAATGACGGTAAAATATACGCTGTTAATATGATTATATAAGGGGAAATAAATGGGAAATAGAAAAGCAATCAAGTTACATTTATAGGTTTGAAGAATTAAACATCTATAAACGACATAAAAGGGAAGGGAATCGCCCTTACTGTTCTTTAAAAAAAAACCTTCAAAACTCGCATACACGTAAGTAAACATGTATACAAAATAATGTCCAAAACGGGTAATTTGGGGTGTTAGCTAGATTGTCATCATTATTATACAATTCGCATACACTATTAAATTGCTTTTGGCTAATCTAAAGGGACTACTAAAACTAATATTTATACTAGGACTGCAACTAATAATAATAACAACCACAACAATAATATTAATAATAATAATAATAATAATAATAATAATAATAATAATAATAATAATAATAATAATAATAATATATTATGGCTTTTTCTGCATAGGCGTATAATATACATACAAATGAAAATACATCGATGTGTGTGTGCATATATATATATATATATGTATATATATATGTATATATATGTATAAGTACAGTGAAATAGAATTGATATCACCATTAAAAATTCCAAACAGTACAAAGTAAAGTAATAACATGTTACAACTAAAAGTGAAAACTTATTGTAATAGCCTTGTTAAGAGTTGCAAAAGAAAAGAGGTCGCCAAAAAGTAATATCATGTATTACAGAGCATACAATAGGTGGGTTGGTCACTGGGAATTATGCAAACTGCATCTTGAACGCATAGGCAAGTGGTATAAACATAAGCCGGCAACAGTACTTGAAAACAAGAATCACAAAGTCCTATGGGACATGGACAGACAAACTGATAACCCCATCCAAGCAAGAAGACCGTATGTCGTAATTTTTTTATTTTTTTTTTATTACATTTTCACCCCAAACAAGGCACATTGCCACTTTGGTGTAGGGGCTACTATCAGGGGAAACATCTACTGGGGTACTATGTAGGGATTAGGGCAGCGAGATGTTGGTTCACGTTGCACTTGAACTTATGCATGTCAGTACAGTTGGGGAAGCAGTGACCTGGAATGGAATTCCAAAGTCTAGCAGTTCTGGGGAAGAAACTACTGGAGTAGAAAGATTTTTTACATCTAGGGATCTCTACAGTGTGGGGGTGGGATTTTGCAGCTTGTCGGGTCTGTCGAGGGTGTTCACGTCGTGGGGGCACAAGTGCTTGCAGTTCTTCAGAGCATTCACCATTATAATACTTGTAGAAAAGGCAGAGGGATGCAACGTTTCGACGATGGGACAGAGGCTGAAGTTTAGATTCCAGTTTAGGGCCTATCAGATTTGCGACTCTCTTTTGAACCCTGTCAAGGAGCGAGAGACTAGTAGCCGATGCACCGGCCCAAATATGACAGCAATACTCCATACATGGGCGAATAGTGGCCTTATAGATGTACAGGATACTTTCGGGTGTTAAAAGTTTTCTAGCACGGTAGAGAGAGCCCACCTTCCTTGCAGCGGCCCTTGCAATGCCCTCGATGTAATTGTTCCAACTCATGTTTCCTGTGAACGTTAGGCCAAGGAGCTTGAGAGACGTACTCTCAGATAAAGAGTCGTTGGCCATTGCTATAGGTGGTAGATAAGGTTTCTTGTAATTATTGAATGAAACCAGTTTTGTCTTGGTGGCATTGAACGTTACCATCCATTTTTGTTCCCATTCCACTACTGATTGGAGGTCATCCTCTAGTGTTTCTGCCATTACTTTAGATATATGTTCGTTTGTTTTCCTGTCGTGCCTGCTATAGAGTGTGGTGTCATCAGCATATAGAGTGTGGTATCTCAGAGGCAATCTTGTCGGGGAGGTCATTTATGAATATCAGGAACAGCAGAGGTCCAAGGATAGATCCCTGGGGCACTCCCGCATTTATATCATATTGTTTAGATGTACGACCGTCGAGTACAACCTGGATTTTTCTCTTAAAATCCTGTAAAATCGTGAACTTTACTGTTCTAACTGACCAAAGGGTGAATATCAAAGAAATGAAGAAACGGAGCAAATACACAAAGCTAGCCAGGGAGCTGAAAGAGATATGGAAGATGAAGAAAATCAAAATAGTAGCAATAGTAGTAGGGGTACTAGGAACAATTAAAAAAAAAAAACTTTGAAAAAAGAATGGAAGAAATTGGAATCAAAGAAATGACTGAAAAAATACAACGAACAACAATAATGAAAACAGCTGTAATATTAATAAAAACCCTTGAATGTGGAAACTAACACACAGGAGCAATAAGTGTGGGCCAGAAAAACTGCCGCAAAGGCTTGAAGCGCTACATGGAACCAAGACACCCTTAAGCCGTTTATCTTTATGTTCTCTAACCCAACCCAACCCCATCCCCCTATTGCCACATCACTGCCCCCTTCCCCCAACCCCTAAAAAAGAGTGAGACCAAATAACCAAGTAGAGTTAAGGTGGAAGAAAAGATCGAAGAACTAATTAAGCCTCCGCGGGATTAGTGCGAAAAGAACTGGGAACTTGTAGAGGCTTATTGCCACTCCAATTCCAGTGAAGGCAATAGCCGCTGCCAACGAGAAATCAATGACAAGCAGATGTTGCGATAATGCGAATTTATTTGAAAATCTAATCGAAAGAGGTGAAGAGTATTGGACACCTTGGGAGACTTGTTGTTACTCACCTTCCAGGGAACACCACATGCTTTTTTCAAGGAGAGATCTTTGATGGCCTGTGTGAGAGCTCCATGTAAACCGCCAATAATAATAATAATAATAATAATAATAATCATTATTATTATTATTATTATTATTATTATTATTATTATTATTATTGATAATCCAATGCCGGATTAATCGTTATCGGTATAAATTTTTCGACATGATATAACATAAAGGAAACCGATAAGAAATAATATTAAAACGATCATAATAGATAATATATATTTGTTTTGTTATTTGGTTGTTTTGTCATTTTATTTTACATTTCAAATCTACTCAAATATTGTGTTATTGATTCTACTCGTTTTAATTTACAATGTGTTTTAGAAGTATGTCCTTCAAAGTTTATTATGCCCTTGAATATATCATTGTATATCGAAAACTGTTAAATTAATTGATTTTTTAGGCATGTAATTTGTAACGTAATCATCGGTAAATTATTATCGTAAACTCATACATTTCAATCTCACGCAGTAGATACTACCCCTATAAATAGAGGTGTACCTGCGACTGCTGATATCTTACATTTGATTCTACACTCCTGCAATTATCCCGGATTCTGGTTTCGCTGCGAGATGCGATTTCGTTTACTCCCAGTACGGTTGGAAACTGGCTAGAGTATTTTAGAAATTTTTGCAATTGATTAATCAGAAAAATGGAAGAACAATATTGGAAGAATTAATTTCACTTTGTATAATAGATGTAACTCAAATGTTTCCAAAGCATTAATAAAAATACAATTTGAAGGGATTATTCTCAGGAAATATTTGTTTGAGGTATTGCGCACGGAAGAAATTCTATTCGACATAGATATAGGGATAAAAGCATTCTTGAGATTCCAATCCAAATAGACCTAAGCACAATAGTAACTCATGAGAACTACACAATTCCCCCATTGCCAAACTTTCGAAAAAGTCACTCGACTATTTACAACCACTATATATGATTTCTCCCACTCTCTATTCGTTTCAAGAACTGCGCACTTTTGGAACACTGCTGATGACAATATGGTAGTTTTCAAATTCATTGCGAATACGTTCTTGTTGAGCCGTTCCCATAAAAAAATCCAAGTTGACTACATTTACACTATATACAATCATTACACTACCACCTCGCATTCATTAACTCTTTTCCTCGAGTGGTTATCGGGCCTATATAAGTGGTGATTCAAGTAACAAAAACAGTTTGCAAATTCGAACATTACCAACGCGAACATTTTAAAGGTAAGACAAGCACAAACTATGCAGAAATGTTGATGGTTAGATTACGAATAATAAAAGAGGGGTGGTAAAGGGACATGTTACCACGCACAGATGGATAGAAAAAGAAAACTATAAATATATGAAGATAAACGAACGCTGACAGTTGTCATTTCTTCATCTTGTAAAATATTTATTATTTCATAATTTCATTCACTGTCTCAATCAAGGTCTGACAGATTCTATTTTCTGCCTCGCTTGACCCGTACAAGTACGCGAAATGAATGAAATAATACATTAAAAAAGAATACCTTTTCTGTCACCGTTGCTGAGTGCTAAGCGCACAAAGCGGATGAAAACCTCTCATCAAAAGCTAATAATATTTTTATGACATCTCTGTTTTAAGTAAACGTAAGCTGACAAGTTTCTTATCTGTACGAATTCATTAAGAGCACAGAGACACAGATAATACAGTTTATAAATTTGAAAAATACTTTATCTAACTATAAACCAATAAAAGAAACAGGGAAATGTAAATGAACCAGCTCTTTATTTTGATTGATACTGTTAGTAATTGATACTGCCATTGATTGACATAGGGACTTTTATATATTGGCATTATTATCGATTGGTACTCTTATTTATGAACACTTTTATTTATTTGCATTCTTATGAATTATTATCATTGTGACTCTTTTATTTTAGGTTTATATATAGTTTTCTTTTACTAATGCTCACCCTTAACAAGGCATTTCCCTACTTGGACATACGGGGCTACTATTTGATACTATGCATAGAAAAGATTAACAAGATGTTGGTTTAGATTACATTTAAACTTATGCACATCAGTAAAGTCAGAGAAGCATGATGCAAGAAGAGAATTATAATGTCTAGCTATTTGAAGGAAGAAATTATTGGAGTAGAAAGCTTTCTGGAATTTAGGGACCTTACCAGAGAAGGGGTGAGTATTTGTTGCTAAGCGTGTTTGTCACGAATATGTACATCGAGAGGCATAAATGCAATGATTTTATAAGAGAACATTCCATTAAAATATTTGTAAAACAGGCAGAGAGATTGCGGTGGTGAAAATGGGGGGTTGAGCTTTGTTGACAGAGATTGAAAACACTTGTGTGGACGCTATCCTAGAAGGGGAGGGCTAGTGGTTGATGAACATCCTGGATGTGGTAAGAATACATTAGTCTAATGATAGCCTTGTAGTGATACAGGATACTCTCTGTTGTGAGTAGTGGTCTAGCTCGATAGAGTGAACCCACCTTCTTTGCAATAGCTTACGCAGCGTCCCCGATATATTTGTTCCAGTTCATATTGGCCGTGCATATCAGTCCGAGAAGTTTGAAGGGAGTATTCTCAGGAAATATTTGTTTGAGGTTTGTTTCAAAATAAACTGTAACGGAGAAAGCATCGCGTCATGTCATGACTACTTAAATGATGATAGTTATGATGTAATGATCATTTTTGTGAGAACAGTGACAAATAATGTGTAATTATTGTCTTTATAAATAGAAATAAAGTTGGATTAAGCTGGAAAAACAAAACAAATCTATACCGCAATTAAATCGCTCCTCTAGTCATACTGGGCTGATACTTCAAGAATGCTGATATTGTTATATAATAGTCTTATTATTGTTGTTTGTTATTATTATTGTTGTTATTAAATCTTATTAAAAGTGATACTTATAGAGTTTTATTAAAACGCAGTCTTAGAGAGAGAGAGAGAGAGAGAGAGAGAGAGTCTTTATTAAGAGGGATGTTGTTGTAAGAGAGATTGTTAGTTTTATCTGAGAGAGAGAGGTTGTTAGAGACTTAGAGTCTTATTAAGAGAGATGTTGTTGAGAGTCTTATAAGGAGCACAGTCTAAGAGTCTTATAGAGGGAGTCTTATTACAAGTGATGTTGTAAGAGATTGTTCGTTTTATGAAGTGATTCATATTAATTAAATGTTTATACTTAGAAGTGTAGATGGACGCTCTTTGAGTGAAGCGATAGTGTTCAGACAGTCTTAGAGTTAATATTGTGTATGTAAGATGTGTATGTCAAAACATTTTTAAACCAATTGATATACAAGACATATAATAACAATTTTCACTTTACCTTTTGGTAGAATTACAACACAAAGACGACGTTTATAAAAACACATGATGGGTTTATTTCTTCTCCCACCACCGTGGTTTTCATCATAAAGAATTCAAAGCTTCACATATTAAGTTTCAAAAGTGACCGTCTCGCTTCTAGACGTTCGAATCCCATGTCTGGACTGTCGTCTGTCGTCGTCAGACTCTCCCTGACTCTCCCTGTTTCTCTTCCTTAACTCTAAAGTTTTCTAACTATATCTAGAACTTCCCATTTTCCATGACGTCATACACATGTTAAAACATGTGTCTTTTTTCACGTGTTCTGAACATGTGTGTCCAAACTTTTTCCTTTGTTTACAAAAGGAATTTTAACCTATATTCCCAGTAACCTATTTTTCCAATATGTTAAAAACATGTTTATTAAATTATCATGTAAAGTTGCGTTCCTCAATTGACTTTTTCATAACAGAATTGAAAACGCACATTCTTTTCTTGAAAACTATTTTATCTCTAAGCTAAACAATAGTTTGTTTTACATTCCATTTTCTAATTCCTTCTCGTAATCTATTTCTAAACCTAATTTACGAGGTCCGAATTTCGTCTATTCTGTTTCATCTTCATTTTAACTAAATCTCTCTATTTTTATACTTACATGAAAAGAGGGCAGCCCTTATCATGTAATAATATTTCAAGAATTCTTAACCGACAATTGTAGTTGCATGTGAGGTCGAGATTTTCTTATGTATTGAGGAAGAGCTTTTAGTTCATCTAGAGTTCCACGTAGATAATAAACATTCAGAGGGTAAATCGTGAGCTTTCAGTGGAGGTGATGTTGTGTATCTGGGCGGTAACGGCAAATCACATTGGAATGTAAATAGTTCTTGAAGAATACTGACACTACCGACATATTGCATACAAACGATTTAACTCTCATTGTATCTTCTTAACGCAACCCACCTGGCCTAGAAAAAACTGAATGGTGGACAGTGCTGCCGTTACGTAATGTTATTTTTAAAACTCCACCATCCAAAATCTTTTCCTACATTAATCACCTCATATTATGCATATACAGTTTCCCTGATAAGTTCACAGTATGTCTCCAAGCTATGGGTGTTTAAGTGGCTTCTATTGCACGAAGGAATAGAGTTTTGGTTCCATAACACGACATCTGCACCCTTCAGTTAATTGTGATATTACAATACTGAGGTTTCATTCTGTCTCTGACAATTTATACAAAGCATTAGTAGTCTGCCGAACTTCTTGCCATTCTATTTGATTTACATTCACTTTCTGATTCAAGTAGTTATCTCAACTGCCGCACTTTCCGTTGATACCTACTGCCAAATATAAAATGTTAATTCACTCTCCTTCAACTCATAAATGTGCACGTTGCACGGCCAAAACTTCCACGAAAGGTAGCGACATTGGTGTAGAGTCACGGTAATTGCCGTATCTGCTGTAATATAACTAGTGTATCATGATCAGTGTCGCTAACAAATATTACTATAAGGTTTGACCCTCAGTATGCACCGATTTATGTTGCTGGATGCAAATAAAACCTGCCCTATTTTCTGGATATGCGCATTTTGTTGTCCGTCATCATAAATATCTGAAAGTTTTTGGATCAATTGCTGTATAAGAGGCATTGATACTTTGATAAAACATTCGTGGAACCAACACTTGCCCCTTGCATTCTTCGTTGTGAATGGGCACTTACAATACTGCTTGCCAATGCTTTGTTTTTCTATTTTCCTTTTCTACTAAGATCTCTCAAGCTTTTATTGCATCTCAAATGTCAAGCCATTTTCCACCATTATTTTCATTTCTAACCGAGTACATTATAGTAGTAGTAGCAGTAGTAGCAGCAGTAGTAGTAGTAGTATCAATAGAAGTAATAATTATTTTCATTGTCACAAATAACACACGCAATATCACAGGCAATAACACACGCAATAACCCGTTTAGTTTTATACTCTTGTGGAAGGGATGTTTGTGGCTGTTGATTGGTTTAATGCGCGTATGTCCCGTATTCTGATTCGCCTTGAAGCACTCTCCGAGTAAACTCGCCTAGCGTAACTAGATTTTCTTAACAACTATATAACCTAAGGGTAGACAAATATTAAAACTTAAAAAATAACGCATTTTAACGTATTGATGTACATTTTCACATGTGTAGAGGAGCGTATAAGTCGACATATCTTCCAAATTCGAATTTTTTCATTCTGACCCATTATCATCTATTTTTACCGACGACAAACAAAATTGAATTTGTTTCACAAGTTATAATATATGAAGTTTGAAGTCTATAGATCATAAATTAATTAAGTAAGTTTGTGCAAACCGTTTCGCAGACGCATTAAGAAATGGTCAAATTTACATACACATACAAATTTATGTGTGTGCGTGCTTGATTACATATATATATATATATGTATGTATGTATATACATATATATTACTTGGGAGTTACACGTTATAAAGGCCCAAAAGCTACTCAAGGATAAGGGTTAATGAATGTAAAGTGATAGTTTAGTAATCGTTCCGTGTGTAAATTGAGTCAAAGTTGACCATTTATTAAGACGGCTCAACAAGAATTTGTTTACATTAGATTTGAAGGCTATAATTTGGTATTCAACAAGAAATCATGACACTGGAACAGGAAGGGGTTAGTTTTGAAAAATATCTTTGTAACGGACGGGATTAGAAAGAAAAATATATAAGAAAATATCGAACGGTATCTGTTTATGTATTACTAGCAGGACCCCTTAATCGGTGTTGCACGGTGAAAGCGTCTTCCACCTCTCAAAACAGTAAACTACGGTTTTCGTTGCTGTTGTTGTTGGTGGCCATTAAATAATCTGGCCTTTACTGGCGATTAGTAATGGTTTAGGACGATAGAATACATGTACTGTTTGAATTTTAGAAAAAGCAATTAAGGGAATGCATAAATCAGTAGTAATTAATTAAAATACGAAAAATGGTCCATTAGTATCATTATGGAAAGTAAAAGTTGAAGTTTTAGAAGTTAGAAATTCTCACTGTATATGGACTGTTTAGAGTGATCGAAATCAGTGGTAGCAGTCCAACTGTTCCCGTTTGTTGTTCAAGCCGTCCTCTTTTTCTCAACTCTTCCACCAATATTATTAAATTAAATTCCAGTTTTATGTTACCTTTTTTAACGTGTAAAACAAAACAATGACGACTTTTTTTAACTTTACTCGTTTGAGTATTGTCATGGTAAAACGGCGTTTGAAATCAGCATCCCCAACTCCTATGCAATTAATGTAATAATGTAAATAACGTAATAATGTAAATAACAACTTTCCGAATAGACACAACCAATAAGAACGGCGTTCGAAACAGAAATCCCAACATTCCCATGCAAACAGCGGATTTCGGAGTAGACAACCCCCTTTTGGAGGGGAAATAATTTCCCATAAATTTAACTGTGATAATAGTTGCCTGCTTATCCACCCGAAAATGCCAAAAAAATGAATGGGGGTGGCAGCGTCAGTAGGAGAAAAGTAGTTTTGTTTATCGCGCGTGCGACAAACATGGCATCCAGTGAATTACAGTGTATAATATCGGTCTTTATATCTCTATAATTACTTGTCTCCGTAAAATTTGAATAACATTTTCTTAACTAGCATAGTCTAAAATATATACAAGTCGTAAAGAAAATTGTGGATGTGGACCTAATGCACAAAATTACTCCCTACAAAAAGGTTAATGTGTGCGCAATCACGATAATCAATCCGGAAAACAAATTAAAAAAAAATACTCCACAGAATTCACAACTTGTGAATACACAAGTATAAAACGCATAATTGTTTCCTTATGTAATGGCATTTACGTATAAACTGTAGTGTGGGTAATCGGTATAACAAGTCCGTAAGTGGGCATAAAACCAGACCCTAACTTTCAAAAGCGTCAGCAGGTTAGTCAATTGAGGTATGGAACCACAAAATGGATGCAATACTTCAACTTTTCTTCCAAACAGCTTACTTATATACTTTGACAAAATAGTAAGATATTTTTTGTTAATATATTTTTTAAAAACATATTTATGTTTTGCATTTTTGTTTTTACAAATATAGTTATACTTTTAATCCACTTTATATAAATATATTGTCGTTTACAATATACTTTATCTAAACCTGTTCAATCTAGTACGATCTTAAAATAAATGTTTCGCAATATCATCTAGTGGATTATTACTTATTTTGTTGTTTGAATTTAATGTTTTTAACAGATGTGAAGTATTCACATTTTAAAACTGCTAAACTATTTTCTATTGCACATTCACAATTTTGAAACTCGTAAAACTGTAAAAAATGTGACATGTTCATTGTTCTCTTTTTATGTTTCTGTAAATAAATATATTTTTAATGTAGCCAAACAGTTTGACAAAATATATAACATGTTATCTTAAATAAACATAGTTATTTGAAAAGATATGCTATTAAAAATAAAATATCAACTGATATAAAAGTTTACGTATTTCTAAATATTTTATTATAAGGGGGTGAAAAATTAACATAAAATATAGTAAACTATAAAAATAGTTTTCAAGTTTTAAAATGTGAATATTTGACATATGTTAAAAACATTAAATTAAAACAACATAAGTATGAATCTACTAGATTATATTGCCGAAGATTTATTTACAAGTTAGCAATAATCGTAATAGATTGCGCAGTGTTAAATAAAGTATATTTAAATAAAGTACATTAACGTTACTATGTTTGAAAAATATAATTAATTACCGCATCACTTATAAAAAGCTAGCGAGAGAGAGAGAGAGAGAGAGAGAGAGAGAGAGAGAGAGATTAAATGTTTGTTATTCTTCTTCGGCACCGCTGTGAAATGTTAAAAGTGAGCGAGCGAGAGAGAGAGCTAGGGAGCGAGAGAGAGAAAGTTGGAAGAATATATACATACAGAGATAGTGTAATAGGAAGAGAGAAAATATAAACTGACACCGTAAAATGCAAAACAATGAACGCAGCACCTTTCTGAGAGGGCAAAATGAGGTATCGTGGCGACGCCATATTTAAATGGTACATTAGCGTTCGTTTAGCATGCGATTACCGAAAATCCGGAATATAAGAGATGTCAGAGCTCAGCAAAACAGAATGAGCGGAATTAGTCTAGAAAGACTTTATGATTTTAAAGCTGAAAATGGAAAGATTATAATATTTCTATTGGTTTATGATCCAGGTACGAAAGAGTGCTATCATAATATATGTATACTGCGTATATTTCCTCCCTGTGTTTAACGGGGGTGCTAAGAAGACTCGCTATTTAGAGAGAAAATAAGAACTACTTCCTGCAATGATAGTTTCGATTGTGATGATACTGCTCCTAGGATTAAATGTAGGATTTTATTATTACGACAAAATTTATCTAAAATAGCGTTTAAAAATTACATAATATAGTTACTTATTATCTAAATTTGTATATAGCATCTGCTGTAGCACACTTACGGTACTTTAGTCCAGAGGGGAATTTCTGCAATCAAAATATTATATATTGAGATAATATAAACTTTCAATTTAAATTAATAATTAGATGTGAAAAGATTATAATAGCACTAATTGTAAAAGTTTTTTTCCATTAGTTATTCTTAAGCCATAAAATATATCATTTAGGCGAGCTTGTTAATTTTAAATATCCAAATAATTTACCTTCGCTATTGTCAAATATTGCGCCATATTACACAATAATTGATATTTAACTACATACAGCTATAGAGCAGCGCTAATATAAAAAAAAAGTTTTATGTCTGTCCGTCATTCTGTCTGTGTATTCACTAATCTTACTATCAAATAATCATTTTCCAGTCCTAGGTACATATTTTCTTGTAAGGTTATGCTCATAAATAATCTTACACAATTTCTACCAATATTTGTCATCACTGTGGTATTTCATCCTTTGCGTTGCATTGATTAAAAAGTTACCCTATTCTATAAATATAAAAGCGAAAATGTATGTATGTATGTATGTATGTATGTATGTATGCATGTATGTATGTATGTATGTGTGTTCGCTTTTTCTGTGTGTCTACAAAAAGCTTCTTTCAGAGAAGCGGTCGATTGGTTCACAACTTTTTAAAACTTTTTATATCATATACAAATCGTAATATCTCACACTTAAGAACGAAGATCGCCTGTCTATTTAATTTAGTCGATTTCGGGAAGATGAATATTCAATATTTGTCGCTCGCCGCATGTGGGTTAGTCTTTTTCCTATACCATCTTGGGGACGAGGAAAAAAGCGTTCAGCAGTAAATGAAATCCCACAGTAAAACTGACCTCATTAACTCATTAAAACGAGCACCTGCGAAATCCAACTAATTAAATAAATTCAAACGTGTTTCCGTAAGCATGTCGCGATGGGGAAATGGTTAACGTCGCACGTTTTTTTTCACAACTTTGCCTCAACGGTTCGGGTTCGATCCACGCCGGGTACTCTTCGCTAGTGTTTTATAAAGGATGATCCATTGTAATGGAAAACCTTAACACCTGTCAAACGTCTCTCAACACTGATGGTCAGTTGATAACCGATTTAACAAGGCAAAAATGTGACATATTTAACTACATTGCTGTACGGACATTCTGATCACATATATTGTGAAAGTTTTTATTTTGAAAAGACTTTTTAACAATAAACTGATTTTATAAAAAAATGCTTACATATTAATTGTTAGCTATTAAGAAGTTTAGCAAAACCGACTCGGCACGATCTAAATATAATAAAGAGATTCCATGATTTTTCTCTCTTTCCCAAAAACTTTTCTCCGTATGTTTACATTTCTTTCTTTTTTGTCTCATTATTTCCCATTGCGGGTACTTGTGCCGCTATCAACTAAGTACTTGAGATGTCAGCGTGATATCGTTGTTAGATTTCTTTCTTTCCATGCTTTATCTTTCATTGGAAACTGTCTACTTAACCGATCCGTATATACACGCACTCTAACAAACGAAGCAAGATTTATTGCCAAGTACTGTAACTTCGGCGAGAGGTTGTCAAGTGGGGTTTCTCTTCATATAAATATGTACACATTGCCTACCGCTGCAGGAAAAAAAACAGCAACAAACAATGCATATTCTTTATATAAATCCATTCAATATGAACGTTTATAGATGACAAGTATGTAGTAAACTTTAAGTTTAACAAACTAGCAGACTGTATGCGAAGGCGACACGATGCCTCACTTTCCATTAACTGCCACATCGTTGTTTATAAAAGGATGTCACAATATTTTCAGGATTTCTCTATTTGCCTTTGATTATCTCATTATAATGCTGACTGTTTAGCAAGTGGTCATTAATTACCTTTTTTAGTCTTTGTTAGGCTTTGACCTACGATTGAACACAGGTTTTCAAACCTGTTATCGAACATGCCATTACACCAAATGAGGACATTAAAGTTCAAGGAACATTAATGCTTTCTCAGCTGTCTAACACTAGTCTCTCCATTTTGGATAGCGTCCAAAAAGGAGTTTTCAATCAAATAGGTTCTATATTGTCAACTAAGCTCGAACTTCTGTCCATCACCCAATGTAGCATTTCTGTGCCCGTTTTACACATATTTAAATGAAACATGCTCTGATGAACTTGTTGCCATTGTGCCACTTCGACGTGCATATCATTTCACACTGTTAAGGTCCCTAAATGCTAGAAAACTTTCAACTCTAATAGTTTCTTCTTTCGAACAGCTAGACTTTCGCATTGTCATTGTTCTTTCCTGCTTTCTTGACTGTACTGATATGCAGAAGTTTAGATCTAACTTTTTTCTTTTTTCTTTTTTTTTGCTTATGTTCACCCCTTACAAAGCATATCGCCACTTGGACATAAGAAGCTACTACTTGGGGTCATGTCTAGGAAAGATTAACAAGATATTGTTTATGTTACATTTAAACTTCTGCATATCAGTACAGCCAGAGAAGCAGACAGCAGGAAAGGAATTCCAAAGACTAGCTGTTCGAAGGAAGAAACTAGTAGAATAGTAGCATTGTTGTTGCATTTAGGGACAACAACAATGAAGGGGTGAGATCTTATTGCTTAACAGGTTTGTCGGGGATGTGTATGTCGAGGAGGTGTAAGTGAAACGAGTTCATGAAAACACCTTTCTTTAAAATATTTGTAAAACAGGCACAACTATGCAATCAACGCCTTGCTCATTTCTCATGAATATTGTCGTCCCCTTAACATCGAAGTGACGATATGCCTAGTTGGGGCGAACGTGAGAAAAAACTTTAATACGGTTTGTCAAAAGTCGTCTTCTAAAATAAATTATCAAATTTCGAGCACACTACTCATTTACTCTTATTTTTGAGTGATCTCCGAGCTTTGATGAGCCGTGACTATATAAAGTATAAGAAAAATGTTCTTCTTGTCGGGAGTCCATTAAGTGCATGTACAGCATCTCCTATTTATACAAAACAATAGCTAGTATGTTGTAAATAAAAGTGACGTTATACTAGCGCAATGTTGCAGAAATGGTCCATAGCATAGCAGCAATACTATTTTAAGCAAAAGCACTATGAATAAACTGTGGGCGAAAACTGTTAGCATAGAAACGTAAACGTATTCTGACCTCAGCAAAAGAGTTTATATAGAGTAAAAAGATAATAATTTGTGTAAAAACAAATGTCAAAATTTCCGTTAATATTAGGGGTTAATAAAAAGTAATCATTGTAGAATGTTTGTAAAAAGTCGTTTTGTAGAAGACGAATGAAGAGTCTGTAAGTTTTTTTTTCATGAAAAGCGAAAACAAGATGTTGAGGTGAAAACTCATTGTAAACTTTTCATCTGTTTCTACATAAAGGAAATCGCGATTTTCTTCTATCATATGTAAAGGAGTATCTTGCAAAAAATAGAATTTCTTTGGAGAAATTTTAATTATTTTAATAATAAAATATTTTCTATTGACTGCTATGAAAGTATAAATGGCCATCATGATTCCAGTCTGATGTAAACCAGTCGAGTTTGTTGTATGGTTCTTTTTTCTTTCTTTCTACTATAGTGTTGCTGTTTTTGTAATTATTGCGGATGAATATAAGGTTTGTTTAGAAATTTATGAATACATTATTTTTTTGCATATTATTACAAAAAGTAAAACTGTGAATTGTGTGATAATATAAACTGCCCTTTCACTACTGGTGTAACATCGGATTTTCGCGGGAACAAAATGATAATACAAACGTGATCGACATTAGAACAAATATTGCGGAAGTTAATGACTATAAATAAACGAAAAATCTATTGTGTTTTACATACAACGTGACGCCATTAACAATTAGAGTATTTCCTTTGGAATAAACTGAGTGATAGTGGTAAAATTTAGATATGTTTGGGAAATATTGACTGAAAACGACGAGATAGAGTTCGCGTCTATCAACGGGAAGATCGATGATGAATATGATCGACAGATACAATTATTCATAACATCACAGTTACTATACGACTATAAGGATAGGGGATTCCATTCGTTACATGTAGCACTAACAACGGGCTTCAAATATCACACACTCACATGAAATACACACGTGTTCAACAGGTAACGTCTTATCAATGTTTTGTACATATGTTTTCATTTATACTTATATTGAATGCAACTTGCAAACTGTGCTTTATATCAGTTCGACAACGGACAAAGTTAAAATCGCTGCGATGCGAACAGCACGCCCGCGATATGTGGGTCGTCAGCCTTCTGGCTTAGTAATATATGAATCTTAAAAAAATTGATTTCTTTATTTTATGCTACAAAGAAAACGGAAATTGGTCTGTATATTTTGGAGCATTCTAAAAGCGTATTTATATGGGAACGTTTTACATTACAAATTCAATAAAAGTATGTTGAACGGAATCCCCGAGCAAGAAAACCAATTTTAAATAAAATCAAAGTTTAGAAATTTTACTGACAATTAATTTCCTTCTGAAAAAGTTAATCCGTCAAAAATATTACTTGTATTTTACTTTTTTCTGTTCTGTTGCTCTTTTTTATGTAGTGTATTCTTCTATTGTGTTTTTCTGTTTCATTACCGACTGTTTCCTCTCTCAATTTCTTTGGAAATGCAATTTAAGTAAGCATTAATATCATTTAATAAAGAAACTTTTAAGATGTCCTGTATCTATAATGGTTTACAGCGTTTGCTTTTTGACATTTTACTACTCATTTTATCATTTTCTTTTCGAATATGTCTTATTCACTCGTGTTAACTCCAACAAAGCGCATTGCAATTTAATCGTAAAGGGGTATGATTGTGAATTATGTCTATATGAGAAGATAAGCGATATGTCTGTTCACATTATATTTAATCTAGTACGTTTTTAGTATAACCAGGAAAGCAAGAAAGGGCCGCAACTCCAAACTAGCAGTCTGAAGTAAAAAGAATTAATTGCAATAGAATGCTTTTCAACATGTAGGGACATATATATTGAAGATTTGAAATTGTATAATAAAATAGGTTTGTCTGGTATATATATATATAGTAGATGTACAAGTACACTGGGACATCAAGTCATGTCCTTGTAAATATGAATAGGGATGAAACACATCGACGATGGGACAGGGTGTGAAGGTTGTTTGATAGTAGGAGACCCATTAGATTGAAGATTCATTTGGATCCTATCTAAGAGGGAGAATTTAACGGGAATGCAACCTCCCTTTTTTAGGAAATGTGATCTTAATGTTAAAATTAAAATTCATACATAAATAATATCAAAAAGTATAACAAATTTGGTAATTTATCTTGTGTTAAACACAAGCAATCAATGTTGACGTCTGTATTAATGCAATAATATATTATTGTATTGATTAATGAATATAAAGCACAAAACTAAAATATACTTTATTTCATTTTCTAATGTATATTTTAACTTATGCTTATTAACCATAAAACACTTTTAATTTGTGTCAAATGAATTATATTTTCAAAATCTACTAAATAAATTATTTCGAATGTTTTTTATTTATTTTACAACTTTCATCAAAATTAATAAACATATTTATTTATTTTATAGGTTGACACAAAACAAGAAAATCATTAAAGCCTATTTTTAAAATCAATATTCGACGCATAAATTTTGTAAACATTATTTTATAATAGACAACGCGTGACCCGTTGGCTCATTATGTTATATGAGCTATGGAATTAATGTGTTAGCGTGACATTTGTGACGTAAAGGAAATAGTTTTTTTGTGACATAACAGAAACATTTCTATGAAAGTATATTGAAATGAAAAAAGAATAAAGATAGATTTCTATGAGTCGTTATGTTTATAATTGTTTATTTTGGAAAGAAAAAAACTTAAAGCAATTGAATTATAAGTTGTTTGCCATACTTATAAGTAAATGTGCACTAAACAGATACCATAATACTTAACATGAAATTAAAATTTTGATATATCATTTAATTTTAACGCGAAACAAAAAAAAACAACTGGGACACTGAAGACATAAACAGTAAAACAATACATTGTAAAATACCCATATGGGTGTCAACGGGTTAAAGTAGACTTATTTGTGAGAAAATTGCGTTAAAATACCTTAAACATGATACGGAAATGAACCATGTAAAAAAAATGCAGAAAGTAATAACAATTGTTTATTTTGAAAATTTAAACGCGAAAACCCCCCAAACAATTGGGACGCTGAAAACGTACACAGTAAAACAACACGTTATAAGATTCTCTTATGGTTGTGAACGGGTTTAAGTAAATTTATTTGTAAGAAAATTGCGTTAAAATAACTTAAACCTAATACGGAATAGAACGACGTAAAAAAAAAAGTATTAATAATTGTTTATTTGGATAATTTAAACGCAAAAAAAAATGGGACGATGAAAACGTACACAGTAAAGCAATACGTTGTCAACGGGTCAAACTTGATTGATCTGTAAGAAAATTGCGACAGCATATTTGTAATACAGGATAGTTACAACACATTCCCACTCTTCCAATATTAAATAATAACTTCTAAATATTAACGTTAATATTTCAGTGCGCAGGTCAAATTTTGCAAAAGTCGCGATTTGTGTTTATTTGTTTATGCTGTTATAGGTTTAATCTATATACGCATGCGCAACCGGAAGTCGTAAACCAGATGTTGGGTTACAACGCCTGTTACAAGTTCATTTGAGTTTTTAATTGTATAGATTATACGTAAACGTTATTGTATAAAACTGCACTATATTTTTGTGAATTATGTTAATCATGATGTTTGCAAATATTTGAGATGAGGATTGATAATTATTTTTGTATTATTTGGATTGTATGGATTATTGTGCTCATTTTGATTTTTTATTTCACAATGTTTCTGCCGCTGTAACATCCGGCTGTCTTCAAGTTTATTCAAACTGGATGCTATTACTAAATGGTGGAAACTGTTTTTTGCTTTTTCAATGAACACAACCGTTAGAAATTCTAAACGCAAATAGAGGCAAGTATATTTCCTTTTAAAATATATCTGTGTCTATTCTATTGTTTTGAAACAATGTTTGCATATATATTTTATGAAAATAATTATCAATCCCTACCTCAAAAATACGAAAACATCATAAATGACGAATGGACCCGAATTTATTTTTAAAAATAAATAAATAAACTTGGCGCTATGTACGGTTGTGTTCGTTGGGGAAGCAAAAAAAAATACTATTCACCAACAATGCCCAGTGTGAATACACTTGAATACGGTCGGAAGTCACATCGACCGAAACGCTTTGGAAAGAACAACCAAGATAAGAACAATACTTCAAACAATCAAAATAAACAAAACAAAAATTATGTTAATTCTATTAGACATTATGTCTTGATAGTATAAAATTAGTGTTGTGAGAGACAAATCATTCCTATTCGAGAACTAAGTGAAATCAACCAGTCCTATGTATACCACTGGTTTCACAGATTAGATGGAGACATTCATATCATGTTTAACCACATGCTACGCATACGTCCCTCTTATATCACTTTAGTGACTCCTGTATTCTTTATGATAAATTCATATTACATTAAGACACTTTACAATACTTGTGTTTTTTTTATATTTGTTGCCCCTAGCACGGGTCTACAACAATTATTAACTCAATAACGACAAATAACATAGTATATGAACTGAAGACTATGAGAAGGTAATGGTGGCTCGTGATTAACGACACGAACTGCCAACCTATTTGCAACAAGTAATAGTTCGTTAATCGGAATGTTAGCAAACTTCACATTTTCCCTCCCGTAAGTACTTGTGAATCTCATGGGAATTTTGATTAGAAAATGCTGGGGAAATTAATACCAACAGTAGTGTTGCCTGAATCATATGAAATTGATGCATCTTTTAGCATTATGGTGTATTATGTAATGTGACACATACACTGACAATAACGCTCTAGAAATCTTTTGTCAGAATTGATCTCTGCAAAGAAATATCAAAAGCATGGCATACGTCTGTATACCAGATGCGACAGAAAGTTATATATAATACGAGTGAGAATAAAGCAAAACAAAAGCGAAAAAATAGAATTAAATCAGGATGGCTTTGTATAGTTACGCTGCAATTCAGACTAAATTTCTATACTCGCGCTGACGACCATCTGATAAAGACTTTAAAGAGTCAATAAAAGCTAACCAGTTTATTTTTGTAACACTGACTTTGCCCGTTTTTTTTTATCCTACTTACAGAGTCGGTATTCAAAACTAAGATTATTTGAATTTCATATAAATTGTTTTGTCTTGTACTTTCCAAAACATGAATTTATAGAGACAACTTGAATTCAGCTGAAATTAATTTAGATCCCAATAAAGAGATGAATTACAAAGTTCTTTTTAGTTGAATTAAAATGAAAAAAAATCACGACACTCTTATCTTTCCACTAATCAAATATATTCTTTATAATAAAATAGCTTTTTTTTCTTGCCACTTGTAGTCCGGCTAATTCGGTGTAAAAGAAAGCGCTAACATTATTTCCTAGTGTCTAAAGGAAATGATCACAGGGAGAAAACTATTATAAAAGAGGAAACAAAACTATTGTTTTGGGATAAACAAAAGAATAAATTAAATTACCGTAGAATCGAATCCTCTTCATTATAAGTTTAATTACGGATACAAGGTTCGATATTTATAGAATATATTCACAAAAGCTTATTTAACTTCTATTATCAATGTGCGTCACTAAATTCATTGTTTTGTAGAACAAAGCGTTTACTATCATATCCTTATTACGTTCTTTATAATCTTACTGGAAATCACAAGAAGCCCAAGAATATCCGTCGTATCTGCCGTTTATTGTGATATAGATTGGGAAATGTGGTTTGGATGAAAGACAAAAATTCAATTTGTTGTAGCAATGAATTGAAGTACATTACCTACATAACTCTATGCCAAATGCGATGTTTCACCTCTAACAGATCACTGATAATTACCTGTGACTGTTAACAGATCACTGAGAATTACCCCTGATCTCTATCAGATGACTGATAATTATCCGTGACCTTTAACAGATCCCTGATAATTACCTGTGACTTTTAACAGATCACTGATAATTATACGTGACCTCTAACAGATCCCTGATAATTACTTGTGACCGTTAACAGATCACTGATAATTACCCGTGATCTCTAACAGATCACTGATAATTTTTTTTTGTGTTTAACGGCATGCCCACCATTGTTGGGTTATTTTACACCGAATCGTGGTTTAGTGTTATATCTTTTTATTTATACACAAAAATATGTGAATAAATATATTTATAGTTGAAAGATAGTTTACATTAAAATTTTATTAGATTCATAAACGTTTTAATACAAACTTTAAAAAAAGTAAATACATGAAATGTTTTAAAGTATGAGTAAATTTGCAATAAAAAAATTTAATATGAATTTGCGTTATGTGTGTAAATTTGTGATGATAAATATTTGCTACTTAGGTGTAGTTGCGTTTGTGCAAATTTATGTTAAAGTCTTATATTTGTGTAAAACTTTAAAATAAATGTGTATTACGTGTGTTAAATTTGTATTAGTAAATATTTACTACTAAGGTGTAATTACGTTTGTGTTAATTTGTATAAGAAAGTAAAATTTTATTTAATTATACTTATGTATGCTAAAGTGCAAAGGATTAGTTTAAAAATACTAATTCGTATCGATTTGTATTAATTGTCTTGCTTATTCACATGTATATGAAAATCTATATTTTTGTATATATACTAATTTCTTTAAGGTAATCGATTGTCTTCAACTTTTATGTTTTTGAAAAGTTCTTTTATATTCCTGTCTTTGTAATATTTTCGTCTTATAGGTAGAAAATCAATGCATTCAGTAAGAAAATGTTTGTTGTCAGCGGAACCTGACATGCAATACACATTGGATGGCCTTCTCCTTTAAGTAAATATGATTGGGTTAGGTATGTGTGACTTATACGCAATCTCGTTAATACAACCTCTCCCTTTCTATTTTTCCTGGAATGTTGTTCCCAGTTACCAACTGTTGGTTTAATGGCATATAGTTTATTGTTAGTGTAACCATTCCAATAAATTTGCCATTGTTTTTTAATGCATCCATTGATATTTTTTTAATCCGTATAGGGGACTTTAAAGTTTTCATCTTAAAGAAGCCATTCCTGCTGTGTCTACCAATTCGTTTTCTCTGATACCGATGTGGCTAGGTATCCAGCAGAGCACAATTTCTTTTGGTTTTAAAATCTGCTTATTGTAGCCTGTAGTTTTACTAACAACGAGTTGTTAGACTTTTATGTTTGTATTTCTGTTATAGCTGATAGCGAGTCAGAGAAAATGATATATTTTGTTTTATTATCCCTGGAGATGAAATCACGTGCTAAATCTATTGTACAAACCTCTGCATTAAAGATTGAGTTTTTTTTTCAATAGATGCTTTTTTATTTGTTTTTTATAATATAAAATTGCGCTGCCTGTTGCATCTACCTGTTTTGAGCCGTCCGTAAAGATGTATGCATGTTTAGGATAATTGTATTTGATTTGTTCAAATTCTTCTTGATAAACAAGAGGGTGAGTTTTTCCCTTGCAGTGTTTGCTAAGACTTAAGTCAACTTCTGGTACTATAATATTCCAAGGAGGTATTTTTTAAGTAAATGTTTTGTAAATTTTTGTTATCGGGATCTCTGCTTCTTCAATAATGGGTTCCATTCGTAGGCCAAATGTTTTGATGGCTTTTTCTTTTTGTTGAAATAAATGTTTATACTTGGGATAAAACGTGCAGTCGTACGCAGGATTGTTGGGATCTGCCTTCTATTTTGTATAATATAACAGTGCTAACTTTTTATATCTGAGCTTAGGTGAAGGCTCATTTGCTTCGGCATACAAACTTTCTACTGGAGATGTTCTGAAAGCTCACGGTGCAAGTCCCAGTCCTGTATGGTAAATGGGATTTAAAATTTTAATGTAGGATTTTCTTGCTGCTTGGTATATACAGCTGCCATAGTCAATTTTTGATCGAATTAGGGATCTGTACAGGTTTAACAAGGTCTGCCTGTCAGCTCTCCAGTTTGTATGAGCTACAACACGCAGAAGTTGCAGTGCTTTATTACATTTTTTAACATTGTTTATGTGGGGAATAAAATGTAGTTTTTTATCAAAAACTATTCCTAAAAACTTGTATTCATCAACAAAGGGGATATCTTCTCCATCGAGTTGTAATTTGGGATCATTGTGTAATTTGTGTTGATTGGAAAAATAAATGCATTTAGTTTCATTTTTTGAAAATTTAAAACCATTTTCTTTTGCCCATTCATTCATTTTGTTTATACTGTGTTGCAATTTTCTTCCAATAGTATGACTGTGCTTGGAACGATAGCTTATAGAGCAATCATCCACGTACAATGTTCTATTTAAGTCAGGAGTAAGTTCCTTTACTATGTTGTTGGTTTTTTATATTAAATAGGGTTGTTGATAATATACTACCCTGTGGCACACCTTCCTGTTTATTTATATCGCTTAGAGTAGACCCTATGCGTACCTTGAAGGTTCTGTTCGTTAAAAATTTTTGAATAAATCGGGAAGTCTACCATTAAGTCCAAAGTCGAATAGATCTTTCATAATTCCGAGTTTCCAGGAAGTATCATAAGCTTTTTCTAAATCGAAAAAGACAGTTGTGGCGTGTTCCCCTCTTATGAAGGCTTCTCTGACATAGCATTGTAAGTTTACCAAATGGTCAAGACATGCACGAATTTTACGATAACCACACTATGCATTGGTTATTAGTTTGTTTGTTTCTAAATAGCAAATAAGGCGATAATTTACCATTCGCTCTAATGTTTTGCACATATAACTTATTAGTGAAATTGGTCGATAATTTACAGGATCTGAAGAATGGTTTCGGTATTAGAATAATTGTTGTATGTTTCCAAGATTCTGGGAACTTTTTTTTATCCAGATGTCATTGTAGATTTTTAGTAAAAGTTCCAATGAAGTTTTTGGAAGTATTCTCAAAAAACTATAGTGGACCTCATCTGGTCCTACGACTGTGTTGTGTGATTTGTTTATGGAATTTTCCAATTCTCTTATTGAAAAACGTTTATTATATTCTTCAAAGATTTTGGAATTGAAGTTTAGCTTGTACTTTTCGATATTTTTTGATGGTTTGGTATTCTTTGTTATAGTTTTTTGAAGAAGAGTTCTCTGAAAATGTTTTGGCTAATTTGTTCGCTATAGCCTTCGTTTCTGGTATTTTGGTATTTTCAGTAAAAAGATGTTTAATTGGTATCAGGTTATGTTTTCCAGAAATTTTTAACCATTTCCCAAACTGTCTTTGGTTTAGTGGAAACATTGACCTTGCTGACATATTCTTGCCAGCATTCCTTTTTGGCTTTCTTTATTATTCTGTGCGATTTTGCTCTATGCAAGTTGTATTCAATTAAGTTGCTTGTTGTTTGTTCTTAATTAAATTTTGTTAATGCTGCTTTTCGTAGACTTATTGATTCTTTGCATTCTTTGTTGAACCGTGGTCTATTCTTTTTTCCTGAAGTAGGTGGAAATGCACTCGTGTCCAATTAATATTAATGTTTGTGTAAATGTTTTGATTGTATCGATATTGTTTTCTGTCAATTGTTCTGAGCAAAGATTCTTGAATTTTTCCCGGTTGGCTTTATTAAGTTTCCATCTTGGTGGATGTTCAAATATTTTTTCATGGCTTTTGAGAATGATTGGGTAGTGATCACTACCACAGGCATTGTCGAATACGCTCCAAGACAAATCCAGATAAGTGGAAAGGTCACATCTAGTTAAATCAAACGAAATAAGTGATCAATTTGTTGGATTTATGTGAGTGGCTTCTTTTTGGTTGAACAAACATAGATTATTTTTTATTAGATTTTCAATTTTCTTTCCCTTTATATCTGTGTCCGTGCATCCCCATAAGGTATTTTGACTAGTTAAGTCCCTCTAGGAAAATAAAGGGTTTGGGTATTTGCCCTATTAAGTTCTCCAATTCATTTTCATTTATTTGTTCATGTGGAGGTATGTATAAAGAACAAATGCTTATCGGTTCGTGTAAAGTTGCTCTTATTGCAACCATTTGCAAATTTGTTTTTAATTCAATTTGGCTCCGGCGTATTTTATTTTTAATGAATACTGATACACCAACATACGCTCTAAGTTCTGTATTATGGATGTAGTTATATTGTTGACAGTTTTTTTATATTCAAATTGTCCTCATTCTTAAGGAAGGTTTCTTGGAGACAAATAATCAAAGGGTTACATTTGGTTTGCAACAATAAAATTTAATTGTAATTTTCCTTCAATCCACGGCAATTCCATTGGGTTATCTTGTAATTCATGATGTTTTTATTTTGGTTTGAGGAGTAACTTATAATTCTGTAAATCTATTTGTAATAGTTGTAGTGGCTTCTGTTTGTGGTAATTTCTTATATTATTTTGTTTTTTGGTAGATATATCTTTTTATTGTTTTTCAAGTGTGTTTTTGTCATCACGGGAAAGACGTATTGGTGACCTGTTTGTTTTTCCTTAGTTTCATCTTTTTCAGCATCTGCACGACGCACTGCAGATTTTTGTGGTCTTTCTTTTGACCGACTTTGTTTTCTTGGATGTTCTGATTTTGGTTTAGAATGTGTTTTATTGGTAACATTAGTTGAGGATTTAATGGGATGATTAATTTTGATGATATGTGTTGTTTGATTTCATTTGTAAATTTGGGCCAGACGTTTGGTCCCACTTGTAACAATTTGTTTATTAGTATTTCGTATTTGGAGTCTTGGTTAGTGATGTTGGATGAAATACAACTTGAGGTGACTTGAGAGTACGTTTTTTCCGTCATGTATCCATCTACTATTTTCCTGGCTTCGGGGAAGATGTTTTTGGTATGTTTTATTGACACTACTTTCTTTTCTTTCTTCCAGATTCTGCAGGATAATTTTCTCTACAATTTGCACATTTGCAATCAAGATTGCAGTAGTTGACAGTGTGGTCTGGATCTTTTTGGCCACATCTGCCGCTCACTGCCCGTCCCCTACATACATCCTCATGGTGCCCAAACTTCTGGCATTTAAAGCACACAAGTGGTTTTGGTATAAAGGGTTCAACTTTTGCAATTCTGATTCTCTTTTTTATTGTAATTCTTTTAACGTTTATTACTCCTTGGTTTTTAAGTTCTTTTGTTATCTCTTCAGTAGTGCACATTGAGAGGTCTTTCGATTTTACTACACCTTTGGATGTATTCTGATTCTTGTGTGGATAAGTTTTTACATTTATGTTGTGGAAAGTTTTCATTCCTAGGAGAAAAGTGGCATGTTTTTCACTTTCCACTTCCACCAGGGTTTTTAAAAAAAAAGTTTTTACATTTTTGGGGATAATATATGTCGATATAATTTTATGTATAATAAACGGTGATAAGTCTGTTATTTTGGTTTCTTCGGTGGATTCCAATACAATAAATTCTGAGGATGTTTGATATATTTCATTATCTGAACTATCCGAGTCGACGTGTTGACGCTTGGAGTTTTTATATTGACCATGTATATACATATTTTAAATTCATTGTTTATGCTCCCCACCCACCTCGGAGTCCAATATTGGGGCATATCAAGGGGGAAAGCCATTAGGTAAACAGTAATCATGTTCCACATTGGAGCCATGAGCACCGGTAATCCTTTAGTTACACAATCCAGGTTATTCGTGGTAACTTCCGGCACTATACAGCCATGACATGACTTTAATCATTTGGCACATTTGACCCAGGCCACCCCCTTCTAACACATGGAAAAGAGGGGACATATGTATATAGTTTATAGTGGTATAGGGTAGAGCTGTAATTTACGGCTTAGAGAAAGTTGATAGAAAAGTAGAAGACGTGTTAAGGCTTGACGTAACTAGCCGATTGATCGGATCGGGCCCCTCCGACTGCCTGTCTCGCCTTGTACGAGGCCAAAGTGAGGTGTTGCAACTGATACTTTTAATTTCCTTAGATATCAGTTGTTCAGCCACCAGGATACTTTTGAGAGGTTTTTACTCTCTGCAGGGGGGGCAGTCGGTGTATTCTAATGCCCCACCGACGGGATTGGGGAGTAAGGAAGGAAAAAAGGGAGGAGAAGCGGAAAGGGAAAAGGGGAAGGGGGCTGTTTTATGTTTACAGGTGTAATGAATTTCCCGCTGTTCTGGTGTCGAATTTCAAATAAATATTTAAACTATTTGAGGTTTTTCAAATAACCTAGTTAAAGAATTTCAAATATAAAATAACTGTAAACCTACTTTTGGGTCACCCTATATATATATATATATATATATATATATATATATATATATATATATATATATATATATATATATACTAGCAAGGCCACCCGGCGTTGTTTGGGACCGTATAATAAAAAAATTGGAACACACCTGTTATATATGATAGAGGAAATTTTGATGTCTATTTATCAGTTGCCGTCTTAAACAAAATAATATTTTACCTTGCCTAGGACAGGTATTATATGTATGAGATATTTGTATGTTTCCTAGAACAGGAAATTTACAGCATATATATGGAAAAAATTTCCTTGCCTAGGGCGGGTAATGTACAATACATATTTAAAATAATTTACATCATTTTTCTGTTGTGCAAACCTTTCTGTATGTCACAGGTAAGATTTTTTGTTTTTATATCAGAGTGCTATAGTGAAAAAGAACCTTATTTCTTATTTAAAAGTTATACTACCTGAATATATTACATGATTTTTGGTTTTAATAACATTTATGTACGTCACCGATAGGATTTTCTTTGTTTTGTCATATGAGTACTATACTGCACAAGTACCTTATTTCTTGGGTACGATAATGTACAAGTAAGTCATTTCTAAGATATAGATTGAACTACTCAATAAGCTTGCATAATTTTCTGTTGTTCTAACCTTTCCGTGGGTCACATGTGGGAGTTTGTTTGTTTTTACATCAGAGTTCTATAGTAAAGAAGCACCTTATTTCTTATATAAATGTAATACTACTCGAATATATTACATGATGTTTGGTTTTGATTACTTTTATGTACGTCGCAAGTAAAATTTCGTTTGTTTTTCACATGGGTACTATACTGTATGTACCTCATTTCCTGGGTAGGATACGGCACAAATACCTTATTTCTTGTGTAACATACTGTATAAGTACCTTTTTCTAATTTATAAATGAAAAAACTCAATATATTTTATAAAATTTTCTGTTGTGCTTAATGTTTTGTACATCAGGGGGTAAGAATTTGTTTTTGTTATCTGGGTGCTATAGTGAAAAAGTACATTATTTTTAGATGTAAGTTATACTGTTCGAATATTTAAAGGGATTTACAGTTTTAATTTCTTATTTACATCACAGGTAAGATATTCTTTGTTTTTTCATGTGAGTACTATAGTGCACTAGTACCTTATTTCTTGGGTAGGATACTGTGCAAGTATCTTATTTCTAATATAAAGATGAAACTACTCGATGATTTTCCATGAGTTTTTCATATGAGTCAAATATACTGTCAAATTACTCATTACTTGGATAGAATTCATTGTAAACATAAATACATTAACAAAGTGAACATTGTATGTGATTTTTGGAATATGATATCTATAGACATGTACAAGCATATACATTACATATTATTCATAATGATCAGTTAATCAGTTTTGGAGTTGATCAAGGCACAAAAGATATAATCACATACACATAATTACACTTAATAATGATTGGTTACTTAGTTTAGGAGTGAATTCAATACATATATATACAAACATATACACATCCTTAAAATAATGATCTGTTAATTAGTTTTGGAGTGAATCTAATACGTAGAAATATATAAAGATACACACAATTAAAATTCATAATAATCGGTTAATTAGTTTTGGAGTGAATCCAATAATAGAAATCCATAATCATATACACATCCTTAAAATTCATAATGATATGTTTATTAGTTTAGGAGTGAATCCAATATATACAAATATATATATAATTAATAATGATCGGTTAATTAGTTTAGGAGTGAATCCACTGCACAGAAATATATAATCATATACACATAATTAAAATTCATAATGATCGGTTAATTAATTTAGGAGCGAATCAAATGCAAATATACAGTCATATACACATAATTAAAATTCATAATGATCGGTTAAATAATTTAGGAAAAAATTCAATACAAAATTCCATTACTAGATTTATTAACGTGATTATTGGAATGCAACAAATACGCCGATATATAATACATCCTATATATTTGGAATATACCATTTTCGTTATATACATCAAAAACATTTTTCCGTATTTTTTTATATAAAATTGTTCTTTTATAATTATTACGTAACATTTAAAAGCCCAGAATATCGGAATGTAACAAAAAAAATGTAAGAAAGAGATAGTGGGACTCGAACCCGCAACATTGGTGTTAGTAATCGATGATATTACGCACTGCACCAAACAAACAACTGCTTTCATACACTTGTAAATTTACTAAATAAATACATCTTTGTTACATATCGTGCGCATGCGCAAACGACGCCATTGTCACTATGCTCGTTAAGTTGTCATTTCTTTCCAGAATGAACCCCTTTTTGAATACCTTAGCAATTGTTTTAATCAATTAAACACCCCTTATAAAATTCTGCACCCTATATGCAATCTTTTGAGCTATTGCACATCGTCTGTCGATCATCCGTCTAGGAGGAGATACAAATTGAAAAGCGGAGAAAGACACACGCACAGACATAGTGAGTTTTATATATTAGATTAATACATATATATATAGTAATAAATATATATATAGTAATATATATATATATGTTTTATACCGTTTTCATATGTATATATTTATATATATATATGTATGTATGTATGTATGTATGTGTGCGTATGTGACTGTGTGTGTGTAAACCAGATTCTAAATTGGTCCACAGTTGTTATCATTATTTTATTTTTTATCCAGAATCAAGTTAATAGAATGTAAAACAAAATAATAGTTCCACGTGATGTGGAAAATGTCTTGGAATATTCAGGACTGAAATGACTTGGGTATTTTCCGTCTGGGAGATTCGTTACACTCGACTAATTTCACTTGCATGTCGTCTGTTTCGTTTTAGTTTTCCCAGATGCGTAGCATTTGCTTTATTTCTCTTCATCGAATTAAAAACATTCACAACTCGATTATCTGGGTTGAACATAAAAAAGAAACACATCTACGTTACTTTAAAATAACTGCACCTTTTTTCTTATGAAATTCTGAACATTAACATGTAAATTATAAAACAAAATGTCTATTCACAGACATTCAAGAAATTAAGATTTAATTCACAGAACATTTCAACAAAAACTCCCTCTCATCGAATGCAAATTATAAAATGAAGACAAAAGGTAATGACATTCAAGAAAATTTTAAGTGTAAAAATCGGTGTCTCATTCTTACAAAAAATAAACTTGTTTTTGTTTGTAAGAACTTGCGATTGTTTATAATTGTTATAATTTGTTATATTCTTGTGTTAGAATTGTTATTGCTTTATCATCCTTTGCGTAAATTATATTTACATTATATTCTATGATGATAAGATTATATAAATGTTATGGTTTTTAAATATTTTAATCCGTAAAAGCCCTATTAAATTTAAGATTCAGAGTTACTTTCATTATCTCCACCATATGCTTTAAATTTGATAAAAATGTAACATAGTAAAGTCCTAAATAGATTATCATCCAAACATGATAGTGTTTAAATATATGGTTAAGTGGAAGTTTTATGTAGAACTGGTTAAAGCTTCACGGGTCACACATTTTTAGACCCAATTTAAAACAGTTATTGCAGCTTGTCGATCACCTTCTCAGCTATATTGTGCAAAAATCTTCCATTTTCATTCAGTAAAACAAAAGTTATGATGGATTCTCTGCTGTTTAAAATCGTAAAAATATGTAAGGAGGTGAGCGACGTATCTATAACTCGTTTCCATAGCAACCAAGTCGCTTCAGCGACCACTGCAACTACTAATTCGAAAAGAGATGTGGCATGTGAAATAGAGAGAATGAAAGCATGAAGTGGAGATAATTGGGGGGATTTTATGTAAAGCAGTTAGTGCCTTACATTGATATTACATATGTGTTAAGGGGGGGGCAAGCAAAATTAAAACTGAAGTTAAAAAAACAACAAGTGGATTAATTTGAAGCCTGGAAAACTCATGGATTACAATAGAAAAATGCAAGCATGAAAAGTAATATGGTTAAGCTTAAACATGGAAAAGTAAAGGACTATATTGTTTAAACTGGGAAAGAAAAGGACAAGTGATTCTAGTAAAAATATAATAAATTGCAGCATTAAGATTTTTTAAAATTCAATTTATAACATTATCTATTCATATATTAATGCTGCAATATTTTAAGTTATAAATTGATTATATTTTTGCCAGATTATCTTGTCCTTTTTTCCACTTGTAACAGCTGTTCTGGTACTTTTCCATGTTTAAGCCTAACCATATTACTTTTCATGCTCGCATTTTTCTATTATAATACATTAACAGTTCTCTTTAGGTTCCACGTAGAAATTCGCAAACATTTCCATTGTTTTTACTGGTTAATTTTCATTATAATATATTAGTAAATATCATAATAATCTATAGTTACTGTTACAATAGTCAATCCACAAACTTCTCATGTAGATGCACTAAGGTACTAAGTAAATTTTGTACACATAAAGATGTGTAAATGCAAGATTTGTGTGTGTTTGCATATACAGGGTGACCAAAAAAACGGGCCCCAACTACAATTAGGCCCCGTTTCTTAGTGTTTTGTCCGAATGAAATTAAACTTTGGTCATAACTAGTTTATTATATTCAAAACATCATATCAAAACACTAGGGTCTTTGGCATTTTTCTCCGTTTTACAACATATGTTCTAGATGGCCTCAATTTAGCTTTTTTTGGTCACCCTGTACAAAGAAATCTACATAATATTTTTATTTAAAGTATTCCAAAGTAGATAATGGAAGTTATCCAGTTTTTTTAAATGCCTCGCTAAATGGGAAATAGAAACAGAACCTTTCTTTTAAATTTTTTACATGGAAGTCACCACTTATCAAGACCCGGATGCCACTCGGGGATAAGGGTTATTGCGTGTACAGTAATCAATGGGACAATATCGTATTGATCGTTGGTAATGGAGATCTGATAAAGTGTCTTACTTAAGGGGGCGGTTTATCAGGAACTTGTTTATGTTGGACTTGAAGACAGCGAAGTTATAGTCAGATGGGAAACAGGCAAACGGAAGAGAGTTCCACAGGCGTGCACTTCTAAGAAAGAAGCTTTGTTCATGGAATCCATGTTTTGATTTAGGCACAGATAAAGAGTAGGGAAAATTACTGAAAGGGGGTCAGCTAGAGAGGTGTTTTTCGTGAAAGATCGGCGAGGTGGGGGGGGCCAAAGATTGCAGTTCAGACGAGAACTTCCCATGGACATAGCGATAAAACAACGACTTGCTTGCAACGTTACTTCTGTAGGAGAGAGGTTGCAGGGAAGAGAAAAGGGCATCCACCACTAGTCTTCGAAGTTTATTTTGTACTCTGTCAAGGCAGGATAGATGTTTTAGCAGCTCCTGCCCAGGTATGGCAGCAGTACTCTATCCTGAGATGTAAGTGCACTTATTTTGGATAAAAATTAAATGTGCATTAAATTTAGCGGCAGTGACAATAAAAAATCACACTTTCCAAGTACACACCGAAAGCGAGAACTCATATACTTACAATATCTGTAAAGAATATTCCGTTCTTTCTTTTATTATGAGAAACAAAACACGCTCCAAGAACCCCCACCTCATACAATAAATATATCGCATGTTAATAGAATTCAAATTACATGTAAAAATACCTAAATTTTAACAGTTTAAGTAATCTCGAATCGCAATGCTATCTTAAATGGATCAAATCATTATTTATTGCACTTAAAACAGCTATGGAAGTATGTATATAAGAATATAATGAACGTTCAATCATATATAGAAGTGACTAATAAAAGAGGCTTCCAGGATCTCAGTTTCTTCCGGTTTATTAATAGGAGAAACATGAGAGGGCAGTAACCAAAGAAGAAAGCATAGTAATAAAATCCCGAGCAGCGTAGTTATCTCATATACAAACCCAATATGTAATGCTGTGACCCATTCGGCTAGTACCTGTGTTAACTGTGGCAAGCAGGGTCAAGAGCCAAATCATTATTATTATTATTATTATTATTATTATTATTATTATTATTATTATTATTATTATTATTATTACTAGTTGATTCGAGCGACGGCGGCTCGCTGGATCAATTATTATGATTAGAAAAACAAACAATTAAATTGGGGAAAAATGATTGGTATATATCGCAAAAGGAATGTGAAAATAGAAAATAGGTGTAAACATGATTTTTGGGTTGCATAAACAAATAACTAGATTGGGGTTATATCAGCTGTTGGTTTGAGACAGGTAATGAACCACGTGATGAAATGTAGATTTGGAGAGATTCTAGTGAGTCGTTAGCTGGGCATCAGAGGGAACCGACGACTCCAAATGGCGCAGGGAACGGCGTCATTTCAGGCAGCCAAGGTGTAAAACGTATAATTTCTGAAGATGCGTGCCGGATCATGAAAATAAATGTTCGTAAATAATTCAGGTATGCGTTGTGTTATTTACATATGTTAAAAAGAACTGGTTGTCTACAACTCTTTTGATACGTCCGCGCCAATCTTTTCCTGTTAGAACTGTTGTATAAATGTTAAAATATACACACTAGACGATCAACTAAATGATACGACGCATATACATACACACATTCACACGTACATGAACATACAGATAAAATATAAACCCCAACTATTCAACATGTACGTCGTTATAGAACATATTCATACACACAACGTAACATAAGACCAATTCGCATCGACGATTCGATATCGAACCTAAGTTGCAGTAAAGCACAACGTTAAGGTGGAAAAGATATTTTATGTCAAGAATCAAACAAGACAAGAAAACGAAAAAGAAAACACATACAAACAATAATATGCCTGAAAAAAAGAAAAAAATACACCCGTATACGCGGACAACCTTTTATGAAATAAAATAATACATACACACATGTAAACTGAAACATACAGTTTGAATGGATTGTTTCGAATTTTTGTCAACAAAAGCAAGTGTTTTTATTTGTAGACGTGTAACTTAAAGGTTGAAAAATAAAAGAAAGAGGCAATCGCTCGTTTGGACTGTGTGTTGCAAACATATGATGCTCTTTTTGAGTCAGAAGCAATGGACAGTTTCTGAAAATTGTGAACATTTTTTTCCGGTTTTTAAACGGCACTTATTAGACAATTTTATTTTTATGTAAAGGACTGGAAAAGGTTGTTTTATGTAATTTAATTAGAAGTTAATGTTGAATGTTAGAATAGAAAAAAATTATATTGATGATTTTGAATTGTATTATGTGTTGATAAATTTGTTGTTTTATGTTTTTGTGCATTGTAAAATGGGTTTCGGAGATTGCAACCTCAGAAAAAAAAGAACATATATAAGGTTTAATTAATTTATTTTAACGAATGTTCAGCTAGTATATTTGGAATTTTAAAGGAGTAGACTAAATAAATCTACGGAAATGGTTGATTATTTTACTATTTTCAAGGAGTGATTCGATTTTTAAAATAATCCTATTGTAATTTCTGTTGATTTCGTGTAGAGTCAACGTGGATTAAATTTAAGTACTTCATGCGTGGAAATCTGATGTTTTCTGCTAAGCTATATGATTGAAAGCAGTCGCGGTTACCGACCTGGAAACATTTTTTCCAATATAGCAGAACAGAATATATTTCTGTCCAGCGTGAGCGGATCTGGTTGATAGATAATCAACTTCAGGGAGCAAATGAAATGCCCCCTGACATGGCGTAAGGGACAGAAGGGCAATGGCAGTTCTGGCCATCATGTTGCGAATCACTCAGTATAAGTAGAGGTGAAAGTAAAATATATCACCAATACGTAATAGCTAAGTAAGTAAAGATGAACCTATTGGAGAATTAAATTTTAGAAATATATATTAAAGGAAGCGTGTAAGGCTAAAAATATTATACTCAAGGGAAGAAAGAGTCAGTAATTTAGTCGACGATATATTGTCCACGTGGACAGGCAAAAGAGACCTCCATGGATTATGGCACGAGTAGACGAGGGTGTCTTCGGTCGTAGTAGGAGTAACCTCACCAAAGAAATGGCATGAGATTAGTCGATTAGAAAGGACGTAGATTGATTTTTTTTTAAGAAATAAAAAATGATTTTTCGTACCCGGGTGTGGTGTAAGAATAGTATTAAAAATGAGAGATGCCATGAGATTGGGGGAGGTTCCGGTCTGTATAAAATCAGGAGAGTCAGTTAGTAAATGGCTGAAAAAAGGAAGGAAATGTTATTTTTTATTGATGAAGCTTGACCTTTTTATTAGCCGGTGAGGGAGAAATTTAGACATTTCACTAATGAAAATAAAAAGAACGAAAAAAACCCTTCAAAATGGTGCAGGGGCGGCGTCATTTCAGGCAAGATGTAAAAACGTGTAATCTCTGATGATTCCTGCCGGATCATTAAAACAAATGTTTGTAAATAATTAAGGTATGTATTGTGTTATTTACATCTGATAAAATAATTGTTTGTCTACAACTGTTTCGATACGGGTACATCAATCGTTTCCTGGTAGAACTGTTGCATAAATGTTAAAATATACACACTAGACGATAAACTAAATGATACGACGTATATACATACACTCATGAGCAAAAAAAATTGGCTTTGTGTGAAAGAAGGAAGAAATCGATTTTTCAATATTTTTCCATGAATTTTTGTTAAGTTTAACTGCAAATTTCTATTTTGCAGATCATTATTATTATAGCATATAGTAATAAGTGGAAAATGAATTCTGAAAATGGTAAGACCGCATCTTGGCGAGAATATAAATAAAACAAATTGCAGGATTAAGCAGTCCAAAATGACTTACAAGCAGATTCTTGATATTATAAGAAATGAAAAAGTAAAAATATCTTTTTCTGCAGGGAAGCGAATTGGTCAAAGTTTCGAAGTTAAACTCTTGTCAAAAAGGAAATTTGGATTGGGTCGCCCTCGAGCATCGACTTTGAAGGACGATCACATGATTCAATTAACTGTTTTGAAGGATCGAAAGAAAACTTATATTGACCATAGCAAAGAATAAAAACATGGACTGGAAATTCTCTTTCTAGATATACAATATCTAGACGAATGGAAGAAATGGGATTTTCCTCTAAAAGGTGTCCAAATCAGCCATTTTTATCTATTTAACATCAACGATAGAAAAATATTTTTCTCGTATTATGGCAAGAAAGATACAGCCGGTTCAGGAATGTTTTCTGGTTAGATGAATCAAGATTCTGTCTTGTTAATGATGCTCCTGATGATCCTGGACGGTGGCATCTAAGAACTGGAGAAAGATCTTCGCCAGGTTGCATAAAAACGACATTTAACCACTGGAACGGAGTGGTAATGGTATGGAGAACTTTTGCAGCAGGAGTTGGAGAACTTATTAGATGTGAGAAGTCAATCAATGAACAGGAATACATTTGAATGTTAGAAACAGGACTGTTACTAAGTATCCAGAAGCTGGGAATATCCCAGAAAATTATTTTTCAACGTGATAATGCCTTGCACACACTGCTAAAGTCACAAAAAATGGTTTTCTGATAATTCTATTGATGTGATGTTTTGGCCAGGGCAAAGCATCGATTTTAACCCAATCGACAATATTTTGTCCATAATATCTCGTGCATTGGCCGAAAGAACTTTTGAGAACAATGACAAATGTGAGAAGCTGTACAAAGCGAATGGAATAGCATTTCCTCTTTACAGTGTTTCACTTTGGTTGAGAGCATGTCAAAAAGGATTGATCTTTTAAATCAATCAAAAGGGAATGCGATTCCACTCTTAGCATTTATTAAAGTAAATGTCTTGTTCTGTGTTATTTAGTCTCGTTTAAGATTCCTTGTTCAATTGTTCTTTGATCAATATTACTTTTAGTGCAATAAAATGCATAAAATTTGTTTGGCCCATATTTTTGTTCACGAGTGTATTTACACGTTTACACGTATACATATAAAATGTAAACCCCAACTATTCAGCATATATGTCATTATTGAACGCATTCATACACACAACGTAACAAATATGATTTTGCGCGTTTCTTTCTACCTGTCTCCAGTTTTTTGAACATGTATATTCTCCGAAAGGCAAGATAGCAAAGAGGCGTGAGATTGTATTTTGGAACTATATTTTTGGGTATGTAGCCGAGCAAAAATAACCGTTAAGCGGTCAACATAGAAAAAATTAGAATTTCGCAGGCGTATGTCGATTAAATTGTCCATGTACGCATGCGTAAATATTTATACATTTATACGTTAAGGTTGACTCTTTATTGACTATTTCACAGCCATCTGATGATAGCTCAAACGGTAACGACTCAGACTAGTGCGCTAAATGATTTGGTTTCTATTCTAGCCGATGGCACGCAAGTCATATTTTGGTTTACTTTTGAAAACCTTATATAAATATATGTGACACAGTATCAGGGATCTGCTCCATAATAACCAATACCAAATCAACATATTTAAATGTATTTTACAATCAGATAACGCTAATTGCCCTTCGTAAACCAAAATTCATTTATTACATACTATAGGTACGGTTTTAATATTAACACTTCGTCACCAGGCTACATAAATACATCATCTAGTATTGCTAATAATTACGTTGTATATACATACATAGAAAAGTCATCCACAGTAAATTGAAGTTCTGGAAACCTGAATAATTCCACTCACAATAAACGGTTTATAATCTGATTAGTTTTTCGATTGCCAATAAAAGTAAAACAAACAAAAACCAGCAAGAAAAGAACGATTTCTATTACGTTCGTTATTTATAATTGAAACTGTGGAAGTATTTATAGTTCCGATATATTCGTTCATGCAATCAATAAAGATCTTGATGGACAGCTTTGTTCTTAATATGGTCGTAAGACTTCATGTTTGAATTCAATCAAACATCTATTTTTAAACATAGTTGGTTGACCGCTCCTGTTAGAAATGTCTACGAGCGAGACACTGAGTAATTACAAACTACGAGTCCAATTTTATATATATATATATATATATATATATATATATATATATATACTAACAAAAGTACCCGTCGTTGACTGGGTTCAAAGAAAGCTGACAGAAAATGGACTCTGATTTATGAAAGTATGATAGGTTATGAAAAGGAAGGGTTGTAAGGAGATAGCTTCGAATTTGGGGGTATCAAAACCAAAACAAAATATGATGAAAGTAAAAATAAAATAGATAAACCCCATAATTTTATTATACCATATTTCTTCAAACTGAAACATAATTATCAAAGTATACTTACGCAGATAGATATGAAAGTCTTTCTTAAAGTTTGTGCTTATTTAAATTCTATGGAGGCCAACCGCGAACGCAGACTCCACAATTTAATCATACAATCCCTATTTAAGTTAAAACATACGTATCAAAGTATTATTATGTTTATGTACATCTATATCAAAATAACTTGTAAACTTTTTTTTTTAATTTAAAAATTTTTTATTTCTATACTTTGTGGACCAGGCGCGTACGCAGACCCCACAATTTTAATGAATCATCATTATGTCAGATCAAACATACTCATTCCTGTGTCTCGATACATCTTCTATCATTATATGTGATCAGTTTTCTATAATAGTCAACCATATAGGAGCCTATTCGTGACCAGACACACACACATATGTTCAGCTTTATATTATATATATATATATATATATATATATATGTGTGTGTATATATATATATATATATATATATATATATATACTAGCAGGACACGTTTATTAGCGTTTCTCGGGGCAATAAAGAATAATGTTATTATGATTATAAATATAATAAAGTATTCTTTTTGAATAAATGTATGTATTCGCTTTTATGAACTAGTCTGTCGGGAGTTCTATCACCCTCCTCTGGTACGGTACCGTTCATAATTAAAAAAATGGGACAAGATAAATGAAAATGCTATTGCTAAACTGAACATCTTCGAAGAATAGAATATAAATCATTTCAAATGTATTAAAAATTAATTATACGAGTTTATACTACACATAAAGAATAAATCTATCCTCATCATATATAATGTAAAAATGTTGTTTGATTCTAATATATGCTTTCAAATTGCATAGAATTAAATAATCTAATATTATAAAAAATGTCGTAATTTATGAACGTTGATTGAGGTTTGGTAGATTTATAAATCACGTGTATATCCACGCATTAAAAGTGCCCACTGCATCAGGACATTAGTTTTAGGCATCCTTGTTTTAAACACATGTTTTTCGCATTTAAACAATTATATACAATTTATTCTAGGCTTCTTGTTTAGCAAGTAATAATGATAATAATAACCTGTCGCAAGTAATGATGATAATAATAACCTATATTATATTTCATCGTTTTACATATAAAAGTTAATTCGTTGTGGAAGATTTATGCGTTCGAACCATATATATTAATAAAAGTAGATGCCGATGTTATGTAAGTACAACCTGTAAAATATTTATATATTATTAATAAAGAAAATTCCATTTTGGTGGAAAATGTATGAGACCATGTGTGTATTGTGTGTGTGTCTTTGTTGATCTCTGGCGATCATGTGTGTATTGAGATGAACATTTGATCAATGTTGTTACCGAGGTAATTCATGTGCCTGAATTTGTAATGCTTACATTACTTCAGCTAGGCTGGGTTAGTACGCTAAAATTCGTTTAATCACGGAGTCGGCTTGCGTGTGTAAACCAAACTTAGAAATGCGTGGTCCATCGTTAGTCATAATCGTGCGCCACAGGAAAAAGGAGAAAGATAAAATGGAAAGAGATACGGAAAAGAAAAAGCGAAAATATATTTTAACGGAAGCTAATGTCCACGCCTGTTTGCCAGATGTTAGGTCACTCGGGTGATAATTGTTTATGTATGTTCACCGTGCGCAAAACTATTTACAGACTAGTTTTTAAACTAATGTATCTTTCCATATGGTCTTTGGAGGTATTTCGGTGCCAGTAATATAGAAAAATATATATAAAATTAATCATGAATAACCGAAATAGTAATTTCCTCTATCCACATGTATAATAGAAACGCTTATAACATAATGAAAATCGTATTCTGGCATTTTTTTTTGCTTTTTTGCTTTACAACTATTGAGCAAAAAGGAGAATGCCGGTACACATATTTTCTGTAAAAAATACGTTCCCATAAACACACACAACGGCCAAAACATGTTAACGAAGCGGCATTGCAAAATGCTGAATGTTGCTTGTGTACCATACTCTTACAGTGAACGAAAAATGGTTCTAAGGTATGGCAGTTGGACTAAACAAACTTCTCATATGCATACGGAATATTTGATTTCTAGTGGTGCTCTAAAAATAGGCAACGTGAAAAGAACAATCTTGGCAAAGTATGAAAAATTGTGCAGTTATGGACCTATTAAAATCAGTTTTATAACAATTCTTGCAAGATTAGTTGTTATTCGTCTTTACCCTAAAATACTACTGCACTGTACTATAATGTTTATAAAAATAAAATCTACTTTTCTATGTTTTCGTTTTAAGAACATTGTTGTGTGTTCTATTTATGATATTAATTAAAAAATAAGAAAATTAAAATCCAAACATTAAATACGTTATAATGTAGGTTGGTGTCTTCTTGTGCAGATAAAGTTTAAGTAAAACTTATGTTCTCTACTCCTATCAAAACTGATGCACTGTAATTTAAAATCTAATAAAATGTACTTCTCTCAGTGTTTGTTCTAATAACCTGCGTATTTTGCCAATTACAATATTAACAAAATGTAGTATAGTAGTAAGTGAAAGTACTTAATAGTTATAAAAATTGACATCTATGCTGATGACACGACCATCTATGGCAACACATAAAAGGCCGTAAATGACAAAGTTCTCTCTGATTCTCTCTCCTCTGATCTCGAGCGTGTCGTTCAGTGGGGGGGGGGAGACGTGGCTGGTTACCTTTAATGCATCTAAAACCAAACTTCTATCTTTACATCATCAACGCTCTGATCCCCATCTGGAATCAATTGAAATGGATGGCTCTCGTCTAGGAGAAGCCCCATGTTTTGACAAGCTTCTGGGCTTGACCTTTACTCCTGATCTGAAATGGAACACGTACATCAAGTCTATTGCCAAGGTCGCTGGAAAGATGGTGGGATCCTTCTACCGCTCAAGAAGATATCTCACTACTGATGCAATTCTTTATCTATATAAAAGCCAAGTACACCTAAGGATGGAATACTGCTGCCATATCTGGGCGGGAGCTGCTAAAAACCAGCCTATCATGCCTTGACAGAGTACAAAATAGAATTCGTGGCTTAGTGGGAGATGCCCTTTTCTCTTCCCTGCAACCTCTCTTCCATAGAAGAGACGTTGCGACCCTAACTTTGTTTTATCGTTATTTCCATGGCAAGTGCTCGTCTGAGCTCCAATCTCTGGTCCCCCCTCGCAAATCTTTTACGAAAGCACCCGTCTAGCTGAAACCACTGTCAAAAATGTTCCCCAATGTGTATCTCTGACTAAATCAAAACGTAGATTCCATGAACAAAGTTTCTTTCTTAGAACTGCACGCCTGTGGAACTGTGCTTGCTTACCACCTGACTACAACCTGGATGTCTTCAAGTCCAACGTAAACAAATTCCTGATGAACCGCCCCCTTAAGTAGACATTTTTATTAAACGCCTCCACACTAACGTACTGTACATGCAATAACCCTTACCCCTGAGTGGCTTCTGGGCCTTGATAAGTGGTGATCACCTTGTAAAAAAGAAAAAGAATCCGCGGTCGTTTACCGGCAGAGTACTTGGAAAGTAAATAGAAATGTTATATTTTTTAAGAGCAGCATTGTCAATAACACTATCAACAATAAATAGAAGAAGTAGTAGATATAGTACTAAAAAATACAGCTAATAATGTTTTAAAGTAAAAAAAAAAAAACCTAAAGATTTCTTCCGTGCAGGGTTTCTATAAAAAATAAATAGCGCAAATGTAAGTACATCGAAATAAAAAGAACTGTTATAATATTACATTCACAATAAGAATAATAATATCAATAAATAAAAGTAGTACTAGTAATAAAAATTATATATATATATATATATATATATATATATATTAATACCTACAGCTAGTGTTTCATCTTTTCGGGAATAGTCAATGCAGGGAGTTACAATTACAGCCAGTCAGAGATTCGAACAAAGCCATCTTTGAATCCATCAGCAAGGAACAAACCGTACGGTCAGTATTAATAAAACTCCTTAGGTATACAGTTGAAATTTACATTTATATAATATATATATATATATATATATATATATATATATATATATATATATATATATATATATGAGAGAGAGAGAGAGAGGGAGAGAGAAGGAGAGAGAGATTGAAGAATTCTCGTCCCAAGCACGGTTAATTAATTTTCCGCGATAAGGAGTATTGGACCATTTTCCTTATACTATTTAAAATGAGGATTCTCTGATAATAAACTTAATATATGAATATTGATTATTTTTAACAAAATCGATTACACGTTGTTAGTTATATAAAATATTTTAGGTTTAATGCTTTAGATACATGGTTTTTAATGTAAATTTTAATTCCAGATTATAAATATAAATTAAGATAAGTAGAGCCCGTATTAGGACCGTTTACGCCTAGCAGCCAAGTTTGAAAATGTTAAATAATCGTTTAATTGCTTTAGGCTTAAATCGTGTCGATACAAATATATAACCATAAAAATATAGCTAATTATATAAGATGTCTGTATGTATATATGAATATAAGACAGTGTGAAGAAATGTGATTATTCATAAAAATACTCGTGGCAATGCAACCAAGAACATACTTCTTCTCTGCTAAATTGGGTAATCAGTTTTATAATGACTGTTGTATTTTAGGAAAGTGGAGTTTGTTTAAAATCTGTAATGTTTTAAATTTATTCATAATTAGAATACATTTTTATTGCCGCAATTATGAAAGAAAGATGCACTTGTTATTGAGGATTAAAAGTAAAAACTAAAAAATAATTTCAAATTACCGGCTTCGTCTTCATTAACAAGTGATGTATCGAATAACTTTTCGTATTTTAATTACGCCTATAAAAATGAATACAGCTTTAGTGAAGTTTGAGGGAAACCGGTTGCCTGACTATCTTGCATTACTTTGCACTTCTCATTCTGTGTCATTTTATGATTAATTTATGATTGCAATACGAAAACGTTGTACACTCCAAAACTCATGGAATAAATAGTATGTATAATTAATGCAGGACGATTTAATGAATTATTGCTCTCTGTGTATAATTTGTTATTTGAATCGTCTGATTACATCCATATTAGCAACATATTTGAGTTTAAATATTCGTTTTAAATGCACAATCCAACGTGCTTTAAACTAATCAACATATGAAAATATTTACTAATAATTTATTTTAACATTACGAAAAATAAACATGTTAGTATCAAATGTATTCAGTCATAAACTATGATGTTGATTATTACAAAATTAAATACCGACCTTAATAATCATCTTAATAGAGTTATGTTTGTATTTGGCTTCATAAATGATGAATCTCCTTTTATTGTCGTGGCGGTTGTGAGTTGCCCATTGGTAAGTCTCCTTGCTAAAGTGACTTCATGGTTGGCATCGTATACTGCGATCAGCAATCGTTACTTCCTGCACTGATGATTGCGGAAGTATAAAGCCATAGCGCCTGTAGATAAAAATAATTATATATAGTCGTAATTATAATTGTATGAGCTGTGCATCCCTTTGATTCTCGTCGCAATTGGTGGTGTTACGAAGGCAAAAGCTTAACAAATAATACCAAAGATGGCTTTGTCGTTGGATTCAAATCTGCCGACCAACAGGAATTGTTACCGTCTACATTAAGGATTGCATAAGCAAACAACACTTTTTAAAGTAGGTATAAAAATAATTATTTCATTCTAATTATTAAGCCTCTTTTAGAACATTTTAGGAAGCATATTCTCTCGGAAATAAAAAGCAGTCAACTCGGTGTTTGTGCAAAGTTTAAAATTCCGCTCGTTTGAACAGTCTAAATGGTTTAATTTCTCTATCCAAATTTGGCGTTTATAAGTTGTTAATTCTCTTCATTCTAGTCAAACTTGTTTACTGACCCAGAAGTAAAGGTTTAGCAAATGGAGTAAAAATGTGTTTTCGTGGGTCCGAATGTCCTGATAGGCAGAAATTGTCACCTCCTACACTGACGTATATGTGCACGGTATACATCGGTACCCCATGTATATGTACCCGATGTATATGTGCACGTGCCTGTCTGTGCGTGTGTGGATGTGAAAGTATATGTACCCGCTGCTTGCTGTCCACATAGTGTGTTAGGGTGTGCAGCTGTGTGTAGGTGTCGACGTATGTTTTCACGAGTATTGGTATCAGTATGCGCGCGTGCGCTTGCATGCATGCGTGGGGTGCAAGTATGCCTGAATCAATATGTGCATAATGGCCCGTATAATTGCCTCTTTGGGGGCAGGGGCGTCGATGTGTGTATGTATCTGTATATGAGCGCATCCATGCCTACGCACACGTGCCCAATTTTAGCACCTTAAAGAAAATTTGACGTAAGCGAGAGCAACGCGGGTGTCTATGCATGCAGGCGCACGTATGTGCATATATTTATACGCCACGGCGGGGATGTATGTGTACATGTGACCGTTTCTTTTAAGTATATATATATATGTGTACGTGCGCATGTGTGTACCCGTGTTACACGATAAGGGCTGCCCCCTTTTCATGTAAGTATAAAAATAAAGAGATTTAGTTAAAACGAAAATGAAATAGAATAGACGAAATTCGAACCTCGTAATTTAGGTTTAGAAATAGATTACGAGAGAGAATTAGCAAATGGAATGTGAAAACAAACCATTGTTTAGCTTAGAGATGAAATAGTTTCAAGAAAAGTATGTGCATTGTCAATTCTGTTATGAAAATTCAATTGAAGAATGCAACTATAAGATAATTTAATAATTTTTTTTTTAAAATTTGGAAAAATAGGTTACTGGGAATATAGGTTAAAATTCCTTTTGTAAACAAAGGAAAAAGTTTGGACACGCATTTCAAGAACACGTGAAAGAAGACACATGTTTTAACATGTGTATGACGTCATGGAAAATGGGAAGTTCTCGATATAGTTAGAAACTTTAGAGTTAAGCGAAGAGAAACTGGGAGAGAGTCAGAGGGAGTCTGAGGACGACAGACGACAGTCCAGACATGGGATTCGAACGTCTAGAAGCGAAACGGTGACTTTTGAAACTTAGAATATGAAGCTTTGAATTCTTGACTCAGAAAACCACGACCGGTCGGGAGAAGAAATAAACCCATCATATGTTTTTATAAACGTCGTCTTTGTGTTGTAATTCTACCAAAAGGTAAAGTGAAAATTGTTATTATATGTCTTGTATATCATGTGTTTTAAAATGTCTTTACATACACATCTCGACATCTCATATCTACAATGTGAACACTAAGACTGTCTGAACACTGTTTAATCACTCAAAGAGCTTCTATTACACTTCTAAGTATGAACATTTTATATATATGAATCTCTTCATAAAACGAAGATAGAACGCAACATCCCTCTCTAAGACTCTCAATATTAATAAGACCTAACAATAACAACGAATAACAATAACAACAACAATAATAATAATAATAATAATAATAATAATAATAATAATAATAATAGTAATAACATCATAACTCAGAACAATAACACCAACAAAAAGAATAATCATAATAATAATAATTAAATATAACACCCGTTCCTGCGACCGCTAGCTAACCCCCTCCAAAGAATTAACAACAAAATAAAAACTAAAAATAAATAAACCGAATCATAGCCCTCCGCCTCCAAACATAAGCGAACACCCAACAAGTCAAGACATACTTACCAAGAAATCATCTCACCAACGAGACGCATAAAAACTTTAACATTAAGACTAAAATTTTGAAGTAACTACCTCCTCCCACTTCACATATTCCCCATACCATCCATGTATCCCTATGCCCTCAGCCGCACCAGAAATACACTTCCCAGACCCTCCCCCTCAAGTTCCTTAAACCCCAAAACTCCCACATTGCCCCTTCCTCTCTTTCTTCCGCCCTCCTCGCACCTCCCCTGACCTCATTCACTCTTTCATTCTTTCATCCCAAAATAGCGAACATTTGTGTAAAAGTCTGAGGAAGCTACAGACGGCCAAAAAAAGGGCCGAATTGCTGAAACAATAATGTAACTTAACAGAAAGATACGGTAATAAAAAATAAAAAGTATATATATATATATATATATATATATAAGTAGGGAGACGCGATGTTGCCCGGGATTGAATGATGATCAGCGAATGTTTTACAGTCCCATGTAATAATATTCATCAAAATCGGTGGAATCGTCCATTTTACGATCAAATCCATTGAGTGCCTGCCCTAGTTAGGGACCCAGTGCTGTGCATTGTGTTGAAGCTTCACATGCCTCTCCCTAGTGCGTTAGTCCACAATACTTTGTAGTCTGCATGTCACTGTAGAGGACCTACTGTTGAATTTATCATTGTTTTCGATTAGTCAGCTGTAGTTCTGGGGTGCACACGCCTTGTGAGTTCATTAGCACATTACATTAAAGTAGCTGGAAAACACATGGATGCAATATTGCGGTGATCGATCAGAAGTTTTCCGATAGTACGAGACCCGTTCGATTTGAAACTCTTTTTTGAGCACAGGGAGAATCTAGTTATTAAAAATGCAACAGCCCAGTTTTTTAAAGCACGTTGTTCTAGTCCGTCATTATATGTTATTGTAAGTATTCTGGAGAGACTGCATTCTATGGGTAATCATGATATTTGTTTGTAAGTTGAATCTCTTATCAACTATTATGCATAATATATGTATGTCTGAGGTACTGAGGCTGAAGCAGTATAGTTTATTGTCCGAGATGCATTACTAGGTAATATGAATTCGAGTTTAATGCTGAGTTTTAGTATCAAAGTGTAGCACTATGCTCCATTTATTACTAGTCCAACAATGCGAAAAATAAGTACAGCACATCCAAAAAAACAAGAGGTTTTCATAACTTACAATTTATAATAAAATATCAATATTCTTGTGCGACAGTCCTGTCGTACAGACTCAGCTAAATACACAACCGCAACTTGATACTAAAAGAATGAGGAACGTCCGCTTATCTACATAGCTATCCTGGATTTCATATAATCCTATTTTCTTTTGTTTGCTGATGTATTTCTGCAATAGTTTTTTTAAAACATAATTCTCTATTCAATAGCTGAAAATATAATAATAATAGATTTTTTATTTGTGGTTTTATTTTCGCCACGACCTAAAAATCATCAAAATATTCACAGTCGTATTTTAAACACTACTTCTACACACAATCTAGTTCATAATTCTTATTTACTTATTTGCTTTTTTGATAAACCTTGGGTAATCCCGTTGTAGTAAAGTATTATAATTCGTTTTCAATGCGTTAATGTAAAGATATATACATATTCAACAAATTAACTTCTTAATATTTAAAGATATAAAAAACTTGAGCGAGATAACAAATAAGAAAGCAACATAATTTGATTGTAAGTAATCTCAAAATATGATCTTCGTATTTTTCCTTTCTGCATGTAGTTATGTGTGCAGATTGTGTCCTTTTCTTATTTATAATTCATTGTGAACTTTAAATAAATGTGTCTGATAATGGCGTAGTTCAAAATATGAGGTCGAGGAAAAATTGCAATAATTCGATAATTGAAAATAGTTTTTCATCACATTTTTGTTAAATTGATTTTTACGAGTTACACTACACGTTGTGAAATAAAATGAGACAGACGGACATAGTGTGAAATAGAATTTAATTGTTGCACTTGGTTTGTCGTTGTCCAGTTCGTATTCATGGTCTGAGTAGATATTGTCGCTTGACATATCAAACAAACTGAATCCCTTTTATGCTGCTTGAGGCAATAGACTGAAATAATTTGTTTGGGGGCATATAATTAATGGAGAAGAAAACCGATTTTGAATTCTGATTGGTTCTCCTTGAAGTTGGGAAAATGAAAAAGTTTTATTGCTTCGCACCCGATTAAATAAAAGTAATAGTTCAATATATTTAGGTCCATTTATATAATTTTACATGAAATATTATAACTCCATCTATCCCTCAGTCTGTGATGTTTCAGTTTAAAAATAGCGTTTTCATATCCGGGTATACTGCTACGTATTTAACAGTGAGAACCTCGTAAATAATGAAAGCAAATAGTTTATAGCGAAAAAGGTAGACCTGAATTCTCTACTTAACCCGTGTACTTTGATCATGTACAAACTGTCCGTGATATTTTAATTCACTTTATTATTTTTATGGATGTTGTATTATGAACACACACTAAACAAAAATGTCGGCCGAAATAACGTGTATCTTTCTATAATTAAGATGATAAGGGGCTGCCACTCGGAATTACTACTAACTAACGTAGGGTAAGTATAATCACACCCATCACTGTTGAGGTCTCTAAATACCAGAAACTTTTCTATAAGTTTCTTGTCTCGAACACATAGACTTCGGAATTCCTTTCCTGCTACCTGCTTCCCTGACTTTACTGATATGAAGAAATTTAAATGTAACATAAACCAATATCTCGTTAATCTTTCCTAGGCATGCTCTCAAATAGGAGCCCCTTACGTCCAAATGGCAATATGCCTTATTTGGGGGAAGTGAGTAATATATATATATATATATATATATATATATATATATATATATATATATATATATATATATATATCTGTTCGAAATATGAGATTAGAAAGAAAACCACGTGCGTATCTGTATTTTTTTTTAAATAAACAAAATATTAATGTAAAATTTCAAATTTTCGGCTTATAAGCCTTCATCAGGAATTTTCTTTTTAAACAATACAATATATATTTTCTTTCTTACGTGCCATGATGTCGTTTGGCCGGGTTTGTTGGTCGAAGTAGAGAGTGTGTATTGTCAGTTCAGTGAGTAGCGCCGTCTAAGCGCGAAAGGGTATTTTGGTAGTAATCCACTTTTTAGAAGCACGGGGAAAACGGAATTCGAAATATGAGATTAGAAAGACAACCACGTGCGTATCTGTATTTTTTTTTTTAAATAAACAAAATATTTTATTTAACGTTTCAAATTTTCGGCTTATAAGCCTTCATCTGGAATTTTCTTTTTAAACAATACAATATTCTACATACAACATGTGACCACATGTGCTTTTACTTTGCCCTCATCAGAGGTGATGACACAGTTTCGGTGGCTAAAGCGGGACTGCCACCCCTGGCGCCACCAGCAGCTATTGCTGCTGGGCAAAGCAATAAATAAGATTAAAAAAAAATTACCTGGCATATTCAAGCAGAGGAAAAACGCCTTTTTTAACTTTTTTCATTTTTAACTTTTTAATTTTAATTTTCCCCTCTTTCTTTCTTTTGCCTTTTTTCTCCTTTTTTCCTTTTTTTCTTTTTCCTCCCCCTTTTTTCCTCTTTTTTTTTCAAGAGCATATTATATATATATATATACATATATATATATATATATATATATATATATATATATATGTATTTCTTGCGTTCCATGATGTCGTTTGGCAGGGTTTATTGGTCGAAGTAGAGAGTGTGTATTGTCAGTTCAGTGGGTAGCGCCGTCTAAGCGGGAATGGGTAGTTTGGTAGTAATCCACTTTTTAGCAGCACGGGGAAAACGGAATTCAAAATATGAGATTAGAAAGACAACCACGTGCGTATCTGTATTTTTTTTAAATAAACAAAATATTTATTTAAAGTTTCAAATTTTCGGCTTTTGAAACTTGAAATAAATATTTTTTTTATTTAAAAAAATACAGATACGAACGTGGTTGTCTTTCTAATTTCGAATTCCGTTTTCCCCGTGCTTCTAAAAAGGTGATTACTACCAACCTATATATATATATATATATATATATATATATATATATATATATATATATATATATATATATATACATTCTTAAGATGTACCCCTTTTCGAGGCGAGGGAGTATATATTCGAAGGTAGTAGGTTATATGTCGATTGGAATGATTTATTTCCACACGTTATTAATATGACATTCCACCACTCCATTGTTGGTTATAAAATATATCTTTCCAACGTGTCCCCCCCTCTTTCACTAAATTTCAAAATAGAATTTTCAATGTCTTTTCAGCTTGCTTTAAATAGATTTGTACATGCGTTTACACTTCCATCGTGAATGGATTCTTCTCTCTATTTATTAATATCATGTCTTACGTTAGTTGGAGATAGCATGTCCTTATCTTTATCGCTGCAAATACACCAATAATTTCTATTGCAAAAAAACTGGAAAAATTCCTAACTAACTGCGTGCCAACAGATACGTATGTTTTCTATGTAAATGGATCCATTACTCCAAACACTCTTTGTACATTTGTGTATATAGATAGGTGTGTCTTCAGATTTATTCCATTATAACTCGTAAGTTATTAAGTAAAAAATGGACAGATTTATTTTATTTGGCCAAGGGTGATCTGGACATTATAATGTTATCAGATCTTGCTGAGTTATATATTTTATATAACTAACAAATATATTTGATAACACATAGATAGGCGTGTATAGAGTGTATCAGTTATAATAAATGAGTATAGATGATCAAGGGAGAATAGTGTAAAAAAATTATACACATAAACATGAAAACGTTCCACCTAAAACTATACGTGATTGCTTAGATAAAATTAATAAATTTTTAGATGCCATTAAAAAAGAAGGTACTTACCAGCCAACTTTAAAGGATACATTTATTACCTTCAAATCCAGCATTAAATCATATATTGTATTCAATGGAGGCTTCAACATACATTCTTGCGAGGAACACTTATTTAAGAATTCAAAAGATCTGCAATACAGAATAGTGGATACTAAAATATCGAAATTCAATATAAACAATCTCGCACTAATACATACACAATCAACAATGAAAGAAAACTCTCATAATACACGCAGCCCAAACTCAGGTTTTAAAAACTACGTATACCAAATATATATATATATATATATATATTTGGAATTTCTACGCGAGAAAAATATTTAAGTATCTACGATTCTCAGAATATCGCTGTAATGGCAAATACTCGTTTACAATGAAACTGTGTATATCGTTTGGGTGGTTTAAAGCTAATTAAATCGATTTTAAATATGCTGTTATTAATTATTTTCATGGTCAAATTAGCATTTCCTAAAGTAAACAGAAATGATGGAGTAGTTTTTAAACAAAATAGTAGATGAAATGGAGACTGAAAGAAATGGAAAAAGATGATGAATTTATGTCTGTTTTATATTCTGTTCCATAAGTAATAATATTAAGTTTAATTAATTTGGAAACATCGAAAATAACATTTTTCTGTTAAATCACGTTTACGAAAATGATTATTTTAAAAAAAATCCTTTTTTATAACTGAACAAAATTCCTTAAATAATTTAAATAACAGCAATTTAAATAAATCTATATATCTATAAAAGTGAACGTGTATGTGCATCTGTCTGTCTGTGTGTGTCTCTGTGTGTACATTTCCCTACGCAATAACTCTGTCAATTTTTAGTCTACATACTCGAAATTTGCTATACAGGGTACTGGCATTTGGGAAAATCTATATGATCGGTTTGCCGCCAGACATTCGGCTGTTAAGGGGTCACAGTTCAACCATTTGGCCTTTGAGAACTTTACAAAACTCCTCCGATAATTTTGGGACTAAACACTTGAAAATTTAGATATAGGTTTCTTTGACATGGATCTAACCTAATAACTTGATTTCAGCCCCAAACAATACAAGTTAAGGGGTCATAATAGGGGTCAAAGTTTAAAAATTGACCGTTTTTTTTTGCTCAGCATACACCTTCAACCCCCCGGGAACGTCGGACACCCATGCTAGTCTATCTATACTCCTATAAACTCGTGTTTCTTTTGTGTGCATTGATATTCATATTAAACACCCTTTTTTCTATTTAATAAACAGAAAATACAATTCTCTTATATAGGGGTCATGGAATTGAATTCATCTGCAAAACATCTAGCTAATTTGCATATTCTTTTAAACATTCATTTTAATTAATTCCATATTAGTTTTTTCAGTTTTCTTATGGGATGACCATCTTTAATTAACTATTACGTGTAATTATATTCATGCAGATATTCTACATGATTTATACTTGTATACTATTTGCGTAAAAAGTTTACAGTACACACAATATTGTTTACATATATATTTATGTATACGTATATATTTTTGTTTAATCTATCTATCTATCTATCTATGTATCTATCTATCTATCTATCTATCTGTCTGTCTATCTGTCTGTCTGTGTGCCTGTGTGTGTACATTTCCCTATGCAATAACTCTGTCATTTTTTAGTCTACAGACTCGAAATTTAATATACAGGGTACTGAGATTTGGGAACATCGATTTGATCGGTTTTCGGCCAGAAATTTTCCGAGTAAGGGGTGAATGTTGAACGATTTGACCTTTGAGAACTCTACCGAACTCCTCCAACTATTTAGGATCTAAACACTTGAAATTTTAGATGTAGGCTCCTAAGACATGGCTATAACTTAATAACTTGATTTGAGCCCAAAACACTAAATTTAAAGGGGTCATAATAGGGGTGAAATTTAAAAAAATTGACCGCTTTTTTTTGCCCAAAATACACCTCCAAATACCCGGGCAACGCCAGGCCCCCATACTAGTATATCTATAAATGTGAACGTGTCTGTGTGTCTTTGTACATTTTCCTTTGGAATAACTCTGTCAATTTTAAGTGTACATAGTCGAAATTTGTATATACAGGGTACTGAAATTTGGGGAAATCTATGTGATTTGTTTTCGGCTAGAAGTTTAGCTGTTAAGGGGTTGGGAAAATTGATGTGATCCATTTGCGGCCAGAAATTTGGCTGTTAAGGGGTCAAAGTTCAACGATTTGACCTTTAAGAACTCTACAAAACTCCTCCGACAATTTTGGGTTTAAACACTTGAAATTTTAGATATAGGTTTCTTGGCCATGGATCTAACGTAATAACTCGATTTGAGCCCAAAACACTAAATGTTAAGGGGTCATAATAGAGGTCAAAGTTTAAAAAATTTACCGTTTTTTTTCTTTGCTCAGCATACACCTCCAAATCAGCGGGCAACGCTGGGGAATCATGCTAGTATATCTATAAAATGAACGTATCTGTATGTGTACATTTCCCTGCGCAATAACTCTCAATTTAAAGCCTACAGATTCGAAATTTTATATACAGGGTACTGAAGTGTGGGAAAATCTATGTGATCGGTTTGCGACCAGGAATTTTGCTCTTAAGGAGTCAAAGTTCAACGATTTGACCTTTGAGAACTCCTCCGAAAATTTTGGGTCTAAACACTTGAAATTTTAGATATATGGTCCTTGGACATGGATATAACTAAATAACTTGATTTGAGCCCAAAACAATAAATTTTAAGGGGTCATAATAGGGGTCAAAGAAAAAAAATTGACCTCTGCGGTCTCTACTAAATTACTAAGACAATTTCTGGTCTAAATATTTGAAATTTTACATAAAGGGTATTCAGAGATAGGACAAGCTTTTTAATCGGTTTGGGTCAAATATTTTTCGTTACCAATATATAAATGTATGTATGTATCTATGTTTGCATTTCTGCCCAATACTTTCGACAGAGGCGACAGATTTTCTCAAGATCAGTATCGTTTTGAATATCGACCTTTTATACGGCAAATATTGAAAAATTGGCTAAAAACATTAATATCTTCATCTTAAACAGGGCACTTTTCTACGGGGGTGCGGTCGATTTTTTGCCGATATTTTTGAAAGTCATCCTCTCCTATTCGATTGTCTAGCCTTAATTTTAAAAAATGTCACTTTCGGTTTGGCGGTGGTTTGGCGGTGGTCGTAACAGCATAGACGTCAGTTTTTTCCCCGTTCTTTTCCTCCTTTGCGTTCGAGCCTGCCTTACTACTACCACTTTTTTTGGCTCAACATACACATCCAAACACCCGGGAAACGCCGGGCTGAAATGCTAGTATATCTATAAAAGTGAACGTGCCTGTGTGTCTGTGTGTGTGTCTGTGTGTGTCTGTGTGTGCGTGTGTGTACATTTCTCTACGCAATAACTGTCAATTTTAAGTCTACAGACTTGAAATTTGATATGCAGAGTACTGACATTTGGGAAAATCTTTGTAATCCGTTTTCGGCCAGAGAGTTGGCTGTTAAGGGGTCAAAGTTCAACGATTTGACCTTTGAGATGTCTACAAAACTCCTCCGACAATTTTGTGTCTAAACACTTGAAATTTTAGATATAGGTTCCTTTGACATGGATCTAACTATATAACTTGATTTAAGCCCAAAACAATTAATGTTAAGGGGTCATAATAGGGGTCAAATTAAAAAAAAATTGACCGCTATTTTTTTGCTCAACATACACCTCCATCCACCCGGGTAAGGCCGGGCTGAAATGCTAGTAAACAATAAAAAATATTTTAAATACAGCAAGTAAATATGTAAGTTATCGTCAATTCAAAACAAACATATTAATGCATTGTTTTTTAGATGTTATTTATGTAATGTTCTCGTTCTGATACAATGGCAATTCGTCACTTCTGTTTTTTTTCTCAACTATTCATTTTAAATACAGGAGTGTGTCACATGCCTTTTTCTTACGGTCATATTCTTCTCCTTCATTTCATGTTTATAGTCGTATTGTCTCTCCTGTCCCCATGTTTGTTTCATCTATTTCTTATCATGCGTGTATCGTTGTTCGGCTAGGTTTCAGTAGTTACCTCCTTTATGAATTATACCTTTGAACAACACAGATTAGCCATAAATAGAAATTGATTAATTAAATTACAGATACAATCTTCACTTTTTAGAAAGAGACGGATACAGTTATATTAACTGTGAAACAAGTCAACAGATACACAGATACATAAATAGACATATCGACGCCAATCGCTGTGTACTGTTCTGAATATAGTTTTAATTGTTATGGCATTTGCTCAGCGTGAGTTCGCTTTTAGCTTGCAAAACGGTCTGTACAAAATCTATACATTCTCTCTTGCTATAATTTAACAAAACTTCAAATCAGTACACATTGTCACGAGTGATGTTTTCTGATCAAACCGAAAAATCAGATCAGTTTAAAATGTATTCATCGAAGTTAGTCTGCCCAATGATGCTGGGTTAAAAAGATCAAAAAAGGAAAAGGTAAGAAACACAAATAGAAAAGATCTTTAACGATTGCAGTAATTATAAAACGATCCGGACTCATGCATTTGAAAAAACTATCTTGCAAATATACAAGGTGTACAAAGTGCAAGGCAGATTCAAGCAACTTTACGTAAAAATTAAAAACGGCCAAAATCTTAAAAAAAGATTTCTCAGTTGGAATACATAAGGTGGCAGATGAATTTTTGGTATTCGGTTGGATGTCATATTCCCAGTGTGAACACACTGAAATAATTTTTATAAAGACAGAAATTTAATACACAATATTTTCGTGTTGATCTCCTTAGTCAAAGACCGAGAAGGGGATTATATCTTCGCCATCTTATCCGATCAATTAGTAACGTTAAACGGATTCTCTAAGATAATTTTTCCACGGTTGTTTCGAAGTATGACTTTCGATTCACATAATGTCGGAGTACTCCCATATATTTTGGAGAAATTCTCCATGAAATTCAACTGGTTTACCTGTAATTTGTTCCATTTCCTTGCGTCCCTTTAATACTTCCCTTACTTACTTATCTTGAATTTTTCTGCTTTTACATTTCTTTCATGCCCTCTTTTCTATTTTCCATTATAAAGTTCCTATAAAACTTGACTATTCATCATTTTAATATATATATATATATATATATATATGTATGTATATTAAAAAGATGAATAGTCAAGTTTTATAGGGACTTTATTGTAATATCCATTTAATAGCGGTTGAAAAAAAGAAAACAATTTGGAGAAAATGCCTTAGGTCATGCATTTTTAAATTGTATTAAATATATATATATATATAATATTAATACGAATACTATTATCTGTGTATATACGTTATTCATGCAAATAATATCAACTACAACGTTCCTATAAAATATCATTTCGTCTTCAATGAATTGGATATAACTAACCATTTAAAAAGTACATTCCAATGCTAATATTCAAAATCTTCTATTAAACATTTCATTTTTCTTTAAGTGTTTCATTTATTTTCCTCGTGTTTTTAGTATCAATCGACTTTGCCTCCTCTTTCACTTCATTAACACGAACCGGCGTCATCTCAAGTTGCCGTAATGAGATGTCAGTTTAAAATACTATTAATCCTTATCAATTTTGACATCGCACTGAGTGTCATGTCATCTGTATCGCTTATGATAAGATCCAATTAAAATACTCACTTGCCTTAATCTACTTATCATTGGACCACAAAAACACAATTTAATAAAGATAAATGATTGTCAACAAAATTAAGAAGTATTGTAGGCCACCGACACAGGCGGTTTTTAAGTTTATTGCCAGTTTTTTTTTCTTACATTCGATTTAAAATGACATTTTATGAACAAACATGAGAAATCTGTAATCGATCTGCCAAGAAAACTTTTATTTTTGAATCGCGCGTTGCATAAATCTCGTGAACACAGCCGTGTGTTTTAGCAAGAACGCGATAGATGAATCAGTGTGCTAGATAGATATATATACTCTTTTCTAACCGGAATTAACAAGAATGTCTAGATATTTAGGTGATCACGTGCCCCTCCTATTTGTGTCCTTCTCCTTGGTTTTGTAAAATTCGATTTATTGCACTTTATGTTACTTTCAATTGCTTTCCTGCTTCAATGAAACCAAATCAATTTATATAACATTCCTTTTAACAGTAACTTGTCACCTTTCTTTTCCAGATGGTGATTAATATGACCTATGAAAGTCGAAGGCTACATTGGAAAAAACGTTGCAAAAATAACACTAAAGATAAGAACAATAGTCCGATGAACATAAGCAAGATAAAAATTTCTCGTTTAGTTTTTTCACTGCTTTTCTTTCTAAATAAATCAACAAACTATAAGTAATGCAAAACGTGTAAAGAATATGGAAAACAAAACATCACATGTGGCGTTAATCCTGGGTAAAGCTGGGTAGATAAAAATATGATATTATTTTAGGACATTCAAAATAAATTATTACATTTTACACCCAAAGAAGGAACATTGCCACTGTGGTGTAGGGGGCTACTATCAGGGGTAACAACTACTGGGGCACTATGTTAGGATTTGCGCAGCAAGATGTCGGTTCACGTTACACTTGAACTTCTGCATTTCAGTACAGTTGGAGAAGCAGGGGCCTGGATGGAATTCCAGAGTTCAGCGGTTCTGGGGAAGAAACTACTAGAGTGGAAAGATATTTTACATCTAGGGATCTCTACTCTGTGGCGGTGGGATTTAGCTGCCTGTCAGGTTTGTCGAGGGTGTCAACGTTGTGGGGGCACAAGTGTCTACAGTTCGTCAGATCATTCACCATTAAAATACTTGTAGAAAAGGCAGAGGGATGCAGCGTTTCGTCGATGGAACAGAGGCTGAAGCTTAGATGCCAGTTCAGGGTCTATCAGATTGGTGACTCTCTTTTGAACCTTGTCTAGGAGCGAGATACTAGTAGTAGATGCACCAGCCCAAATGTGACAACAATACTCCATACATGGGCGAATGGTGACCTTATAAAGGTACAGGATACTTTCAGGTCTCAGTATTTTTCTAGCACGGTAAAGAGAGCCTACCTTCTTCGCAGCGACCCTGGCAATGTTTTCAATATAATTGTTCCAACTCATGTTTCCTGTGAACGTTAGGCCAAGCAGTTTGAAAGATGCACTCTACGACAGAAAATCACTGGCCATTGCTATAGGTGGCAGAAAAGGTTTCTTGTAATTATTGAAGGAAACCAGCTTAGTCTTGGCAGCATTCAATGTGACCATCCATTTTGTCCCCATTCCACTACAGATTGGAGGTCATCATCTAGTGTTTTTGCCATTTCTTTAGTTATGTGTTCATTTGTTTTCCTGTCGTGTCTGTTATAGAGTGTGGTATCATCAGCATATATACCCATCTCAGAGGCAGTTTTGTCGGGAAGGTCATTAATAAATATTAGGAACCATAAAGGTCCAATGATAGACCCCTGAGGCACTCCCGCAATTATATCACGCTGTTTAGATGTACGACCGTCGAGGACAACCCGGATTCTTATCTTATCTCAGAAGGATTTAATTATGTTAAATATTCTACGAATTATACCGTATGATTTAATTTTCCTGAGGTACCCTCATGCCATACCCTGTCAAAAGCCTTACATATATCTAGAGCTACGGCTCTGCCCTCACTCGCTTTGTCCAGTGAATGGTATATACGTTCAGAGATTACAGTGCGGATGTCTGCTATGGAACGGGCTTGTCTAAATCCATATTGTTTGTCAATCAGAAGTTTACCATCTGTAAGGTGACGGGCTAGAGCATGGTTAATTATGGTCTCAAATATTTAAGCGAAAAAGTGGGAGGAGGCTAATGGGGCGATAATTTGATGGGTCAGTTCTTTCGCCAGAATTCTTTAATACTGGTACCACAGAAGCAGTTTTTCAACAGCCTTGAAAGCATGATTCATTAAGGCATTTGTTGTAGAGTTTGGAGAGAACTGGAGCTACTTCGGCTGAGCAGTTTTTTAATAGCACAGCTGGGATGAGATCAGGTCCACATGCTTTTGAAGTGTCAAGGTTTTTATGATACCATGTACCTGAGCAGGGGTGATTTTAGATCGTCTAGCGTGGCGTCTGTCCGCAAAGGAAAGTCAGGCAGGGGGTGTTTGGAGGGGTCCAGTGTGGAGTTTGAGGCAAATCGGCTGGCAAGCATATTAGCCTTGTCGTTTGCTGAGCAATAATGTATCTTTTAATTAGCAGTTCTATTAATTTCCTGTGATACACAGAAAGTTAAATACTTTGAAAGGGACTGTTATGATACGCCTTCGAGGGTTCTAAATTCGAATTTCATTATGAGTTAAATTAAAAAACACAAAAAAACAAACAAAAAAGAACGCAACGTCCTAATGGGTACAAAGAGAGGATTTTCGATATTTAACCAATGTCTCTCTTTTTATCTTTTAAGCAAAATATAGAATACAAGAGAAAAACTGACAAAAGAAAGAAATTCACGAGTCAACCAATGCCTCTCTTTTCTCTCTTATTTCAAATTACGTATTGTGTAAAGCAGAGAGAGAGAGAGAGAGAGAGAAAGAGAGAGAGAGAGTGTGTGTGTGTGTGTGTGTGTGTAATATGCCGATTGTGGAATGTTAGGATCCCGCAAATGGCAAAATAATCTTACATTCTTTAATTCAGTACCATCGTAAGATAATCTAGAGAACAACACGACAAGACAAAACCATATATATATATATGCTCGCGATTTGTTTACAAACAAACGTTTGAGCCCTCTACGAGTAGCGGACGGATGTTTATTTAAATAATCGTTCGGACAGGTTAATTTCGGCCACCGATTCCGTAGTCAAGGGGTAGAACTGCCGACTGTCATCACGACGGTTCTCGGTTCGATCCTCGGCTTGGGAGAGGTGTTAGTCTAGCGGCACTGATGAGTTGTGATACAACGAAACAGGTCTGTATGTCGATGACTAAAATATATTTTATTTTATAAAGCTCCCCTCTTTGGTAGAGCACTCTCGTAAATTATCTTACTCGCTACTTAATTTAGCTGAAATAATGCGAAGCTCGCGATTTGTTTACAAACAAACGTTTGAGCCCTCTACGAGTAGCGGACGGATGTTTATTTAAATAATCGTTCGGACAGGTTAATTTCGGCCACCGATTCCGTAGTCAAGGGGTAGAACTGCCGACTGTCATCACGACGGTTCTCGGTTCGATCCTCGGCTTGGGAGAGGTGTTAGTCTAGCGGCACTGATGAGTTGTGATACAACGAAACAGGTCTGTATGTCGATGACTAAAATATATTTTATTTTATAAAGCTCCCCTCTTTGGTAGAGCACTCTCGTAAATTATCTTACTCGCTACTTAATTTAGCTGAAATAATGCGAAGCTCGCGATTTGTTTACAAACAAACGTTTGAGCCCTCTACGAGTAGCGGACGGATGTTTATTTAAATAATCGTTCGGACAGGTTAATTTCGGCCACCGATTCCGTAGTCAAGGGGTAGAACTGCCGACTGTCATCACGACGGTTCTCGGTTCGATCCTCGGCTTGGGAGAGGTGTTAGTCTAGCGGCACTGATGAGTTGTGATACAACGAAACAGGTCTGTATGTCGATGACTAAAATATATTTTATTTATTTATATATATATATATATATATATACCAACTATTTTATTGTAAATAAAATTCAATACACACAAAACACAAAAAAAGAATGCAGCGTCCCAATGAAAGAAAACAAACTAGCACTAAGGAGGGAAATTCGGAATTTTACCAATATCTCTCTTTTTTATCTGTTAAACATCACAATTTCTCAACGGATCAAAACAAAGCATGGCTAAAGAGGAAAGTTCACAAATAAACCAACGCCTCTATTTTCTCTCTTTTTTCTTTATATTATAGAGCTATTTATTAAAACTTGAAGATTTGGGTTTCACTAGTCATAAGAAAGAGAGGATTTGGGTAAAAAAAAAGGATTAATAATTACTTATTCCGTCGGAGAGATATAATCCAATGGGATGAATAATCCCCCAAAATATTGCATTCAAGAAAAGTCAACGTCTAATTCGTCTAATGAGCCTCAGGATTTTTTTTTTTTTTTACACAGAGATCACCACTTATCAAGGCCCGGGAGCCACTCAGGGATAAGGGGTATTGCAAGTACATTACGTTAGTTAGGAGATTTGATGAAGTGTTTATTTAAGGGGGCGGTTCATTAGGAATTTGGTAACATTAGACTTGAACACATCCAAGTTGTAGTCCTGAGGGAAGCAGACAGACGGAACAGAGTTCCACAGGCGTGCAGTTCTAAGAAAGAAGCTTTGTTCATGAAATCCGCGTTTTGATTTAGGCACAGATATAGAGCGGGGGAAATTTTTCACAGTGGATTCAGCTAGACGGGTGTTTTTCGTGAAAGATTGGCCAGGGGGGACCAGGGATTGGCGTTCAGACGAGCACCTGCCATGAAAATAACGATAAAACAAGGATAGGCTCGCAACGTCTCTTCTGTGGGAGAGGGGTTGCAGGGTAGAGAAAAGGGCACCCCCCACTAAACCACGAAGTCTATTTTGTACTCTGTCAAGGCCTGATAGGCTGTTTTTGGCAGCTCCTGCCCAGATATGGCAACAGTATTCTATCCTTGGCCGTACTTGGCTTTTATATAGATAGAGAATTGCATCAGTAGTGAGATATCTTCTGGAGCGGTAGAAGGATCCCACCATCTTTCCAGCGACCTTGGCAACAGACTTGATGTGCGTGTTCCATTTCAGATCAGGAGTAAAGGTCAAACCTAGAAGCTTGTCAAAACACGGGGCCTCACCCAGACGAGAGCCATCCATCACAATTGATGCCAGCTGGGGATCAGAGCGTTGATGATGTAAGGATAGGAGTTTGGTTTTGGATTCATTAAAGGTAACTAGCCACATCTTCCCCCACTGAACCACGCGCTCGAGATCAGAGGAGAGAGAATCAGAGAGAACTTCGTCATGTACAGCCTTTGATGTGTTGCCGTAGATGGTCGTGTCATCAGCATAGATGTCAACGAATGATTTAAGTGTGTGTTTAGGGAGGTCATTGATGTAGATCAGGAAGAGAGTTGGGCCCAGGATTGACCCCTGAGGGACTCCAGCATTTATATTGCAGGCCTCCGATTTTTGACCATCTACCGCTACTCTTATGAGCCTATCGGAGAGAAATGATTTAATGATTGAGAAAACATTTCCAGTTATACCTTAGCTGGAAATCTTGTGAAGTAGACCCTTATGCCATACTTTGTCGAAGGCCTTTGATATGTCAAGAGCAATTGCCCTAGAAAGGAAGCCTTTGTCAAGAGATTCACTAATCCTGTGGGATATAACCGTCAGCACATCTGCGGTCGATCTTGCAGAGCGGAAACCATATTGTGTGTCACTAAGAAGAATTTTAATATTCGCGATAACACATACACATTCCTCGGTTTGCAGAAAACATGGTTTGTCAAGTGTATTCCTTTGTCTGCTGTATTGGTAAAGATGCATAAACATGTCCCTTTATTCCATACGGGAATCTCCAAATTTACTTAATTAGGGCGAATGGTGAAGTTATAAATTTCTTCACCAAGGATTTTGTTATTCTGCGTCTTGCCCCTGTTACAATTGATTTCAGTATAGTTATTTTTTTCAATATGTTCTGGTCTATTTTTAAATATGTACCGCCAATTTTGTTTCAAATTACTTGCATTGGCTCTTTATCTTTAGTTAGAAAGAACGAATGCGGGTAGGGTAAAAGGATAAAGAAATATGTGATGAGGAAAGGTGGAAAGTCTGTTTGTCGCGGCCAATTCCGTTTTTTCATTTTACCTTTCTTTTTTCCGATGGAGTAAAAATCTAATCATAAAAAGAGGGGAATTATTGTCATACTTTTGTAACTGCATAACAATTAATTGCACTCGGGCGTAAAATGAAAACATAAAACAATTATAAATATAATTATTTTTTTACTCAGAATATCTTCAATATATATTTGTCTATGATATAAATCAATTGTTGTGTCGTGTCGTTCAGCAAAGAGCTAGTTAAATTTGAAAAAAAAATAACAAAAATGTATTTCACAAACAAGCTGGGAATTGGAATCACCTTGATATAACAGACGACTGGAACAGTATATATGTGTTTTTATGGATGCACCTGAAAGACTATGAGAAACTGACACAGTTAAGATGTGATTTGATGAGAATTTATTAAAATAAACGGATGCCCATTTAATGTAAAGAATTTAAAGAAAATCAGGTTCTCATCAGAATTCGATGATTTGTACATACTTTATGACAATGTACTTATATATATATATATATATATATATATATATATATATATATATATCAAACAAATTGTGCTGATTGAACATGCATGGTAAGAAAGCGTTATGCAATTCTATTTACACCTCTCTGTATCTTTTTATTTCTCTCTTTCCCTCTTTCCCGCTCTTCCCCATTGATCTTTCCTTTCTTCGCCCATTCCTATTTAGCTGGGCATACATTCAGACAGACAATGGTCTTATCACTTGTATATAGATTGCTTCTCCGAGGAATTAATAAGCATTTTTAAATAAATACAAAAACGCACTGAAACATCGAACTCTGACAGAAACTGGTGCAAATAAATATTCTAGATCAGCGTTACCCTGGAAGAAATATATGTAAAATTCAAACGAAATTATATATTTATTTACATTTCTTTACATTTTTGCTGTTTGTTTGGTAGATTTGTTTAAATTTCTATCTGGACATAAAACATACCCGCATACACAGTGAAAACCGTCACTTACATAATAACTAATATGAGATTAAATGTTATCTTTACTGCAACAACTTGAGGTGCTGTTATTAGTCTTAATATCGCTATTCGTAGCACAATATTTAGAATTAGAGTTTTATGACACGACAAGAAATTGCCGGTTCAATGTACTTAATGGATAATGATAGCTATAAATACTTAGCGTATGCGCGATTTATCGTTTGCATGAAAAGAGAATAAAAACGAACTATTACCTGTGAAATAAGCAACTATAAACTAAGCATCCCCAGAAATTTCCACGCAAAACGCATAATTAATGTAAAAAGAGGGTAATTCTTAGGAATCTAAAGAAAATGTTATTTTGTCGTTTGGATAACACAGAACAATCAATCATCCGATTTCTGCTGGGATATGACCAGGAAAAGACCATATGTCAGTGCAAATTTAATTTTATCAAATATATCGTTTCCTTTATCGCTAATTCCAAAGCTCAGAGTATAACAGGACCTATTTGGAAACTAAGAAATGCATATTTTTTAAATATATTTTATTTTGTCTTATTGAGAAAGCTATGCATAATTTCAAGTTGAAACATGATCACGATAACTTTATATGACACGCGTAATACTTTTAGTGGTATATAAATTAATTAAAAATGAAAAATACCATATTTTTCTCTTAAATTTGTGGAGAGAGTTTTTATTAGATTTACTACGTTAAGAAAATACACTGCCATGGGTAATGGTATAAATTAATGTCTTGGTTTGTAATACGTTAACTCATACTTGGATAGAAACACACTGATATCGCAAAATCGTATGCTATTCTAGTAAAAATACAGAGAGGAAAGTACAAAATATTGAATTGATCTAGCTTAATGTCGATTAATATTTAGTTTAATCGATTCTCTTTTAATTTTTAAGTTGATATTTATAATATCACTTAATATTTGAGTGTAACAAATATTTATTAAACTAATTAATCTAATTTAATGCAGTGTTGTTAGGATATAAATCACTACGTTTAATTCACTTCTTATGTCTTACACTTTGAACGGAAAAACAAATCAATTAAATTTCGTGTAAAACACACGTTACTTCGTATTTGCATAATACGAGCCATGTATTTGCATATTGTTTCATTATACAAAAATACAAAACATACAAACTGGGGCAAATTAAGATGAACGGTGGAATGCAGTCTGCAAATTCACATTTTAATGATAATGTATGAATATAATGGTGATGTTTCTGACGTATGATCAGACGAAGTAGTCCCGTAGATCCAGGTCGGGAGAGAAGGCAGGTAGTGAGAGAAGTGTACAAAGTCGTAGCACACTTCCTGAAACCAAGCAGGGGTCTCTCGCGCCTTGTTTGCCGACGCTGCGTCCTGCTGCAACACGTAGTGTTGCCAGCAGTCACCTGATTGCACCAGGAGATCATCACACACTTAAGGTACACGTTGATGTTGACTTTCAAGCCGACTCCGAAAATGTGAGGTGGCATAACAAAGCCCTCACGTGAAACCACGCCAAAACCATAACTGTGGCCGGAGACTTTGTTTTCATAAATATGGGCACGTCCCTGTTATTCTTGAAAATCCACCGATTAATTATTAGAGTATTTGCCATAGTTCTGTTGTCATAACTTGACTCGGTAGAGAGCATGGGTGGTACAGAGACGCATCTCTTATCTTGTTCGTTGAACATTGTGTAACTCTCATACTAATAGATTGTTAGTGACAAAAATAGAAAACAGGTCTTCATTAAACGGAAATAGAATCATCTCGTCTTTTCCAAGGTGTCAATTTTAGCGTTAAACCCTGTATTTTAACAATTGAGTATTAACAATTGATAAGAAATACGTGCACGCCACATTTCCAAATCAGTTATACTGTTTAACAATGAAGGTAAGTAATGCGACTTAAATCCGGAATTATCTCATATCTTGAGTAAATACTAAGGTGATAAGAGTTACCCAGATGGTCTACTAGTTTGGATTTTTACGGTGCCGATGGGTAGAAATATTTTAAGATAAGAAATAAAAACTCGGCGTTTCTTTTCTACTCCTCTCGATCTGGTGATAATCAATTTTCTGACGATTTGCAACTTTGATCATCAGTTATCAATATCAAAAACATTCATCTTGTATGTAAATCTATAGAGATCTTAAGTGACACTTAGTAAACTAATCAGCTAGAGACATACAGAGAGAATAAGAACGTTTTTTTATAGGCTTACATTCCATCGTTTGTATCAACGTTAAGTTTAATTTATTTCAGCAGATTTCCAATCCAAACATTCTAGCAAGTGTCAACCACGTGGTTTCGGTATTCAACAAATATCACCACTTCACCTTACCTACTGCACAATCACATTTATACACCAGCTCTCGTTAGGTAAGCGAAGTTGAGTGACGTGTAACCTAAACAGAACTAAAATTGGTGACCATTTGGAATTACAATATGCTGTAAGTTTTCTTCATTGTTTCCAATCGTTCTGAGTTTATCACTGCCATTAGAATAAAACAGTTATGGCGTAGGAGATGTGTGATAAGAAATTGTGCACCCCTTGTTTCACAGTTACAGTAGTAGACGAAACGGTCAACTGGGTCATCGTAAAAAAGAGCGGATGAAAAAGAGTGAATGCCGAAATGTACAGGCTGGTCGATAGAAAAGCGGGAAATATGAAGATCAGCTTAGACCATGAATAAAATGCGTGATTGCTATTTTTATGGTTTTTTTTGTTGGTTTTATAGGTGAAGAAGCTACGGTGAGATGCACAGACGACCTTTTGAGTATCTATGAGTATGATATAACAATCGTCTTTGAAACACTTTGTGAAAACTATTCTTTGTAAACATAAGTCTTTGTTTGATCAATTTCCCGCTTTTCTAGCGAGCACGCTGTATTTGCTTGTTATTAAGCATATGTAATTATTAAAATAATGACAAAAATAACTTCCGTCGCTAAGACTCACAAAAAGTAAATGAAATCTTAGTGTTAGTTCAACAGTTTGATACAAATGTTGCTATTATTTGAAACGTTTCGCTGAGAAAATATATTGCCATTATAAATATTTTTAGGATCATTGCACGATTGATATATAGGAATTACGATGGATATTTATAATTTAGCATTTAGTAATTCTATTTGGCAATTCATTTCGGCCAGGTATTTGTTAGAACTTTACTTTGTCGAATTCGATTTTTCGGGTTGCAATTCGCTGATTTAACTGCTGATTAAAATACAGCTGCAGTGACTTTATCTAATAAAAGTAGAATTTTGAAAGGGTATCTGTTTATGAAAAGAGTTAAGTACAACAAGATGGCGGTGAAAGCCGTTAATGATTGGAAGAGATATGTGTAACATGTAAATTATCCATCCTGATAATGTGGGCAAATCGAAGGAAACTAATTCCAAAAGCCACGTAGACATAACTATGTAACACTTTTGATCATTCTTTTTACTATTAACGCGCTGACGTTTTGTGTTACATTTTTTATTTGCATAAACTCGTTACACCAAAACACGGGGTACTGTCTTCTATAACTGTAGTTATTCGGTAGGTATGCTTAACGCTACCAGACCTGAGATACTAAACCTAATTTCCCCCTGTTCCTGGCCTCCTGGGCAAAATTTAGAAACAAAATTAAATTATACCGTTGCGGTTTACCTGACGATGGCTAGAGGAATAAATGACCGAAACGTCGTAGAAAACAACAACTAGAATATGAGGATAATAGTTCAAATAATTAAATAAAATAACAAATTGACTCATCTCCGAAATAATTAAAAAAAATAATTCAAAATTAAACGCGTTATTATTTTTTTTTGCCTTTTATCTACCGCCAGTATTCAGTCTTTGTGTGCCAGTCAGCCCAACAGATGGAACCCTCTTTGGCGCAGAGGCCCACTTGCATCGACAGAATCATCATCATTTTCTTCTTCGTCGATATATTCATCATCACTAGCGTTACTTGATTCAAAAACATACTCCTGATCAAATTGGCCTTCGTCCGAATCAACATTTGTCACTTTATCCAACACTTGTTGCACTGTGAAACTCTTGGTATCACTCTTTCATCTGCCGAAGTGCTTGATTCGTTATTAACTCGCTCGATGGTTACGACAGTTTACAAAACAACAAGCAACTCTTCCAAAACAAAGGAAGCCATTTGCCGAACTTTAGGCTTGCATTAAATTGAGGCTACGCAGCGATTGGGTAGGTAATTTTAGCTCCCAAACAACACAAAAACACGTGGTTGGAAAATTACCGGTTTAACGGTAACTCAGAATATAGCATGTTCGGAAATTAGTGGTATATCAGTAACCCGGTATGTTAGTGTTAATCATTGCGGATTACTTGTATTTCAAATCAGCAATTTGCTTCTAAACTTACCGTTATCTAATTCAATATTCGTAGTCAGTTTTAAAACATATTATTCAATAACTTAAATGTTAACTCAAGTTTGGCTAGCATTTAAGGAAACCTTCTAAATAACATTAAATGCACACACACATGCGCGCACAAACTCGCACAAACAAATGCACACACACACACACACACATATATATATCATATAAACTATCATTTACAAAATTTATATTACAAAACAAAACACAGATTACAAAACATAGAACTTTATTCCATAAAGTTTTAATTATATGGTAATTCTATACTTTATTTGCTTGTTATTTGTTTTAATAATATTTAAAACTACATACAACAGGGAATTATTCTGTTTATATGTTTATTTGTTTTGGAAAAATGAATATGGAAAATGTTTATCTAATAAATCTATAATATTTAGCTTTTATCAGGATACGATTGTATCTGTAAATATGAATATCAATATATATATTTTTATAAGAAATATGCGAAGGTCGTTTCAAAAAAAGGCCTCAACTCAGAAAACTAAAACTATTAAGAGCTACCAAGACGGGAGGGTACGATCATAGTGAGTGATATTTAGTGTTCTTAAATTTATCTTTCAAAATATTCACCGCAATTGTAAATACAGTAGATCCTCTAGATACGATGACCCTGGGTTACGTTTTTTTCAGGTTGTGAAATGCATCGTTTTTTTTTGGACCCTGGTTAATGTATTTGCACCGCCTTACCGTGTTATTTATAATGTTTTTGATTATACACATGTGTATTATATGCTGTAATGGATTTTCTTACTAATTTTAAACACCGTATCCCGGTGGTTCTACTGTACATTATTGCAAGCCTCTTTTGATGCCTCAGTCGAGTCCAAAACGCGCTTTGTCACGTTCATCTATATCGCCACTGTGAAATTGACGAACAAATATACTAACTATATTGAGATAAACTGCAGCGGCTTATAAACTGTCCAACATCCAATTGTTTTTGACATTTTTTCCCTTATTTTTTAACGTTCCTATTTTGAAAAAAATAATTGTTATAATTCTTTTTCTATCCTTTGCAAATGATAAAAATGTTAGTATGTTATTATGGATGATAATGACTAGCAGTCGTCAAAATTTCAGCTTTTCACATTTGTTATTTCTAAACAATATTAGGGTTTAAAATTTCGTCCCTTAGTTTTGGACGCTACTGTATATGCAAATATAAATGTATATATATATATATAAAGGTTATGAGGGTTTTTTGATACTTTTTTGCGACCAAATATTTCGATATTTTTTTGTGACCAAGAGCGGAGGTCCGCTTGAAATATAAAACATAAGAATAAAAATATTAAATACAAAAAGTAACATCGTTTTTCATGCTTCAAAACCCTCATAACCATATCACTATCCTAGAAGCATACGTGGATTTTTAACATTATATATATATATATATATATATATATATATATATATATATATATATAATGAAATAAGAATTAGTTAAGTTTACCAAAATTATCCAAGATGGCAAAACTAAAGTAAATTATAAATATTAAAGAATTAATATTTATAAAGTAATCTCAACCAGATGTAAAATTTCACTAAAACCAAATAGGATATAGAGCTTATAATAAGGACAAGTAGTTAATAAAACATGTTAGAAAACACTGTGAAAAAGAGTTAAAAACATATTTAATTTTAAAAAGTACACTCTAAATAAGTGGATAGTCCTTAGTCCGCAGAGTTTTATTAACTACTTGTTCTTATATTTATTTGAAATAAACAGTGAATTAGTCTTTGTATCGCCTATAAATAACGTAAAATCATGCTCAAGTACGTAGGTGTAGCTTTCATTCGAATTTTATATAATGTTTGGAAAAAAGCTTCGCAGCTATCAGTTTGCCATGTTCTGTTCAACAATTTAAAGGAAACTTCCTCTTGTCCCTTCTAATTAAGTAACAATTTCTCCATCAACGTGTGTTGCTGTATATATCCTTGTTCCGACAGTTGCCTTTGTCGCATTTCTTTCTACTCTTTGTGGTACTGCAGAAAAAAGTTGTTTGTTTTTCTAAAACTTCTGTTGAAATTGCAACTGGAGCTGTTTATATTGTTCTTTTAAATTTTCCTCTGTTTTTTACTGCTAGTAACCCTGACTCTTTCCAACTATTGTTCCACTCTAAAATTTTGGATATTCAGGCAAACAGTAAAGAAAACAAAAAAACAAAGCAAATACTGTAAATGTTTTTTCATATTGTGTATATATAAATATCACTTCGGATTTCAGGTCTAAAACATTGAACGTCGGAATAAAGGTAAACATCTTTTCCACAACATTTACCAGTGAATAAAAATTGCTTCTTTGCCTTCTAGCCAAGACATGCCCATTTTTCCTTGTTTAATAAAATAAAATGTTTAACTTCCAACGACAGCCATGGAAAGAAAATCATCAACCGCCCGCAGAAAAAAAAAAACTTGAACAAATAAATATATTTCAGTTTTCCAGTTTGCAATAAATTAAATCACTGAACGAGTCAATGCGACACACGTGCGCTTAATTCGGTCAATTTTTAACACTTGAACGTTTCTTGTTTCTTCGAAGGAGACTGTTATGTATGTTTTTTTTGCTATAACTAGAATAGCTCAAACAACAAAAACGCTTTGTAATAGAAATCGGGTTAAAAAATGTTCTCAACGAAAGAAAAAATATTGTAACTTACAATTGAGTTTTCATTCTTCCTACTCATGTGTTCGTTTCTTTTTATGAGTGTTATATAATAGGTTTTCTTATTAAGAGTGAGTCTTAGAAAGAGAGTTTTATTAAGAGGAATGTTGATGCTGTAGTTGTAAGAGAGACTGTTGTTGCGTTCCGTATTCGTGTTATGACGATTCATATATATTAAAATGTTCATACTTAGAAGTGTAGATATGAGATGTAGAGTTCACATTGTAGATATAAGATGTGTATGTCAAGACATTTTATAACACAGATATATAGACATATAATAACAATTTTCACTTTACCTTTTGGTAGAATTGCAACACAAAGACGACGTTTATAAAAACACATGATGGGTTTATTTCTTCTCACGACCGGCCGTGGTTTTCATCATCAAGAATTCAAAGCTTCACATATTAAGTTTCAAAAGTGACCGTCTCGCTTCTAGACGTTCGAATCCAAACTGGACTGCCGTCTGTCGTCCTCAGACTCTCTCTGACTCTCCCCCAGTTTCTCTCAAGTTTCTCACTATATCTAGAACAACCCATTTTCCATGACGTCATACACATGGTAAACATGTGTCTTCTTTCACGTGTTCTGGAAATGCGTGTCCAAAACTTTTTCCTTTGTTTACAAAAGGAATTTTAATCTATATTCCCAGTAACCTATTTTTCCAATATGTTAAAAACATGTTTATTAAATGATTCTATAGTGGCATTCTTTCAATTGAATTTTTCATAACAGAATTGACAATGCACATTCTTTTCCTGAAACTATGTTATCTCTAAGCTAAACAATGGTTTGTTTTACATTCTATTTTCTAATTCTTTCTCGTAATCTATTTCTTAACCTTATTTACGAGGTTCGAATATGGCCTATGCTATTTCATTTTCATTTTAACTAAATCTCTCTATTTTTATACTTACATGAAAAGGGGACAGCCCTTATCATGTAACATCCCTCCCTTCCATATTTCACAAAAAATGTATGCATTTTTAAATTTAGTACATTTTTTTCTACATTTACACAACCACACAGCTAGGACAGATCAGGCTAAAAAAATCTCTTTCAGTCAGCCCTCCTCGGCCTACTTCACAATTATTATATTTTTATAAGATCAGAACATTTCTCATCTTCTTGGCATTTACTTTTTGGGTGTAGGTTCTTTACCTATGCTTCACATCCGCTACTTTCCATCCACCCATTTGCCACAGACTAGAGGTTTCCACCTCCCTCGAAATGGACGACCACTTTCGTCCCAAAAGTGTCTTGATCGTCTCTTTCCGCATGGTTAGTCTTATAAAGTATGGCTTTGTTTTTATTCCATAACTATCTTATACGGGACATACCAAAGCTCACAAACAATCTTCTTGGTTGGCTTTAACTATCAAGATATACCTTTCTTTTCTCTCATACGGATTCACTCGGATTTCCTTGCTTGCATTCTTGAAACTTCGACGAGAATTTAGAAATATCACCCCTAACTAACTAACAACTTTTGCGCCACAACACCTTAATTGCCCCTAAATTCTATCTAATTGCCCGATTTTTTGTGATTTTTCTTTTCTCTCACCAGAGCTACCAATATCCAGCAGAAATATCCCACATTCATGCGTCTCTAAAAAAATACAAGGTTATATCTTTCTTACGTAATCTACGGTATTTTTTGCCTGTCTCTTACTTCATTAATCTATATGTGATTGCCTCGGGACTACCTAGATTCGGTTTACTGGTCCCCTTAAGAATTTTCGTATTCTTTCCAACGCCTGTTTATTAATAAAGCCAAGTCGTACCACTTGCTTGGAGTCGTTACGTGCAACCAGCTTATTTTAAGCACTTAATTAACCATGTTCCCAAATTTTACAAATAGGGGCACATCTTGTGCTTATCAATCCCTACCAAGTAACTTTTCTTGGAAAAAAAGTTATAGGATCTCTAAAAAAACAAACAAAAACCAAATGCTAAAAAACATCTTTCTCACGGCTTATCACATCTAAAAACTCTGTAAATACCCGTTTACGTAATTTTAATTTCTTGACCCCCTTCTAAAATTCTAACTGAATCTGTACGCCAACCATACATATTAACTAGTTTTATTTTCTCCTAGACTGTTTCTTTGAATTTTTGCTGTGAAAACAATAACATTTAGATTACAATATGGTTCAACATCAACACATTTCAAGCGAAAATATCTTAATACATTTTAAACATTTTGCAACAAAACAGAAAAAAAAATTCGTTACATTATACATTTCAAAAGTCCGTTGACACAAAAAAAAAATGTTCCTTTTTCAAAGACCAGAACAATTAAAACACACTAAAAAGCCGAAAATTATACACAATACATAAATTTGATTTTCCTTTCTGCATCTTTCTTTTTTGCTATAGTGTATTTTATTTTATTTATTTATTTATTAATTCTTACTTTTAATACTCGGGAATTTTAAATGTACTTTCGATTTTTGACACTAAATTGTTATTTATTATGATTGACAGTTTCTGTAAACAATTCCGACATTGACACACATTTTTATGAATGACACTGTCCTATTTTCTACTTGTATGCATGCGTATTCAAAAACAGATTATCCGAATACAATAATTTTCCTCTTTTTAAAAATTTATTTATGAATGAAATATTCGTGGGTTGTTTTTGTTTTAACTGACCGTATCTCTTTTATCATTCATTACGTCATATCGGCCTTTTTTCTTTTTTAATATTTTCTTTTAAACTTTAGTTTCCTGTGTGCGTGTGTGTTCAATGTTTTTTTCTTTTTTGTTCGCATTTCTGTGATCGTGTATTTTTTTCCGTGGTATTATTTATTTATTTATTTATTAATTATCTTGGACCCTTCTAAAACCTTGTGTTTCTTTTTCTTTTTTTTCCGTGGTTCCGAAGTTTTTTCTTTTTATTTAAACTAACCCTTGCTGGGTGGTTTGGTCGCTTCCGGCTCCAAATTTTATTTATTGTATATTCTAGGTTCGGTATTGCATCATTGATGCAAACTGATCAACGGGCACCACATCGTATTTGTTATATTTAGGGGTTTCATTATTATTATTATTATTATTATTATTATTATTATTATTATTATTATTATTATTATTATACCTTTCTTGTTGTTATATCGTTTGTTGTTAGGACTTTTCAATAGTGAGAGTCTTAGTGAGAGTTTGTCGTTGTGTCTTAGAGAGATGTTGTAAGAGAGAGATTGTTGCGTTCCGTTTCGTGTTATGACGAGATTCATATTTATAAAATGTTCATACTTAGAGATGTAATGGAAGCTCTTAGAGTCAGGAGACAGTCTTAGTGTATATATGAGATGTTCAGACAGTCTTAGTGTAGATATGAGATGTAGAGTTCACATTGTAGATATGAGATGTGTCTGTCAAGACATTTTATAACACAGATATATAGACAGATAATTACAATTTTCACTTTATCTTTTGGTAGAATTACAACACAAAGACGACGTTTATAAAAACACATGATGGGTTTATTTCTTCTCACGACCGGCCGTGGTTTTCATCATCAAGAATTCAAAGCTTCAGATATTAAGTTTCAAAAGTGGCCGTCTCGCTTCTAGACGTTCGAATCCCAAATGGACTGTCGTCTGTCGTCCTCAGACTCTCTCTGACTCTCCCCCAGTTTCTCTCAAGTTTCTAACTATATCTAAAACTTTCTAAGTTCTCTCCAATTCTCTCTCCTCTGATCTTGAGCACGTAGTACAATGGGGTAAAGAGTGGCTGGTTACTTTTAATGCATCTGAAACCAAGCTTCTCTCTTTACATCATCAACATTCTGATCCACATCTGGCATCAATTGAAATGAATGGCTCTCGTCTTCAGGAGGCCTCAAGTTTTGACAAGCTTCTGGGATTGACATTTACTCCTGATCTTAAATGGAACACGTACATCAAAACTGTTGACAAGTTCGTTGGTAAAGGTAATCAGCCACATCCTCCCCATGTACCACGCGCTCAAGATCAGAAGAGAGAGAATCAGAGAGAACTTTGTCATTTACAGCCTTTGATGTTTTGCAATAGTGTCATCAGCATAGATGTCAACGAATGATTTAAGTCTGTGTTTTGGGAGATCATTGATGTAGATCAGGAAGAAAGTTGGGTCCAGGATGGACTCTTGAGGGACACCAGAATTAACACTGTCGGCTTCTGATTTCTGCCCATCGACCACTATTGTAAGACTGTCAGAGAGAAATGATTTAATAATTGAGAAAACATTTCCAGTTATATCGTAGGTGAAAAACTTGTGAAGTAGGCCCTTATGTGATGCCTTATCGAAGGCCTTTGATATGTCAAGAGCAATTACCCTAGAAAGGGAGCCTTTGTCGAGAGATTCACAAATCCTATGAGATATAATAGTTAGCACATCTGCTGTAGATCTAGTAGAACGGAAACAATATTGCATGTCACTAAGAAGGTATTTCTGCTGAGGTTGTTGACCACTTCTTTATCTAATCTGGATTCCAGCAACTTACTCATGACACACATGAGACTTATTGGTCTGTACTAAGAGGGAGATAATCTGTCACCTGAATTCTTAAATACAGGGAATACTGATGAGGTATTCCATGGTGTTGGGGAGCAATTTTTCCTAAGACAATACTTAAAAAGTTTTGTAAGTATGGGGGCAAGTTCTGGTTGGAGCTTTTTCAACACTATAGTTGGAATGCTGTCAGGGCTATTTGCTTTAGTGGAATCAAGGTTCTTGATTATCTTGGCGACCTCACGCACATCTATTTTTATGTGGCGTAGCATGTCTGTAATAGGAGGAAATACGGGAAGTTTATAACCTTGGTCGCATAGGGTAGAATTAGTTGCAAAGTTCTTGGCAAATAGTTTGGCTTTGTCTGATGCTAACTAGATGACCTCAGGTCCATTGATGATGATTGGGATAGAACACTGGCTTCTGTTCAGGATCCTGTTTGCTATTTGCAAAAACTGGTGGAAACCAAGCCGCGGCTCAGCTACTTTGGATTTGACGGACTGAGAATATAGCTCCCTTGTCTTTTTTATTACTCTTTTACAGTGGTTGCTGGTAGTCTGGAAAGCAGTTTTAGTCTCAGTACATCTATTACGTTGGTAGTTATGGAAAAAGTGATTTCTGTGCGCGATGGCAGCAGCACATTCTGGGGAGAACCATGGCTGGCTGTTAGGTTTATGTTGGAATTTTTTGAATGGTATGAATCAGTCTATACCTACAATTAACTATTACGTCAGGTCTTATACTATAGAGGACACATCCTTTTTAAACATGGAATGCAGAGGTAGATCAGATATAAATATACGGAGGCAATCCCAGTCAACCATAGAGTATCGATATACTGTACGGATGAGAGGTACGTCTTAAGACTTCTTTCATTTTAATTTTATTTTAACGGAGTGGTCGGAAGATCTCAGAGGGGATAGAACGGAACATAGCTCAGGGGAAGTTGTGAGAAAAATGTTTGGAAGGGTTACATACTGACCGGTTGTATCGGGCACGCAGGTGGGTTCGTGAACAATCTGAGTAAGGTCCTAGGCAATGGAGAACTCATGACAGAACCTCTCCTCGTCATCTGTCTTGTTTGAATGGGTCAGCCATTCCACATTGTGGACATTGAAGTCCATAGAATTCAAGCCGAAGTATGAGCAGACAGGGTGAGGTCTATTTTCTCAGATATACTCTTAAAGATAGTAAATCCGCTGCTGTTGGGGTAATAGAGGAAAATATAAATGCAGTGGTGCAAGCAAGTACAACCCGGAAGCACATATAAGGTAAACTACGGTCCTCACGTGAGATATCCCTACCACAGGAAAGTCATCTTCAATGTAGGCACATATTCCATACCCATGTCGATCTTGAGGGTCAGATTGAGATGTTAAGTTAGAGTATCCATTAATTATGAACTCATCTAGGGAAGTGGTCGGACCTATGCTTGTTTCGCTTAGGAACAATATGTTCGGTTTCGTCTCCTGCAATTGGGTATAAACCTCTGGAAGGTTGGAACATACACCCTGATGTTAGAGAAGAAGACATGGTAGTAGCGGTCTTGTTGGAGGATGGAGTTCTAGGTTCTTTCGTGTGTTTTTTTTTTAGATAATAGGCTTGGGGATTTGTGGAAAAGGTTGACAGACGTGGTTAGAGCATGCTAGAAAGGGAAAGTAAGAAAAAAAACAGGAATTTTAAATGAGGACTGGAGGACAAATAAGGAGAAACGAGAGTTACTGGAGCTGCCGATAACACATCCACAGAGCATTATCTACTCGTCATTGAAAAAAACCCGTAAGACCTTCGAGAAAATGCATGTTTTTCTATTTGTTTTTAAATTAACACGAGCCGGGTTTTGCTTGTGAATTTTCGCATATAAATTCTTTTCAACTTTCCGTCAATTGTAATTTTGGATTCAAATTCCTGCGTCGCCAGTTTGTTGCGATTTAAATGTTCAAAAAAGAACGAGAAGGCTTGGAAAAACTTAAATAAAATATATATTAACAGAAAATAGACAAACTTATATTGGCTGAATGGAACTGCGTTAAACTCTGAGGAAAAAGTGAGGTTACGACCATCTTCCTTTCAGTCTCAGATACAGACTACTTGATAGCAGAGACTTGTTACCGGAAGTGACGTCAAGAGTAGTTCATCGTCAGAATGTGTAGGGATGCCACTCCAACAATAATATAAAAAAATGATCATTGGCTTCTATTAACGAGTTTTATTTAATTATAATTTATATGATTTTGCGGTGAAGCTTTGATTACAATTTTTAGACACGTGTAACACACGGCCCTTAACTATCGACTCTGAAGTCTCCGATATCTCAGCTAATGCATTCCTCTAGTTTTGCAAGAATTCTAAAATATTCATAAACCTTGTTTTGCTATTGCTGTAATTTTCTATTTTGAAACACATAAAATATCTCTTTTGTGATTGCATGCCTCTGAACTTATGTGACCTCTGCACCCGTCGAAGTCGCAATAGTCGTAATCGTCTTCCTTTCGACAGTTTTTAACTAATTTCCTCCGCATCGCAGCCCTCGTTATCGGGTTGATATCTCAGCGTCTACTGAAAATAATTAGCTACCTATGCAAGCCAAAAGAAGAAAAACGCAGATGATTCTAGTCTACTAAAGTTAATTCACGAAATTTCGAAGTGGCTTACATATGTACAATCGCTCAGTTCGCTTTCATTACGCAAACATCACTGAGGAATGTTATTCTTCGTTCTCTACGGTAGCGGCGGTCGACGAGGGGTAGCATCTCTCTTGGGTTAGTGTTTCTTCTATCGAGATTTGGCTCACATCTGCTAATTTTGGCGCGAACATTTTGCTTATATTTCGAGGGGGTAGGTTGAAGTACGCCGTTAAATCAATCATCGATCAACACGTCTTTCTGGGGACGTCCCGATGCCAAGCACGGTCTGAGAAACTGTGATTACAACTCAGTCCCATTCACCCGCTCACAGGGGTTGACAGTTGTACTCCGGATAACCTCACACTCAAAATGTTGGTTTTCGCCAAGCAAAGAACAAAATTATATTTCGTTCTAGCTTTAAAATGACATATTTTGTCTTTTTTCTCAAATAATAAAAATATAAATAAAAACACAATAAATTCAGTCTTTCAACTCGGTTACCCACCGCTACCCGGGCACCCAATAATGCTAACAGTCAATACCAGCATAGTTACTTGTCCCTACTCAGTATATCAGAGGTCCCAATCCCCTTCTATGGGGAGCTCCGCCACTCCCTGAGACGGTCAAACCACAGCATTATTTTATTTATTTACAGCTTTCTCAAATTTAGCCGAAAAACAATTTTCAGTTTAAAATATTTCTCCAAAATCGGTTCATCCCCAGACACTTTGGCGAAATCCAAACCTCTAAATAACCCTTTAAAATTAATTTTGTTAACGACAATATTACAGCGTGACTTGTCTTGTATTTGACATTATTTTTATTGAAGTCTTTTGAAAGTTTTTGGAGAAAAGTAATTAAACATTTTTATCTTATCTTCCTTTGTTGGGTCTGTACCGAATTGCATTATATATTATTTTTATTCCAATATATTATTTTTGCATTTAAAATAAGATATAATACTTCTGCACTATTTGCTTGTGCCATTGGTCGTTGTTATTGTGTTGCCCCCCCCATTAAAGCCGGCGTGTGATTTCGTCGCGCAGAGAGTTACAAAAGAAAACAAAGAAGGACCGCAATGCAAATTCACGCTTCCTCTTCTCTTTGATTGCTTAGAACCATAAACTCATCACGTGTATTTTTACCTCTCCGTAAGGGAAGAGGGCAGAACCCCTCTCTATTAGCACTAGATTTGAATAGCTAAGTATTAAGCTTAAAAGTTGATAATGTATATATTTACACGATAGTGTGTGTTTTTCTGTTGCTTATCTCGGCGTCTTTCAATTATTATGTACTCCGATTTCTTGTTATAAATAAATTCTTCATAAGTTTTGGTTTCGGTTTCGATTATAATTGATGGTTCTTCAATAGTCTGTTTTTAATAAATAATTTAAAGACGTCCTCACGAGTTTTTTTCGGTTTCGATTATGGCTAAATGAACTCAAGATATATATATATATATATATATATATATATATATATATATATATATATATATATATTCATAATTTTTTATTTCGGTTTCGATCCAAGTTAATGCCAAGTCATATAAATATATTTTTTATTTATAAATCACAACTTCATAATATATAAAAATCGGTAGACCATTAACTCTATAATAATATATACAAAAGCTGCTACTATAAAAATCTCATATTCAAGCGTACTTTACGATCCGTTTTGCCGGGTGTTCGTACTAACTTAGATAAATAATTTTGCAGTTTTTACAAAATAGCTACAATAATATCAGAGTGTGTCCATTTACACTGAACATCTACAGAATGCCAACAGCAATATATTACATATGAATGAATCACCTGTGGAATTTCCACACGTCCAACTAGTTCAAAATTAATTGTTAATTGTTGTAATTTTTTAATTGTAAAACATTTTAATATATCATGTGTAAAATAAACTAATTAAAATTTAAATATTAGTACTAAAATTGTGTTGCGTTGTTTGATCTGCCTCGAATGCTTAAATATCGGAACGGTACCTGTAGCGACCTCACGTTTAAGCGATCCCACAAGACGATTCCAGCCATAAGGACTCCAACATGAAGATGTCATCCTCCAAGAATGAATAAAACAGCCACACCCTAATCTCAGCTATTAGAAAAAGACGTCTAACCAACAAATCCTCATATTCTCAGATTCTGTTATAACAATCTGGTGTCGTTTCAATACATTCACGCTATTGACCGCATCGTCGAGTCAAAATCTTGTCCTGTTCCCAAGATGTTTCATGACAAATGTTAACCTCACCAGATAACCACCCCTTTTACCTTGTAACAATCTGGTGCCGTTCCTAGAACATTTTTGCAACCATTTGGCGGCAACCCTGGTCACTGACCCAATGTCACAATACGATTCGGTACGAATCCGACGATGGAAGACAAGATAAGAACAAAACGGATTTATAAGACAAAAAATCCAACCTTAATCGTCCTTAGGGGCTCTTGGCGCAATCGATAGAAAAGTTTAGTTTCTACCGTTCCAGGTGAGCATTGTCTGAAGGTTTCAATCCTACCAAAATCAGACCAGAGGATTTGTTGGCCAACACCGTGATGAGTCAACAACTACTATGAAAGGAAGTAATTACTTAGGATTCAGTTAGGAAACTCAGCATTCTTATCCCGTCGCGCTTACCCACCTTTAGACGCCCATAGGAATAGACAAAACATGGTAAAAAAATATCAGGATGAGGATAACAATCCGCAAATAAATAAATAAATATAGTCTTGTTGTACACTTTAAAAAGGGTTATTTTTGAAGGGAAGTTTTAGTAAGTTCTTCACTTTAGTTTAAACTATTCACTTCTTAAAGTGGCTTGCTCTATTCCACAGAATATATTCAGTTTCGATGTTTATTAAGTGAACAGTTTAGCATATTGCATTTATGGTGTGCGAAGCCTAATTTGAGAAACAATAAACCGTTATATATGGAGGGAGCGAAGCGTTAAATGGCAAACCGTCCGTTCGACTAATTGGTCAACTAATAAAATTTGGAACAGGTGTAAATATGAAATGAAAATGTAGTGTGTTGGCAAATAATTCCGATATTCACAAAATGATTCATATACAAGTTGGCTCGTTGTATTAGACCGAGCAAAATAGCAAATTTACACAATGGATATAATAGTAAAGACGGATTCTGTATTTGCATTCATGGTTTAACATTTTTAGCTATTCTTTGACTCAGTACTTGATATTATATTTCAACACGCAATTATTTTTAATGAATACAGAAACTTAAACTTTAAATCGTAAACTTCAATCTTACAAAAGTAAAACAATTTTCCCTAAAATTCGAGAAAAAATAATCAAAATACTATAGCATAGATTATAATTTCATTGGAAATATTCACTAATTTGCATGATAGAAATAAATATATTTCGATGCTTACGCTTAAGCTCTTTTCCTACAATTCTAGCAACTGTCAAATATAGACGTATATAATTGAAAAGAGATGAGAATTAATTTTCTTTCATTTGCTTCAAAAATCAATTTTTATTGAATTTTAGGGACAGTTTTCCTCGAATATAAGCGAAATTAATATGGGAAATATTAATTCTGATGCAAATACATTTAATGACATATACTGCCTTTATAGCCACAGTTCGAATAACTGCTCGTTCCGAACATTTCAGAATGTATTTGTGCGAAGAAGAGTGTATCAAAACGGCCATGTATCAAAACGGCCATTCGTTTTTCGTTTTTATTCTAAGTAAAGGTTGTTTACAATTTCACGAATTCCCAGTTTGTTATTTACTTTATTTTACACATATGTTGATATTATTCAATGAGTTGTCATATTTTTTTACTGATGTTTAATCAATACAGTGCAGTTAGCTGATCTGCCCGTTTTGTGTTACTATCGATTGCAAGACAGGGGTTCTTTTCTAAGAAGAAAATAAAAAACGCCCGCACCTTTTTATTCCTGTGAATGTCACCATAAACACTCACCATATAATGAGGGTCAAGGTGTAGGGAAAAATCGAGTATGGAAAGCACTAGCTAAACCTCTGCTGGAGATGTTCAAAGAGGACTTGGACCTTAAATAGGCTTATTGCCACACAACTTCCAGTAAAGACCAATTATCGTTGTAAACGAGAAATTAATGGTAGGCGGCTGTTGCGGTAACGCTATTTGTTTTGCAAAGGTAATCAGGCGGAGAGTACTAGAAATCTTGGGAGATTTGTTGTCACTCAGACTCCAGTGACACCACACGTTGTTCTCAAAGAGTAATTTTTGATGATGGCTCTTATTGAGTAAATAATAATAATAATAATAATAATAATAATAATAATAATAATAATAATAACAACAACAACAACAACAACAATAATAATAACAACAACAATACTAACAACAACAATAATAATAATAACAACAACAACAACAACAATAATAACAACAACAATTATAATAATAATAACAACAATAATACTACTACTACTACTACTACTACTAATAATAATAATAATAACAACAACAACAACAACAATAATAATAATAATAATAATAATAATAATAATAATAATAATAATAATCTGAAAAAGGTGAGGAGAAAATAGAATCAAAGAGAAACATCGGGCAATAGAGTGGGTGGTAATGCTAAGAACAGCAGAACTTCGAAAAAAAATTCTCGATTTCGGAAACTAATCCAAATAAATTACAAATTCCTAACAACTCCTGCGACACTGTACCAGACATATGAAAACCATGGAAGAAACACAACGTGAACACAGATGAACTGAAATTATCAGAAATAGTATAAATTCTGCCCATCAAAAATAATAAAAACTCACCAGCGTTGGTGGATACCACAAAAAACAGTCGTGCATAATAAGGAAGTCTGTAAGTATTGAGAGGGATATTTACCGAATGAGTGCGAAGAGTGTTAGGATATTTTGAGGGTTTATTGCCACCCACATTCACATGAAGACTAATTTCATCCAGTGTAACAATCAGTTTTTAGGCGCCTCCATCTCTTCACACATGGCTGTCGATTCTCCGCTCAACATTCAAATATAAAATGCTTTATATTACACTAGCAAAGATACCCGTGCTTCGCACGGAGCTTTGTTGCGCACTCGCGTACCAAAATCTGTGGGCACCTTTCCAGTAAGTTGATGTTGTAAGAGCAACGATTGCATAAGGTGATTAACATTTTAAGTACCTCTTGTAGTGACTGAAATTCAATCAGGAACTTCACAAAACATTTTCATCAAAAAGGAAGGTTACTTGATGTTACATAGTAAATTTTTCATTGAAGTAATTTTCAACTCTTGCTTAAATTTTATCTTGCACATTCAATACTAAAAACTTACCACAATCAGATCATGTCAGTTTTTCCTCATATCCATTTCTCGAACTTTTCACTGAGGAGCCTCAGGGTAAACTACATTTCTGTTGCTTTGATTTGGAGCCAGAATGTAGAGTTTTTCTGAACTTCCTGTCCGGCTGATGGAGACGTAGAACATACCGTGACTGAAGCAGTCTGATGTCAAGTCTACGCCAATGGTGTTAAATGTCTGACCTTGACTTTTGTTTATGCTCATTGCAAAACACACCTTCACAGGAAATTGAATCCGGAATTTAAATGGAAGTTCTGAGTCCGATGGAACTAAGGGGATCCTTGGCAGTAGAACGGTTTCGCCTTTGTAGGGACCACAGGAAATGGTGGCCTCAAGTACATTGGTGTGCAATCTGGTGATAACACATCTGGTTCCGTTTGTTGTTTTTGGCGGTTCCAAAGATCGAAGAATCATGATTGGCGATCCAATTTTTAGATTTAAAATGTGTGGAGGCATTCCAGATATCTCCAAAGAGTTTAAAAACTCCACAGGGTAGTGAACAGCTTAATATTCATTAGTAGCCGAATCAACTGACTTGTATTGCTTTGTGTCTCCTGGAAATTCATCCATTATTGAATTGTTCAAATGATTCACATTGCTGTTTAATGGCGAAATAATAGCCCTCTCAGCAAGCCAATCCGGTGATTTTCCATTGTTTTGCAGGTCTGGGTACACTTTGTCTTTCAGTTGCTTCTGGTTACTGACACATTTACCAAGCGCAGTTGGAATCTTAATTGTGTCAGGTGAAGAAGTGATAGGAAACTGACCATTACCGATTTGGAGAAGCAATTTTGAGAAGTCTGCTGCAGCTGTGTTATCAGAGATATAGGCTCTCATATTAGTAGTCAGTCTCTTCACTATAACGTACCTCCAGAGATAGGATTGTTTCAAACTTGCATTGACAATGTTAGCCCTTGTGCCATTTTTAACCACTGGGAAGATTTGACGGAAATCACCGCAAAATAAGGTTGGAATGCCACCCATGGGATTCTTGTTTCCTGTGATGTCTTGCAGTGTTCGGTCAATTGCTTCATAAGCACTCTTGTGCATCATTGGGGCTTCGTCTACAATGATTGCAGAGGTGTCTCTAATTATATTTGCCAAGGCTGAGTTACCAGTAATTTTGCAAACTGGCTGATCCATTCGATGAGTATCAAAGGGTACTTTAAAAGTGCTGTGAAGAGTGCGGCCACCTTGTAGTAGAGTAGCAGCAATGCCACTGGATGCTGTTGCAAGCACAATCTTTCTCATGGATCTAATCTTTGCAAGGATCAAATTGATTACAAAAGTCTTGCCCGTACCACCTGGAGCATCAAGAAACATCATGTTTTTGTTCATTTCACCTTGTGCTTCCAACATTGCCATGAATGAATTGTAAACTTCTCTTTGAGAATCGGTCAGTTTTTCTTGCATATTTTCTGCTTGTAGGGAAAGTTCTTCAAGATTATAAGTAACTTCACGTTGATACTCTCTCGCGAGTCTTTCATCTCTCCCTTGCGTTGGTGCAGGTAATCATTAGCTTGCCAATGGTTGAACGCACATAAGGAGAACTTTTTCTTCAATTAGACAAAGAGTTTTATTGTAGATGTCCTCATTAAAATCTGCTTCTGGATTGTTAACTTCTTGCCTGTATCTGTGAAGAATGTCTTCAGATATTACATCGCGAAAAGCCATCCAGATCTCAAAAGGATTGCTTGGCTCACAGGCTGTAAAAATTATCACAAATAGGCTTCGCAAATTTGAAGGTGATTGAGTGGCACTTGCCTCTCCTACTGCTTGATGCAAGTGATGGTCATTTTCTAGAAGGCCTCGAGCAAGGCACGCTGCTCTGTATGTTTCAAACACCTGACCATTGTATGCTCGCAAATCCTAAAACGAAGTTGGACCAGCAACCTCATTGAGCAACAGGCGTAAGAAATAACACTCCCCTGCTTTTGGACTAATCGTGTAGATTCTCCCAATGCATGGTGCCTTCCATACATCATCATTTTCAGTACCTTCAACTTGTACCCCACGCATTCTTCTCATCCATTTCTTTGTCGATTTGTTCCAAGTGTAAAACTCAGGGACTTATACGTATTTGAGACCCCTTGCAAAGTCATCCTCATGGCAGAGTTGAAAAATGCTGTCAAAGTGGTGGCAGGCGGTGGACCTTGGGCTCGTTCCAGAGCAGTATAAGCTGAGAACATGACACGCTGCCCATTTTCAAGATGAACAGAAAGTTGTACAATTGGGGGGAAATGCTCATGGATGGGATGTTCCAATATCCTCCAGGCCGCCTCTGAACTGCCGACATATCTTGCATTCTGGAACTGCTGGATCTCATCCACAATCTGACTTTGTACTTGGCCTTGTTGGTTAGCTGCTCCATCAGTTCTTTGTAGTTCAAACACTGCTTGATCACATCCTTTATTCACGTATTTGAGGAAATATTTGATGCTTTGGATCGAGCTGCAAATTTCTACGTTAATGTGAGCGTTGAACTGCTGAAGGAGGACCTTGTTGTACGGAACAATCCACTGGTTTGTTATTTCTTGATTAACATACCGACCATTTCTCTTCATCCTTATTGTACCAGTCTGGCCTCCATCTTCTGGTTTTCTTCGCCTGTACTTGGGGTAAGAGTCTTGGCCTTGCTCGGTACACTGAAGAAATTCTTTTGGGTATTTTTTGGAACATTTGTTGTCAATCATACATGGACAATTTGGATTAAATGGTCCACAAGGTCCATGCACCATATGTGCCATCACTTTAGCATGAAGATCAGGATCTTCCTCTTTGTCAGGGATCTATGCAGATATGCAGAGATCCATTTTTTCTGGTAGAAGTTTGTCCTCTGGGGCCTGCCAGGTGAGGATGTGTGCATGCGGCAGTCCTCTTTTTTGATATTAAATACTGTACAGGAAAGCCCTCAACCTGCCAAATCCTCCCTTTTTAATAAATTCAAGTAACTTTTTTAGCTTCTGCCTGAAAACCCTGGCAACAATATCTGGACGATCCTGAGGGTCTTGCCCTTGAAGACAATTTTCTGTAATTTCTGTCCACTTTGGATTTGTTGTGAACGTGATGAAGAGGTCGGCTCGGCCCATTCGCCGAACATATGCCATGGCATCACTTTGACGCTCAAACATGTATCGAGGGCCTCCTGTATAAGTTGCCGGAAGTACAACTCGTTGACCAAACTGTTCTGGATTCCCATCCTCCCTAAGAATTGAATCTCTCAAGTTGCTATAATTGTCAGCTCTCAGGGTCTGTTGCTCACGCCTTAGGAACTGTAAACGTTCTATTTCAATCTTGCAGTACACATCCACCAGCCATTGTTGAAATAGCCTTCCGTACCAGAGAAAATAGTTTCCAGGCCGAGTCATTAAATGGTACGAATAAGATTGCTGTTGGGTAACTTTTCGCCCATTGGATGCCTTCATGTAGATGTTGTAAGATGGAGAACCATAGGGGTACATTAACGGGTACATTAAAGTATCGTAGAGGGGATGTAGTTCGGAGATCTGTTTTAATGTATCATTTCTAAAACGCAAGACAATATCCCGGTTAGCTGTTGGTTCATTCTCCATTAATATTCCAATCTCATACGTTGTTGTTGGAGCATTGAATCGCCGTGGATGCTCTTCTTGCGGCCTTCGGTCTTCCCTTATGACAACTTTATGTTCTACCAAGTGTTCTTCTTCAATCCTCTCCTTTGTTGTTTTCAGCTGACAAATGAAGCTGTTGTTCTCATGTAAAAATTCAGTCAGACTTCGGAGAATGTCTCTATTGAGTCTACTGTCACGTCCCCGATTATGTAGTTCCTCTTCCAGACTATCCAAGAAGTAGACTTGAATAAACTTTGCTGTTTCATCTTCAGGTGGTAAAAGACTCCCAATCTAATGGCAAACCTGCCCTCGAATTCTAAAAGAAGGATTTCACCCATGTACTGCCGCAATTTTGTGACCAAATGATGTCATTGCAAAACAATTGTTATAACTGCGTAGATTTTGCAGAAAATCTTTAGAGATGGGACCATTGCCGGAGAGCAAATCTTGAAGCAACTGAGGCAGTGGTGGAAAGCTATCAAGCACAACTTTGCCAGAAGAACAACAACAACCAGGGGTTTCTCTTTTAAATTTTACAGCTGAGCAATGTTGACATACTTTGTCCATTTTTCCTATATCAGCTGTAGTGAGAGAGTCATTTTTGTTGTAGAGCAATCCTCTTCTATTGCAGTGTTCTATTTCATGGTGTCTCAAAGCAGTCATTCGTTGTCTAGCTGCCTCGTTTTCTGTCAATTGCTGGGGCAAAGTCATACTCTCTCTCCATGCAGCCTCTCGTTGTTGCCCTTGGTATAGGCGAAAGCTTCGTTGGGTTTCCGATTCATTCTGATGTCGTTGAGCCACTCTCAACTGACCTTGTGTACGTCTACTTACCTCATATAATTCATTCGATCGTAATATTGCTTCTCTTTCCAGTTCATATCATTGCCTTTCTTGAATTTCATCTTGTGATGAATTTAACCGCCTTACAGCATGTCTAGTTCTGTCAGCTTCACGTTGGGTTTCTCTTTCCAAATCTGGCAGTCTTGCTCTCCTTTCTCTTTGACGTATCCTGTTAAGTTCTAGACGTCTTTCTCTATCTGAATTGTTTTCATTGGAGCGAATTGCAGCAACTCTTAGTCTATTAGCTTCCAACCTTTCCATTCTTTCTTCCTCACTTTCGTTTCTACTTCGTTTGGGTGGCATAATTTCGGTTTTAAACGGAATTGTTTAACGATATTAATGATTGTAAATTAATTAAGCGTAAAGGAAATGTATACTAACTGAAATGGACGAACTATAAATAATATTTCTGAATAGTACAACTATAAACAATTATATTGTAGCAAAAATGAATAAAAGCGACCTACTTGTGACTCATTACTTCCGGGTGTAAACGTCACAGTCTAAAAGTAATAATTTAAAAAAAGTAAATGTAAAATAAATGTAATACCAACTTAGGTTAACTAATATATGTAAACAGTACAATTAAAACAGTTCTATTAAAACAAATAATTACTAAGATCTAGGTAATTGTTAGCCTCATTGTTATGGTTTTAAAGAAAAAAATGTGTAAAAAAATTCTGCTTTTGTGAGTACGTGTATTTCTTTTAAATTACATAACCTTTTTATTTTATTATTTATATCTCTTTTAAATTTATATATTTTGTTAGTAAACTAGAAGAAATTCAGTTGAATAAAACCTTGTTCGTGTTCTTTACGTTAAACTCATATTTTTATAAAAGGTTCATCCGGTTTAAAGAAAGCACTAAGTTTAAATAAGACTGGAAATAACTAATTCAATATATAAATTGAAAAATGAAATAAATATAAGCTTTAAGTCTTAAGATAGTAATAATCAAAATGTAATAAATTATTTGTAGTTCAAATCTATGATAAGACAGGCTTTCGAAATAGGCTCGACCAGAAAGATTAAATTGGAACGAAATTATAATCTCCGTGCCATTTTCAAAACAACCCCACAAAAGTAACGGTATCCTGCAGTTGGTTAAATGACAACGTTGGTTGTAAGAAAAATGTAAAAGAAAATGCGCTTATCTGTTTATTTTGAACTGTTTTATTTAATTTAAAAAAATTGGCTATAACTGGAAGAGAGCGTTATGTTTTGGGGGTTGTTTAAAAAATAGAATGGAAATAAAGTTAGTTCCGTTTTAATTGTCTTTAATTGCGGCAAGCGCTAACAAAATCGAAAAATCACTGTTCACATTCGAAATGTTAACTTTTATAGGTTTACAGGTTTGCTGACAAGGCTGGGGGTGTTTATTTAGAAAACCATACTTAACATTGGGAGATTGGGATGTTTAATACAATTATTTTACTAAATTGATGTTTTTCATTTAAAAATAAAATTATTTCTTTTTTAATAAAGTTTTATTTTAAAATATTTGTTTTTGTTTATTTATATAAAATTACGATAGTTGAATTGTATTCTTTAAATTATATTGGCAAGTAAAATATAAAAGATTAAAACGGAACGAAATTGAAATTTCCATTACATTTTCAATACAATCCCAAAACATAAAGCTTTCCTCACCAAAAAATTGTTTTAGCAGTAGAAGAAATTGATAATTATGCACTGTAAGAACCAAGCTGTAATATGGGCATTAAAGTAAAATTTTATCCAACTTTTGTACTGGGAAAATAATAATAATATCTACGAAAGTATTCAGTTGCGAAGTGTTTGAATATCAGATTCGTTGCCGGCGATTCCGAAACCTTGTAAAAAAATATTGGGGGGGGGCGTAATTCTTGTAATATGATGTTTTAAATATTTTTTTAGGTTAAATTAAGGTTTCACGATATTTTGTAAATAAGCAGATCATCTAAATAAACAATATGAAAACTATTTGAAATTTTAAACTATTTTCAAGAGTTAACAATTTTTATTTATTTTAAACATTATTTTGTTTTAGCTAAAATTGAAGTTTCACGATATAATATTTTTTTAATTGTTAGTTGGAAGCACAAAATAAGTTACAAAACATCTTTGCCTTCATGGCTTTCAAAATAGTAACGTTAATATTTCAGAACGGTACCACAAATACCGAAGGAACTGAACTGTCTATATTATTGGTAAGTGGTAAATTTTCACAATATAAATTTATAGGAATATAAACAGAACAGTGATATAAAAAAATAATTTTGAAAGAAATATTGTTCACAAACCTTTTTTAATATTAATTTCAATTTTTTAATGTTGTATTAACTTAAAATCCAGCAGTTGATAGAGCAAACGTAGATATGTCTGTAGGTTTGGTAGCGTGCGGAAAGAATACGTTATTATTTCGAAAGGCATTCGTAGTGTAAGGAGGGGGTGGGAATTTGAATAAATATTGTGAAATTTCAAGTTTAGATAAAAAAAATGTATTAATAAAGTTATGCGTAAAATAAATAAAAATTATTGTTTATTTTTGAAAATAGGTTAAAAAAAAGTGTTCATATTGTTTATTAGAAAATATATTTTAAAATAGCGCGGTAAAAGAAATGCGTAAGCACCAGAAGTTAAAATTATAAACATTTTCATATTGTTATTTTTTTTAAAAAAGGTAAATTTAATAATAAAAATAAGTGGAAAAAATCCAATAAAAAGAAAAATATCTATTACAAACAACATGTAATGACGTAAATATCCGATTGCACAAACAGTAAACCTTTCAGATAATATACGTAAAGTGAAATAAATCGAATATAAAATTAAATGAAAATATATTAAATAATTAAATGTTAAATAGATTTTGTAAATAGTACATTTGAAATGATTAGAATATTTCCAATATGTAATAAGGTCGAGGTAATTAGTTAAAGAGATTTAATATAATGTGATATGCAAATGAGCATAAGTCATTCGATATGGGGGTGGTTTGTAGAATAGTATATAAAGAAATTAGGCATAGATTCTTATGTCTCCCATAACAGAAACATCCGAAAATGGGTTCTAATGTTTCTCTACCAGGAGAGATCTACCCTCTTACCTCCTTTATATTTCGTTGATGATGGAGAGCTGTACACACAGACAGAAACACACGAACCCTATTACTTTATAAAAATATAGATTATTAAACAAGTACAATGGAAAGAATTATCAGCGAGCGTGAAAACAAACCCAGAAGTAAATAGCACCAACAAATTAAATATAACTTTAAATAGAATAATGATGCGTAAACTAGTATAAAGACATAGAAAAATACATCACAAAAAACTAAAGAACATTAAAATAGATAGAAAAATCACATATTCTTTCCCCCTCAAAGAGTAATTTTTTGCGATAGGAAATGATCATGAAAGGTCAGGGAGTATATAGACACATTGGAGGATATCACCATAACTATCTTAATCTAGAAGGCTTGGACATTACTGGAATACACAGCAACGCTCGTTATGAGTGAAAAGCTATTATAACAAAAAGTCAATGTGATTTGTATCTGCTAGCGATAGAAGCGGGGACAGACACCTATCCGGATAGGCGTGTTTTTAGGCAATTCTTGGAAAAAACAATGTCCACCTGCCACTTGCAATTATTAATGAACAACACGGGTACGTTTAATGAGTTGAATAATACTAGATAGATAGAACTTTACAATAAGTTCATGGTTTAAAAATATAAAAGAAATTAAGCTGCTTTAAGATGGGGAACGTGAGAGGACAGACAGTTTTGGAAGCTAAGAGAACACATTAAAGTAAAGAATGTGTGCGAATTACGGAGCCAGTGAAAAGAAGGTCCGTTAAGTTTTATATATATTTTTTTGGAAGCAAGCTTTCATTAGTTGTCCTAAAAAGATAGAAATTATTAATAATAAAATTAATAAGATATTTTTGTTTTAATATATAACCTTGCTCTATTAATACAACTATTTTATTTAAGATGTTGGATTTGTTCCAAGTTTTATTGACGTTTAGCGCCAGTAATGCCGGAGGGAGGTTCTGAAGAAGCAGAAGATAATGTTTTGGAATTAGCCGACAACTGGAGGGAAAAAAAAGTGCAATGGTGTGTGAAATTATGTTAACAAAGCATTTGAACGAGACGATAAAGAGAAGCAATTTCCGATTGAATATTATGAGGTGTTTGTTTTTTAGTTTAAATTTAGTTTCATTTAACTTAGAAAAATAAAATAAATAAATAAATTTAACAATACGGATACTTTAAAAATATTAATTCTGTTATTCTCTGTTTAATTGTTTTCATTTACGCCATATCAACCCTTGTGAAGTTATTTAATGTCAAATTTCTTCATCAAAGTAAAACAGATTATGATTCAGGGTTTATTTTATGTCCTCAGATATTTATTCAGCGTTGCTGTTTTATTTTACGGCATAAGAATTACGAATGAAATATTTTTTGTAAAATATTTTTATGTTACAATTTCTTTATATATCCCAAAATGTATTCATAGTGTTTATTTTGATAAGTTTATTTCTTTTTAAAAATAACTTTTATATCAGTCATTTACGCGTAATCTTATTTGGTTTAGTAAAGTATTTTTCAATTTCTTAATACGTTAAAATATGTAATAATTAGAAATATGGCAAAAACATATTCTTTTAATAGTTTTGCCTCTCAAGTATATATTTGACCCAGTTAGACACAGTTAATCAATTGATAACCCGAACACTTTGTATTAAAACATATAAAGTATCAACGGATACACAATCTAGAGTCAAAACAATGACAATAATATGTTGTTGTCCTTGCCCTAGTGATAATGCATTGTTTGATAATTTTTATTTGCAGTTTCATAACCCCGGTGTGTATTACCATCCACAGAGATACGATAAGTTTTTCAAAAATCAAATTTATAACAAAAAAATATTACCAAAGACAAGATAAATCTTTTGTTTAGGTTACTGGAAAAAAGCCTTTAGTGTTTTTTATTTAATTTAAATGTGTATTTTCTTCGATAAACAAGTCATATTAAGTGCTTGCGAACGACAAAAAATGGCAGCGATGTCTTTAAAGTCCCGACAAAGACTTCAAAATAAGAAATAAAATAGTAAAAGGAAGGCATCTAATAAAAGTTACCGTGATATCTTTTAGATGAATTTCTACCACCATTTTGTTTTATATCTTATTTAGAAGTGATGGTCGTGAATTTAAAGGTGTAAGACACATCACAGCTATTGTTTCTTGTTCTATAAAAAAAAACATCTAATTAGGTAGAAAGGTAACTAATCATGCTTTTGATAACATTTAAAAGTTATATATTTATTTTTTGAGAACTTTTTCATACCTTCGATTATTGTAATGTACACCCATAAATCCATTCAAGATATTTAATAACGAATCCAGTGTTTTTATAAATCTTTTCTTTTACGTTCTTTATACCGTAAAGTATGCATATATATATATATATATATATATATATATATATATATATATATATATATATATATGTAAAGTGTTTAGCTTGATTGCTTTGTAAAAAGAATATTTTACAAAGTAGAAAGATAAAAGTGTCGCATATAAAAAATAACACTACCGTTTATTTTAAAAGAAATTATACAAAAAAACAATAAAAAACAATACATGCAACTTGATTATGTAGTAAACCTGGAATCACGTAGCAGCCTTCAGCCTCAATTAGTACCTCGATACGAGTCTGGAACTATGAGTATGCCTTATATACAAACGCCTGCGGGAGCTCGGCGAATACTAGGCGATCGTGTTGGAAGTGATGTTTGTGTTGGTTTCAACGTATGGCCAAACAAAGCAGTCGAGTGGATTCAGACTTGGGGAGAACGGGTCCAGTGAGGGTAAAGTACAAGTACGTAATACTCCTTCTGAAGCCAAGCCTGTGTCTCTTTGATTGCACCAGGGTATCACCGTTAACTTCATATTCTCAAGGCGTTCCAAAAGTAAAACTTCCTATGATTCTCAGCTAAGAATGCAAAAGTTTCGAATATGGAAATAGTACCATAAAAAGGCGTCATTTTATGCTCAAGAATGTATTTTTCAACATAGACATCAGCGTTCTAAATACACTTTTGCTAGGAATTCAATTATTCATCTCCGCTTGTGACGGACGTACATGACGAGTTACTTCGTACGAGTTTTACACTTAAATTTCTGTAACAAAACGCTGAAAATTATGAGCAATAGATGCATAGTCAAAATAAAAATGCAATTTGCAATGCCTTCTGATACATTGATACATTCCATCGGAATACAAAATACAATGCATTTCTATTGCAACTCTTCTCATATAACTGTTACGATATTTTTTGTTATATTTCTTTATTTGCATTATGTGTTTGTTATTCATCTCTTGGATGGGTGTTTGGTTGCTGAAATATTGAAGAACGAAAATAATTCGACTGATCACCTATCTCATTGCGAAAAAGGTATATAGTGTAATCATTTCAGAAAAGCAACTATCGGGATGTGATATAACGTTGGACTTTGAGAAGGTGTTTTTGTCATCTATCAGCAATGACGAATTACATCCAATAAATTAATAAGTTTATAAGCGTCTCTATCTACCCTGATATCAAATGACTATTAAGTTTAAACTATCCCTCTATAACACGTTATTTAAGTCAACCGATGAGGTAACAGCGTTCCTAACTGAACCTACAGTCGAATAATACCAATAATACTTATCTAATATACTCTAATTGACTACTTTAGTTTAAAAGTCCATCAAAGGTAATTAAGAGATTTCCCATAGTGATTAAGCAAGGCAAAACTTGTTTGCACCATCCGAAGAAGAAATCTAAGACGCGAAACAAAATCAATTCCTATTATACATTTGTCTGTGCCAAAAGTTTCCAATTCAACGATCATTGCTTAAACAAGACAGTCGACGAAAGAAAAATATACGAGGTGTGTAAATCAAGCGCTCACTGTTGCAATACTGTCTTTTTTCGCGTGTGTTATATTTCCCAATGGAATTGTTCAAACTGGGATAAATGTTGACAGGCACAGACGAGTCCGACCATCTAGTAAAAATTCAGTAAATCCTTTAAGCAACCATACGTTGTCTCCCGAGTTGTTTTTATTTTTTTTTTATTTGGGATGGATTTTTTGGAAGAATATAGCATTGTAACACAAAGAGAATAAAAAATTACGACGTTGTTCAAAAGACAATAAAAACGAGTTATCAACTTTTACGTTTCGTGATGAAAATACAAGTTCAGTTAAGTTTGACAGACATACGAAACGATCAATCAATTAATAAAGTTTCTATAAAGAGTTCCCTGATATAATATCAAAAATAAACAATAAATAATTTATTGAAAATAAAATTTCATAAATAAGAGTGACAGACCGAATGATAAACGGATGAAACTTCTTCCGGGTATCTACATTTATCAATGTATCTGCTTACCTCACATTACGAATCTACACACTAAGAGATGGAAAAATCATTTCACGTTTAAACTTCTGGAAAATTTCATAAAAATATTTTATATACACATATAATGAATGAATAACACATAGGTGCAATATATGATGTTTGACGTTCGAAATCGATTCGAGGGCGCAGTCCTGATCGAACATAAACGAAATCTCCTCTAACCTATAGATTTGAAGCTGAATTTGAGAATAAAAAATACACAACTTCGTATATACGCATCGGCCATACTTCGCAGGCATTTATTACTATATATTAAATAGAAGTTAAATAAATATTTTTACTTATGTTTTCGCATTCGAAAACCTAAAATAATTTAGCAATAGATACTTGGATAAAAAACGCTGCAAAACTAATCCAGATAAGAAAAGCTTAACATTATCATAGGCAGCAAAAACAATAATATTAAATGACAGATGATAAATGTAATAGATAATAAAAGTTATATGTGTAACTTGGTTAGATTAT